>NC_064814.1:8907066-8925640 GCF_023721935.1 Panthera uncia
ATATAAATTTATATATAAATATATATAAATATATAGTATATAATATATTGTATATTTTTAGATATTATATTTATATAAATATATTATATATTATATTTATATATAATATACATATATTATATATAAATATATATTATATATACAGTGGAATATTACTCAGCAATCAAAAAGAATGAAATCTTGCCATTTGCAACTACATGGATGGAACTGGAAGGTATTATGCTAAGCGAAATGAGTCAGAGAAAGACAAAAATCATATGACTTCACTCATATGAGGACTTTAAGAAACAAAACAGATGAACATAAGGGAAGGGAAACAAAAATAATATAAAAACAGGGAAGGGGACAAAACAGAAGAGACTCATAAGTATGGAGACAGACTGAGGATTACTGGAGGAGTTGTGGGAGGGGGGATGGGCTGAATGGGTAAGGGGCATTAAGGAATCTACTCCTGAAATCATTGTTGAACTATATGCTAACTAATTTGGATGTAAATTAAAAAATAATAATAAAATTAATTTTAAAAATGCAAAAGTTTCATGACATTGGATTTGGCAACGACTCCTTGGATATTATGCCAAAAGCACAAGCAACAAAAGAAAAAGCTGAACCTCATCAAAATTAAAAACTGTTGTACATCAGAACACAATCAACAGAGTGAAAGGCAATGTACAGAATGTATGAGCATGCATGAGCCAGGAAGAGGCAGAGGAGAAGGAAGAGACAGAATCCCAACCAGGCTCCACGCTGCCAGCGCAGAGCTTGACACAGGGCTTGAACTCAACTGTGAAGTCATGACCTGAGCCAAAACCAAGAGCTGAACACCCAACTGACTGAGCCACACAGATGCCCCCCATCTCATTATTAAAGACCTATTTCCCGTGCTTCTTTTTACTCAGTACATCATGTCTGGGTCTCAAAAACTATTGGAAGGCATACTAAAAGGCAGAAAATGCAATTTGAAGAGACTAAACAAACATCAAAACCAGAGTCAGTTATGACAGGAATGTTGGAATTATGTGACCAGGATTTTTGTTTTAAACTATGATTGATATGCTAAGAGCTTTAATGAAAAAAGTAGACACGTGCAAGAACTGACAGATAATGTAAGCAGAGAGATAGAAATACTAAAAAGGAATTTAAAAAATGATAGAAATCAAAAACAGTAACAGAAATGAAGAATGCCTTTGATGGGTTGGTTGTTAGACTGGTCATGGCTGAGGAAACCATCTCTGAGCCTGCAGACATGACAAAAGAAACCTCCAAAACTGAGGGTAAAAGTGGGGGAAGGGACGAGGGGGGGAGCAGAACAAAATGTCCAAGAATTATGGGAAAACTTTAGGTGTAACCATGATGGGACTACCAGAGGGACAAGAAAAGTAAAGGAATGGAAGCAATATTTGGAGCAATAAAGGCTGAGAATTTCTCCCAAATTAATGTCAGATACCAAACTACAGATCCAGGAAGCTCAGAGAAGACCAAGCAGGATAAATGTAAAAAAAAACAAAAACAAAAACCAAAACCTCTAAACCTAGGCATATCATATTCAAACTTTAGGAAATCAAACATAAAGAAAAAGTCTTGAAAGAAGCCACAGGGGAAAAAAAACACTTTATTTATAGAAGAGTAAGATAAGGATTACATTCAACTTCTCATCCATCACGCTAGCAAGAAGAGAATAGAATGAAACATTTAAAGGGAAGAAAGAAAAACTAGAATTCTGTATCCTTGAAACTGATCCTTCAGTGGCATTCACTTTCAAATGCCCCCTCTCTGTAAAGAGAGCTTTCATATTATTCTTACTTTCTGTTCTTACATTCTAATATGCTTTTGCCGGCTGCTCATTAAAGAAAAAAAAAAACAAAACATCCTTCGAAAGTGAAATAGAATACTCCTCTCAATCTGGCTGTGAACCTAAACTGTTCTAAAATAAAATTAAGTCTTAAGGGACACCTGGGTGGTTCAGTAAATGTCTGACTTCAGCTCAGGTCATGATCTCATGGTTTGTGAGTTCAAGCCCTGCATCAGGGACAGTGCAGAGCCTGCCTGGGATTCTCTCCCCGTCTCTGTCTCTCTCCCACTGATATGCACGCATGCACACACGCGCTCTCTCTCTCTCAAAATAAATAAACTTAAAATTAAGTCTTAAAAACAAGTGAGGAAAAATAAACTTTCTCAGATAAACAAAAATTGAGGGAATTTGTTACCAGTAGACATGCTTCGCAAGATATGTTAAAAGAAGTTCTTTAGGGGCTCCTGGGTGGCTCAATCAGTTAAGCATTGGACTCTTGATCATGATCTCAGGTCATGATCTCACAGTTTATGAGACCGAGCCCTGAGTCAGGAAGCTTACTTGGGATTCTCTCTCTCCTCTTTCTCTGCCATTCCCCTGTGCATGCACTCTCTCTCTCTCTCTCTCTCTCAAAATAAACATTAAAGAAAAAAGTTCTTTAGAGAAAAGGAAAATTATATAGGTCAGAAACTTGGATCTATACAAAGGAAGAGCATTATAGAATGAATAAATGAAAGTAAAAATATTTTTGTTATTTTTAAGTGATCTAAACGATAATTTGTTCAAAATATTAATAATAACAATGTATTTGATTAGGTTGGCTTTTGTATGTGTGTGCGCGCGCGCATGTGCTTATGCATAAGGGAAATGAATGATAGCAATGATACAAGGCATGGCAGGAAGGAATTGGGAATATTTTGTAATTATATGGTGCCTGTACTACTTGGGAAGCATGATGGTGTTATATGAAAGTGACTGAATTAGTTATAAATGTACACTGCAAAATCTAGGGAAACCACTTAAAAAAATTTACAGATTAAAAGTAAAGGGATGGAGGGGTGCCTGGGTGGCTCAGTCAGTTGAGCGTCTGACTTCAGTTTAGGTCATGATCTCACAGCTTGTGCGTTCAAGCCCCACAATGGGCTCTGTGCTGACAGCTCAAAGCCTGGAGCCTGCTTCAGATTCTGTGTCTCCCTCTTTCTCTCTGCCCCTCCCCCATTCACGCTCTGTCTCTCTCGCTCAAAAATAAACATTAAAAGAAAATAATTTTTAAAAATGTTTAAAAAAGTAAAGGGATGGAAACAGATACACTAACACTAATGAAAACAAGTGCAAGTAGCTGTATTAATTTCAGACAGAGCTGATTTCAAAGCAAAAAGAGAGGAACATTACATAACGAGAGAGGGGCCAATACTCCAAGAAGACATAACAGTCCCTACTGTGTATGTGTCTAACAACAAAGCATCAAAATACATGAGGCAAAACCTGACAGAATGGCAAGGAGAAATACATGAATCTAGTATTAGAGCTGGAGACCTTAACATCCTTCTATCAGAAAAATAGACTCAGCAGCAGAAAATCTGTAAGGATACAGTTGAACTCAACAGCACCATCAATCAACTGGATATAATTGACATCTATAGACTATTTCATTAAACAGAATGTGTTACACATTTTACTCAAGCTCATTTGGAACATTCATCAAGACAGACCATATTTTGTGTCATAAAACACACTTTTAACTAATCTAAAAGAATACACATCAAGGCGCCTGGGTGGCTCAGTCAGTTAAGTATCTGACTTTGGTTCAGGGCATGATCTCACGGTTCATAGGTTTGAGCCCCACATCAGGCTCTGTGCTGACAGCTCAGAGCCTGGAGCCTGCTTTGGATTCTGTGTCTCCCTCTCTCTCTGCTCCTCCCCCGCTCATGCTCTGTCTCTCTCTCAAAAAGAAACATTTTTTAAAAATTAAAAATAAATAAATAAGAGAAATCTAAAACCTCTGCTTTTTGACCACAAAGGAATTAAACTAGAAATCAGTAACAGAAAACTAGCTGGAAAAATTCCCAGATACTTGGAAATTAAATTATATATATATATATAAATATATACATATATATTTATATTTTATATACATATATAATATATTTACATTTTATATATATATAATATATTTATATATTTTATATATATATAATATATTTATATATATATAAAATAACACACAGGTCAAAGAAGAAATCTCAAGAGAAACCTTTAAATATTTTTAACTAAATGAAAATGCAAATACAACTTATCAAAGTTTGTGGGATTCAGTGAAAGAAGTGCTTAGAGGGAAATTTATAGTACTGAAAACATATATTAGAAAAGAAGATCTAATTTCAATTATCTAGGGGTACCTGGCTAGATCAGTCAGAAGATACAACTCTTAATCTTGGGGTTCTGATTCAAGCCCCATGTTGGGTGTAGAGTTTACTTATAAATAAATAAAATCATCTAAGCTTCCATGTTAGGAAACTAGAAAAAGTTTTTTAAATCCAAATTAAATCCAAAATAAGCAGACAAAAATAAGTAATAAAAATTTGAGCAGAAATCAATGAAATTTAAACTAGAAAAACAGGGGGCACCTGGGTCACTCAGTCAGTTAAGTGCCCAATTCTTGATTTTGGCTCAGGTCATGATCTCATGGTTTGTGGGATTGAGCCCTACATCAGGCTCCATGCTGACAGCACAGAGCCCGCTTGGGATTCTCTCTCCCCCTCTCTCTCTGCCCCTTCCCTGCTTGCACGTGTGTGCTCTCTCTCATTCTCAAATAGACTTTAAAAACATAATAAAGGAAAATAAAATAGAAAGTCAGTAGAGAAAAATCAACAAAAAAACACACAAAACTGATTCTTTGAAAAAAAAAAATCAATAACCCTCTAGCCAGGTTAAGGGAAAAAGAGAGAAGACACAAATTACTAAAATCACAAGTGAAAGAGGGAACATCAGTACAGACCCCATGGACATTAAAAAGATAATACAGAAATATTATAAAGAAGTCTCTGCCCACAAATTTAAAAACCTCAATGAAATGGACCAATTCCTTGAAACACACAATCTACTAAAACTCACACAAGAAGAAACAGATACTCTGAATAGCTATATATCTATTAAAGAATTCAATCAATAATAATCCTCCAAAACAGAAAGCACAGGCCCAGATAGGTTCACTTGTGAATTCTACCAATCATTTAAGTAAGAAATTATATACATTCTCTATACTCTCTTCCAGAAGATAGAAGCAGAACTCATTTTATGAGTTCCTAACTTCCTAACTCATTTTATGAAGTCAGCACTACCATAACATCAAAACAAAAGGCATACAAGAAAACTATCAACCAATATCTCTTATGAATGTAAACACAAAAATCCTCAACAAAATATTAGCAAATCAAATGCAGCAACATATAAAAATATAAAAAGAGGGCCGTCTGGGTGGCTCAGTCAGTTAAGCATTCAACTTCAGCTCAGGTCATGATCTCACAGTTTGTGAGTTTGAGCCCCATGTTGGGTTCTGTGCTGACAGCTCAGAGCCTGGAGCCTGCTTCAGATTCTGTCTCCCTTTCTCTCTGTCCCTCCCCCATAAATCCCCCTCACTCAAAAAATAAATACATGTTTAAAAAAAAGAAAAAGAAAAAAAATATATAAAAAGAGTTATGGGCCATGACCAAGTGGAATTTATCCTAGAATGCAAGGCTGTTTCAACACTCAAAAATCAACTAATGTACTTCATCATAAGAGCCTAAAGAAGAAAAATCACACAATCATCACATGTACAAAAAGCATTTGACAAAATCCAATGCCTATTTATGATAAAAACTCTCAGCAAAGTAGAAATGGATGAATTTCTTCAACTTGAAATTCCAAGCTTTCCAGCTAAGATGAGGAACAAAGAAAGCAAAGATATCCCTTCTCATCACTGCTTTTCAACGTTGTACTGAAAATCCTAACACAGTAAGACAAGAAAAGGAAACAAAAGGTATACATACTGGGATGGTAGAAATAAAACTGTCCTTGTTCATAGATGGCATGGTCATGTAGAAAATTCAAAAGGATTAGCAAAAAACTGGAACTAATAAGCAATTATAATAAGGTTGCATGATATAAGATTAATACATATAAGTCAATCACTTTTCTATATGCCAGTAATGAATAAGTGGTATTTAAAATTAAAACCACATTATCATTTACATTATCATATTCAAAAATGAAACAATGAGGTATAAATCTAACAAAATATATAGAAGATCCGTATGAAAAAAACACAAAACTCTAACAAAAGATACCAAAGAACTAAATAAATGGAGAGATATTCCATGTTCATGAGTAAGAAGGCTCCATACTGTCAAGATGTCATTTCCTCCCAACTTGATCTATAGATTCAATCCCAATCCCAATCAAAATCCCAGCAAGTTGTTTTGTGGATACTGAACAACTGATTCTAAAGTTTATATGGAGAGGTAAACAACCTAGAATAGCCAACACAATACTGAAGAACGAAGTCAGAGGACTGACACTACCCTACTTCAAATCTTACCATAAAGTCTACAGTAATCAAGATAGTGTGGTTTTGGAAAAACAAAAGGCAAGTATATCAATGGAAGAGCATAGAGAGCCTAGAAATAGATAAATACATAATTTAAATACATAAGTATTTAATGCAGTCATAAATACAGTCATATTGATTTTTGACATAGGAGAAAAAGCAATACAAGGGAGCTATCTTTTTGATATATGGTGCTGTTAACTGGACATCCACATGCAAACAATCTACACATAGACCTTACATCTTTTACAAAACCTAACTCAAAATGGATTATAGACCTAAATGAAAATGCAAAGCTACGAACCCCCTGGAAGATAACATTGGAGAAAACCTAAATGATCTTGAGTATTGTGATGGCTTTTTATTTTAAAAAAATTTGTTTTAAAACATTTATTTATTTTTGAAGGAGAGACAGCATGAGTGAGGGAGGAGCAGAGAGAGAGGAAGACACAGAATCTGAAGAAGGTTCCAGACTCTGAGCAGTGAGCAGAGAGCCAGATATGGCACTCCAATTCATGAGCTGTGAGATCATGACCTGAGCCAAAGTCAGACACTTAACCGACTGAGCCAACTAGGTGCCCCAGTGATGACTTTTTAGATAAAACACCCAGGATATAATCCATGAAAAAGAAATGATAACCTGGACTTAATTAAAGTCTAAAAATTCTGCTCTGAGAACGACAATGTCAAGAGAATGAAAAGACAAGCCACAGATTGGGAGAAAATATCTGCAAAGGACACAGCTGATAAGGACTATTATCCAAAACATACAAAGGGTTCTTAAAACTCAACAATAAGAAAAAGAACAATCCAGTTAATATTGTGTAAATGATCTGAACTGACATCTCACAGAAGATGATACACAGATGACAAGAAAGCATATGAAAGAGTTTCAACATCATGTGATTAGGCACCTGCAAATTAAAACAGCAATGACATACCACTCTACACCTACTAAAATAGCCAAAATCCAAAACACTGATAACAACAAATGCTTGGGAGCATGCAGAGCAACAGGAACTCTCACCCATTGATGGTGGGAATGCAAAATGATACAGTTACTTTAGAAGACAGTCTGGCATGGGGCGCCTGGGTGGCGCAGTCGGTTAAGCGTCCGACTTCAGCCAGGTCACGATCTCGCGGTCTGTGAGTTCGAGCCCCGTGTCAGGCTCTGGGCTGATGGCTCGGAGCCTGGAGCCTGTTTCCGATTCTGTGTCTCCCTCTCTCTCTGCCCCTCCCCCGTTCATGCTCTGTCTCTCTCTGTCCCAAAAATAAATAAAAAACGTTGAAAAAAAATTAAAAAAAAAAAAAAAAGAAGACAGTCTGGCAGTTTCTTACAAAACTGAACAGTTTTGTTTTTTAAATAATCTCTACATCCACTGTGGGGCTCAAACTCACAACTTGGCAAACAAGAATTAGATGCTCTACCAACTGAGCCAGCCTGGGACCCCTAAATGCACTCTTATCATAGGATCCAGCAACCATGCTCCTTGGTATCTATCAAAAGGAGCTGAAAACGTACATCCTCACAAAAACCTGCACGTGGATATTTACGGCAACTTTACTCCTAACTGCCAAAACTTTAGAGTAACCCAGAAGTCCTTCAATAGGTAAATGGACAAATAAACTGGTATATACAGACAATGGAATATTATTCAGAGCTAAAAAGAAATGAACTCTCAAGCAATGATGAAAAGACATGGAGAAACTTGAGTGCGTTAATACTAAGTGAAAGAAGCCAATCTGAAAAGGCAACATACTGCACTATGACTCCAACTATATGACATTCTAGAAAACACTATGGAGACAATAAAAAGATTAGTGGTTGCCAGGGGTTAGGAAGGAAGACTGCACAAACAGGCAGAGCACAGAGGATTTTTAGGGCAGTGAAACAGTTGTGTGTGGTACAGTAATGGTGACTACATTTGTTAAAACCCATAGAATGTATAACACCAAGAGTGAACCCTAATGTAAACTATGGACTCTGAGTGTTAATGAGGTGCTAATGTAGGTTCATCTACTGTAACCAATGTACCATTCTGGTTCAGGATGTTGATTATGAGGGGAAAGGGGGTGGGTGGGACAAGGAATACATGGGAAATCTGCACTTTTTACTTGAAACTGCTCTAAAAAAATTAAGTTTACTAGCACAAAAAATAAAATCAGAGGTGCCTGGGTGGCGCAGTCAGTTAAGGGTCCAGCTCTTGATCTTGGCTCAGGTAAAGATCTCACCGTTTATGAGTTCAAGCCCCACATAGGGCACTGTGCTGATGGTGCAGAGCTCGCTTGGGATTCTGTCTCTCCTCTCTGCCCCTCCCCACCTGGGTGTGCACACATGCTCTCGAAACTTTGAAATGAATGAACGAAGGGGCGCCTGGGTGGCTTAGTCAGTTAAGCGTTTGACTTCGGTTCAGGTCATGATCTCACAGTTCGTGAGTTTGAGCCCCGCGTTGGGCTCTGTGCTGACAGCTCAGAGGCTGGAGCCTGCTTCAGATTCTGTGTCTCCCTCTCCCTCTCTCTCTCTCTGCTCTCCCCGACTCGCACTCTGTCTCTCTCTCAAAAATACATAAACATTAAAAAAAAATTTTATAAAATGAATGAGTAAATAAATAAAATCACCATTTAATTCAGAAAACAGGAGGTCCTGAAAGTTACCAAAGACCTGGGAAAATATCCGGTTCTTCAATACAGCCTGGAGTGGTGGTTAGCTTCTGCATTTACATACCCATTCTTCAGAAGAATAATAGCACATGATAGACTTTTATGTTCAAAATCCCCAAAACTCAGTATACTCAGGACCGGTAATTAAACCAGAGACAAAATAAAAATAAGAGCTCAGAAATAAGGCCATTTTAGTGCCCCCCAAAAGCTAGCTACCTAAGAAGAGGTATTATGCTAGATTCTGAATCTTTAAAAAGTATATACCACTGGAACACATACAGCAAACTAACACAGTTTGATGAATATATTTAATAGTAATACAGCACAGTATACATCAGTTTCAATTAAAAACTAGAAAATTTTCGCACGGGGTTTTTGCTCTTCTTTTTTTTTTTTTTTTAAATGTTTATTTTTGAGAGAGAGAGAGAGAGAGAGAGAGAGAGAGACAAAGCATGAGCAGAGGAGGGGCAGAGAGAGAGGGAGACACAGAATCCAAAGCAGGCTCCAGGCTCTGAGCTGTCAGCACAGAGCCTGACGCAGGGCTGCACCTCGTGAACCTCAAGATCATGACCTGGGGTGAAGTCGGATGCTTAACTGACTGAGCCACCCAGGGGCCCCAGGGTTTTTGCTCTTTTTAATGAGACTGCTATGCTCACGTCTTATTTTCATGTCCAAATGATAAAGAATATGCATAACACACCACAGTTCCCTGGGAGGCTGCAAATTCAAAAGAAATCAATATAGCTCACAAAAACGTTGCTGGCCAGAAAAGTTCTTTAAAATTTGAATATTTACGTGAGACGTGCACTCTTTGGTTTGGCCTCTGTTCCAACACACTTGTTTTCCTATATCCAGTCCAATTCATTCATGTTTTATTATTTGCTTAATCCCAACAGTAACTTTGGTTTGAGACTCCTACTCTACACTGTTATTTATAATTAAACTCATACTTTGATTCTTTATTTAAAATTTCCTTATGGGGATGCCTGGGTGGCTCAGTCAGTTGAGCGTCTGACTTCAGCTCAAGTCATGATCTCGTGTGTCATGGGTTTGAGCCCCGCGTCGGGCTCTGTGCTGACAGCTCAGAGCCTGGAGCTTCGGATTCTGTGTCTCCCCTCTCTGCCCCTCCCCTGCTCATGCTCCCTCTCCCTCTCCCTCTCCCTCTCCCTCTCTCAAAAATAAACAAACATTAAAAAATTAAAAAAATAAAAATAAAATAAAATTTCCTTATGAAATTCTGTATCATATTTCAATATATTTGTATTAAAAATGGGTATTTTCCCTTCTCTTTCAATTTTCCAGATTTGAGGGCTAGCACTTAATTGGTCATGCATGTATTTTCCGAATGATGACAAAAACAACTCTACTGCAAAGAAATGGTAGTTTATTAATGTTATTCCTCAACCACACTTAACTGTATGACAGAATATATATTACTAATAGGCTTATAAAGGCCTGTTGAAGCTTATGATCAAGTGTTAGGAACCATTCCTTTTTTTCAAGTTAATAGTTTTGTTCTGAATTATTAATATCTGGCAGTATTTCTGACTAAGCTGTTTCCTTTCATTAAACACATACATGTGCTCTTATGCACACACCGAAAAATAGAATTCTACTTCAAGAATAAATGTGTTAAAATTTACATGCCTTACAAATAAACCAAAGTGATACTAGTGGACCTGAAAGTATGTATTAGAACCTTCTATGAAATATTATGTTGCCAACGGAAAACTGTTTCCTTATACAGCTAATGCCACAAACATACCTGACAGAGTATACACTAAGGGAAAAGTTGGTACAAAACTTTCAAGTGATCATTCTCCATGTGCTTATGCCCAAGCCATCTATTAACGATAAATTAAAAAACTCTTTACCTGTCAGGACCTGAGTTCAGGCACTCAAAAGTTTCGTATTTCTCTTGCAGAAGCTGATGACAGACAATACTAATCCCTGCCCTGTGTAGGGAGGTGCACTCCTTGTACTGGGGCTTAAGTGCTAGTGATTTCACCAACCCTTGAAGTGCAGAACAGTAAAAAAACAGTTTTCAGCCGTTTTTCTTACTGATTTCTCATTTTTTAAATACTACAAAGATCTCAATTAGGTTTTAAAATAAATTATTTCTGTTTAAAAGGCAGTGCCTTAGTTTAAGGAGACACATGCCAATAGGTCTTTCTGGGTTACTGCACATATCATAAGATGGCCTTTTCTCATCAATTAAAAACTTACACAGAGAAGCAACAATTTTGTGCTTTCAAACGATTTTCTGATTTTACCTTAAAGCACCAAGATTTAGTGGTTACAGATATGTAAATCAGTTTTGCAGAAGGCAATCTGTAAGTATTAACAAGTACCGGACTAGATGAGATTAGCTGGGTTTAAAAAATGAGTCCTATTGACTCAAATATTCCTCTGCCAACTCATACAGTCCTAGAAGGAGCTGGCAGTCAAATTTCCAACTACTAATTTCTAAAGAAACAACGTGTTGTACTCTCCCATAAGGTAAAAATCAAGAAATGCTACTCTGTCCAAGGGCAAAATTAAGCTGGGTATGTATCTAGAAGGCCAAATCTATCTGTTTCTGACTGAAACCTTAAAATACCACATTAATATAATTTCCCCTCTTCTTATCCCTTAAATTAGAGGTGCTTACACATGACCCTAGGTTTTTCCCATTGCTGTAGGAGAAATGAGTTGAAAAATATACCTTAGCTAGTTTTGAAGAAAATATTTTAAGTACCTAAAAAAAATTAATATTTTATCTGAATCTCTCTTCAAATCCCCTTACTTCCTATAAGCTTTCATTTCTCTTCTGACCCTCTTAGTGAGAACACAAACACTGCTTCCTTGATATTCAGGCTGGTATGAGCTTGGCACCATTCAGTTATGCATATTCGAAGCATTTAAGTTCTCTGAATTCTTTCCTGGCATTTTAGTAGAGGAAGATAAAAACAAACCTGAGCTGAAACCATGCCAGCTGGAGGGTGCACATGTAGTTTACTGGGCACCATTTAAAAACTCTGTATTAAATTTAAATGTTCTCTACCTGTAACAAAACATGTTTGCATTGATATGCATGGCTAAGGTGCTTATATTTTTCTTCAAAGGTAAAGAAATTAAATCATCCCTCTTTCATTTACCAAACAATTGCTTTAATGTTGGCACTCACTCAAAGTCCATTGGAAGGATCTGTTCCTCTAACTTAAAATCACTGCAGTTTGATCTCATGTACAATCGAACATCAGTACTTCTTGGCAATGATCTGCTCAACTGATACTTTTTTTTTTTTTTTTTTTTTTGTCTTTCTATGGACAAAACAATCTAAGAAAAACTCACG
The DNA here is from genome assembly GCF_023721935.1 of Panthera uncia. Classification (NCBI taxonomy): domain Eukaryota; kingdom Metazoa; phylum Chordata; class Mammalia; order Carnivora; family Felidae; genus Panthera; species Panthera uncia. The sequence continues at coordinate 8,919,442 of NC_064814.1, forward strand.
AAATAAATACTGCCTGGTCATAAAATGTTACTTGTATGCTTCTTTTCAGAGTAAAGGAGAGGGGAAAGAGCAATACTAAATGGAAATTAAAGGGTCAAATTCCTAACTTATTTGATATCAAATGAAAAGATTTTTTCTTTTGTTTTTAAAGTAAGCTCTACACACAACATGGGGCTTGAACTCACAACCCTGAGACCAAGAGTCACATACTCCACCAACTGAGCCAGCCAGCCAGCCGGCGCCCGGATATCAAATGAAAAGATTTTATGGGGCTTCTGAGTGGCTTAGTCGGTTAAGCATCCAACTCTTGGTTTCAGCTCAGGTCATGCTCTCGCAGTTCGTGAGTTCAAGCACTGTGTTGGACTCTGTGCTGACGGACTGGAGCCTGCTTGGGATTCTCTCTCTCCCTCCCACTCTCTCTCTCTCTCTCTCAAAATAAATAAATAAACTTAAAAAAAAAAAAAGTAAAAAGCACTTCAGTTCCAGTATCAATATACTTGTGAGTTTTTGCCAAACTTGACAACTTTTTAAAAATGTAGCTTATGTGGGAATAGGATTTCAGGCCAAAACTGACTACTCAATTTAATCCTTATTGTAATTACAAGGTCTAAAATAGTTCTCATTTTAAAGACGCTAACTGAATTCCCATGTGTTCTATGTAATGTTTCTTCTTAACATATTCTTACCCTGTAACTAACTTGGTCATCTAGCATCTAACCTCCACATTCAATCTCATAAGGCCAATATTTTTCTCTCCATTACAAGTAAGATTTATTATCCCTGTTGTAATCTATTGCTCAAGAAGGAAAAAAAAACTTTTAAGAAAACCACATATGAACTAAGCCGCCTGGATGAACCAATCTTTCATGTTCAAAGTACTTATTTTTAAAATAACTCTTTGGCTTTATATGCATGTTACTATATTATATATATTTTACATTTATAAAAATGTAATCTGCCTAGAGTCAAAAAATAAGTTAATGTTTGAAGTAGAATTAAAATTGTGGCATTTCCTTAATCTCATAATATAGATTATTAAAATATTTCCCATGAACATATAAAAATGTTTCCTACTTCTAAAGTAACAAACACTGATATCTTAATCTGAAAATGTATATATCCACCATACACACATCATACACACAGAGAGACAGCAAATCAAATGGAAAACAGCTCTTACCTTCATCTCCCTCTGGTGCATATGAAGCTGTAATAATGTCAATATCAGCACAATTCATCACAATCTGATTGGTTGCCTGCCTCACCTAAAGGGAAAAGAAAAACCAGCAGTGTCAGAAATAGCCTAGATTAGTAACATGTGCATCTTCCCCTTAGCCTAATGTATGTCACAGGCAATTTTTTAAAACCCAGACATCACTAAAACCTTGACTGAGTATTTATACATCACCATGGTAAAAATAAATGAGTTGTTTTAAGTAACCCAAGGCAATTTACACTTTCCAAATTATATTACAAGCAATAATAAACACAAGTATTTCACAGAATTTAAACATCTGACCAATGAGAGAAATAAAAGCAATTTTTTTCTACTTGAACCTTTATTTAAAACAATTACAATTTTTCAAATTAAAAAAAAAATCAGGAAACATTTCTCATAGGTTGCAATTAATTATGTATTATAACCTATACATCAAGCCCATCATAAGACCTTCTGTAAGGACAGAGGAAGAAAAGTGATATTATAAACCATGTCAAAACTTCATAAAACTCTTAAATTTTTTTCTTACCAAAGAAACATTTTGGATGTAACAGACACTAATGACTCACCATCAAGACCAAATAAACTTTTTAAGATTTTGTCTTATGTGCTTCAGATCCCCAAAATAAAATACAGACATAACGAAAGCCCCATCCTCTCTTCCTCATTCCCTGCAGCCACTCTCCAAAGGCTAATGTAGCTCTTTCTCATGTATGTATACCACTTCTGCTACATATATAAATATCAGCAAGCAATGTTTTTAACTTTATACAAATAGTATCAAAGTGTATATAACCTTTGCAACCTGCTTTTTTCATTTAACATTGTTTCTGAGATGGGTAAATGCAGGCAGATGTAGATCTAACTCATTAGTTTTAACTTCTGCCTAGTGGTATTCCATTCTGTAAGTAAACCACAGTTATCCATTTCTGTCCTGAAGGAAGTTAGTTTAGTTCCATTTTTTTTGTTGTTGTTATTTAAAAAATAGTGCTACAATACTCATCTTGGTCCATGTTTTCTTATCCACCTTTTTCTTTACCAAGAATTACCCAATTATCCTCTAGAGTATTTTCAATTAATACTCCAATGAGCAAAGAATAAAGAAATTTCACTTTCATTATCCTCTGAAAACTTAAAAATTTTTGACAATCTGATGAGTCTTAAATGGTATTCCACTGTTGTATTAATTAGAATGTCCCTTATTACTAGTAACACTGACTAATAAGCATCTTTCCTAAAAGTTTCTTTCTTCCTTTTTTTTTTTTTTTTTGCCATTGTTTTTCCTCTGCAAATTGTCCATTCATAACCTTTGCCCATTTTTCAATTTGGTTGTAACCATGGTTTTACATACTTGTTGCATTAAACAGAAACTCAAATTCATTTTCAGACATTTGAAAAGTCTAAATTTAAAGCAATAAATATACAGATGCCCTAAATCATCAACAAATGGCTACAGAGGCCAGCCAAGCAGGTGAGTACAGTAGGCCAAGTGAAGGCTCTGTGAAGTAACCAATTCTTGGAGCCAACCAATTATTGCTATACTGAAAAGCAGACTTAGTAGTGACAGATCTTCCAATTAAAAAAAAAAAAAAAGCCACAGGGGTGCCTGGCTGGCTCAGCCAGTACAGCATGAAAACACTAGATCTCAGGATCTGAGTTCTGAGTTCAAACCCCACATTAGGGACAGAGATTACTTAAAAAAAAAAAAAAAAAAAAAAGCCACAAATTTCAGATTTCATGTGCAATCTCCCAAATGTTAACTAATGGCAATGAATGCAAAATTTGCAAAAACACTGCACAGTCCAAACAAAATCCACGTGTAGGTCAATAGCGCCTTGAGATCACCAACAGACCACAGAACTAGGTAAGGACAAGAGAGCAGTGTAATATCTGTAGGGAAAAGCTATACCATAATCATTTTATTAATAACCAATAAACATGATTAATCTCAAGCTAAAATTATCTAAACTAAATTAGAGAGTATGTTATTAAGCCTGTAACACACTGTCAAAATCTCCAACATATAACATGAAACTATTTTGGCTCATTAAAAACAATCCTTTCCAGGGGTTTGACTTGCTCAGTTGGTAAAATATGGACTCTTATTCTTGGGGTCCTGAGTTCAAGCCCCACGATAGGTATAGAGCTTAGTTTTTAAAAAATCCTTTTCATAAGTCCGTTTCTAAACAAAAATATCATTTAATGAACTTTAAAAAAATTTTTCAAGTGGTAGAGGCAGCTGGCTGGCTCAGTCAGCAGAGTATGCGACTTTTGATCCTGGGGTCGTGAGTTCCAGCCCCACATTGGGTGTAGAAACTACTTAAAAATAAAATCTTAAAATAAACACACACATACATAATAAATTTTGCGAGTGGTAATATTCCTTCATACCATTTACTCCACCAAGATCATATCGTTCCCTTTTTTAATACTTATTTATTTTTGAGAGAGAGGGGGGAGGATGGGCAGAGAGAGAGAGAATCCGAAGCAGGCTCCAGGCTCTGAGCTGTCAGCACGGAGCCCTATGTGGGGCTCAAACTCACAAGCCATGAGATCATGACCAGAGCCAAAGTCAGACCGTTTAACCAACTGAGCCACCCAAGTGCCGCTACTTATTCATTTTGACAGAGAGAACGAACATGCTCTCTGTCTCTCTCAAGGTGGGGGGCAGGAGCAGAGAGAGAGGAAGATAGAGAATCCCAAACAGGCTCCTTGCTTTCCACTTGGAGCTGGATGCAGGGCTTGATCCCAGGAACAGTGAGATCAGGACCTGAGCCGAAACCAAGACTCGGACTCTTAACCGCCTGAGCCACCCTGGAATCCCACACCAAGAACATTCCTAAACAGCAGTAAAACTTTTGTGTCCCAACTGGCCATTTAATAACACATCTGAACAAAAACAAACAAACAAAACTTTGCCTATTTATAAAGTGACTTTAAAAAAATTCAGAACAGAGAAATGAAGCACTTAATGAGGCTGTGGTGAGGGGCAGGGAGGTATCTCCAAAAAGTTGAATGAATAAAAGTCTTCCAGAGTTTGAAGTTTATGCCAACAGAATGACAACAGTAGTTTAGTTACGCATCTTAATCTTTATCTAGGCAACCGTATTTTCATCCATCAACAGCTTTGGTGAATTTAATGGTAGCCAAGCAGTTAATCTGCCAATGTCAAGATACCTGTACAACACTACATATGCCAAATGACATTTATCTCACTACTACTGTAACATTCTGAGGGAAACTGCTTGCGTACTTTGGAAAGGCACAGTGTACAAAATCCAGTTACCAGTACATTCTAATTTCTCCTGTGTTGAAGGAAAACCCACCTGCCTATAAGCTGCTTGTTGAATAACTACTAATTTTTTTTGCAGGGTGGCAGGGAAGAACCAAAGGAACAAAAACACTTATTTTAATAATAGAAAGCTACTCAAATTTTAAAAACCAGACAGTATATTCTGCTTCATGTTAGACAATGCATTTTGAACAGGATGGAAAGTGCTTGTTTTAGCCCTTAGTGCCTGATACACAGTAATTACTTAATAGATGTTATTATTAAGACACACACACAGAGGAGCACACAGCTGGCTCAGTTGGTAGAACATGGAACTCTTGATCACAGGGTTGTGAGTTCAAGCCCCACGCTGGGCACAGAGTTTACTTAAAAAAAAAAAAAAAAAAAAAAAAAAAAAAAAAGACACAGAGACCAAGATTAAATGCACTCTAATCATAAAAATGTTAACTCTGAATATCATCTAACAGCATTCACCCAACAGTTTATAAAGTGCCTAGGAGAATGATATAAAACTTAAAAACTATGTGCTATTATATAGCACCATGGGTATCAGCATACATATACTGCCCAAGGTTTAAAATATCTCTGTGGACTTAAGTGCTTGACTACCACACTATAACACTACTCTTTTTGATGCTTTCCCAACAGTAGCACTGACCGGATGATTCAGTATGTGATTTCTCACATATTAACATCACCATGTTAGTGAATGTTACCTGTGTGTTCCACTATTAAAAATATGGGTAATAATTCAAAGGAATTTCAGCATTAAGACCTTCACAATTTACAAGCTTAAAATAGAAGCAAAAAACTGAAGTTGGCATATATATTGTGTGGATAACAAACTCATTTTCAACTTCTCCATTTGATTCTACTAAAGAATGGAACAATAATATATCCTTTCCTTGTTTCAAACCTATGGTTAAGTCTTCTTGAAGTTTGATATAGACTGTATTTCAACTGGACCAAACACTAATAGCTCTACTGAAAATACAGCTTGACCACTGGTAACACTTTTACAGTGGAAGTTTCCTATGAGCTAAGAAGGCAGCAACATGAGATAATTTTTTTTCCTGAATAAGTCTTTATTACAATCACCCAGAAATACATCTTCCAGGTACTATAAGACTCAAGAGGGTTTTTTTCTGATTGCCAAAGTCCTCAGATTTTAGTAAAAGGAAATCTCCAGTGTAATAACTCCAAATACCAATCAGTCTGAAGCCTGAACCACTTTGCCTCACAAGCAGTTTCATAGTTAAAATTCTGTAATAATCATTGCTTCTGCAGAACAGGGCTGTAATTTCTAAAGACAATAAGAAGCAAATAATTAGCAAACACAAATTGAGCCAAGTTTTTTAATGAGAGACATTGACAAGAAAAGAACAAGTTGCAGAAAGTCAAATGTGGTAATGTTTTCAATTACCACTAATGTAAAAATTTTTAATGTACAGAACACTGCTGTGTGTTGTTGGTGGCTACTTACATATGCAATAAAAGTTTAAATAACAGTTGGTGGCTACTTACATATGCACATAGGAATAATACTCACCTACCTAAAGAGAGAAGTTACCCCTGAGAGTAGGGATGGGAAGAGATGGAAATGGACTTCAGTGGTATCTGTGACCTTTTATTTCCTAAAAAACATTGTGCATAGTCTGAAGCAAATGCGGGGGGGGGGGGGGGGGGGG
>NC_064814.1:8925740-8930443 GCF_023721935.1 Panthera uncia
GGGGGGGGAGGGGGGGGGGGGGGGGGGGGGGGGGGGGGGGGGTGGGGCATTAATATCTGCTCAATCTGAGTGGTGAGTTACTCTTCTGTATTTATAAAACATTTCCTAATTTAAAGTAAAATTTTAAAGTGATTACAAGTGGCCAAATAAACTGAGAACTACAAACTTAAATGATGTTCAAAACTGAATCTCCAAGATCTGGAGAACGAATCCCAGTTAGCAACAAAACAGCTATCTAGGAAGACTCAGTCCTTTGCCACTGACTCACATACAGATTAGAGTAGGATTTACCTTCCAATAAGAATAGGCTCATTTATGTAGCAAAGTTCGGAGAAGTTGCATAGATAATTTACTGCTCAAGATCACATGTGGCCAGGTTGTACTGGACAACACCAATTATCCAGAACCAGGAAGTTTAAAAAAAAAAAAAAAAAAAAAAAAGAGCCTGTATAGAAGCCAGAATAGATGATACAAAGTCCATACAATAAAGCTCATACCCTTCACTCAGAAGAGTCCATCAAACTCTCACTTAGAAATTTCTTTTTAAGCTCACAAAAGCCTGTTTATCTGGTTAGTTAGACCTCTTCAGATCAAGTTCAATAAAATAGAAGAGGGAAGAAATTGCACAATCGGCAACAACCAGGCACCAGAAGCAGCAAGAAGTAATAACCTAACAGTAAGAAAAACAAACAAAAAGACTTTATAGATATGAAAGTAGTAAATTATAGTAATAATTGGGTAAATCTGTGGTTACAAGTATCAGTGACAGATGTTCAGAACAACGTCCAGTATTTAAAAAAAGAGGAAAGCAACAAACCTAGATTATAAGGAACTAGAGTTTTAAAAAAATACATTTTTGGAATCTTTCCATCCAAATCAGTAAATATTTTTTTTAAGTGTAAAGTGCCTCAAAGGGTGAACTTCATTTATCCGGAAAATTCACTGCAAAATTCATTGCCAGATGATAGTAGATAAAGCTTAACATATAAAAGCTGCTTATATTTAGGTGTTTCTTCATACATATAATTCAAGAAATAAAAGAAAATCTGAACAACTTCAGTTCCTTATTACCAATCTTTCCAATTTAATTTCTTAAGACCATTTAGTGATTCCACACAATGCTGCACAAATTATTAATTTTATCACTTTTTTAAGTAATAAAACACAACCAAAATGACTGCACAGAAAATATGCAGGAGCGCCTGGGTGGCTCAGTCGGTTAAGCATCCAACTTGGGCTCAGGTCATGCATGATCTCTTGATTGGTGAGTTCAAGCCCCGCATAGGGCTCTGTGCTGACAGCTCAGAGCCTGGAGCCTGCTTGGGATTCTGTGTCTCCCTCTCCCTTTGCCTCTCCCCTGCTCACATTCTGCCTCTCTCTCTCTCTCTCTCTCTCAAAAATAAATAAACATTAAAAAATTTAAAGAAAATATGCAAAATTTGGGCATAAAATTCCATAACACAGGGTTGACAATAACATCCATTTAGGTGCCAGGTTTTAGCCTGCCAAACAAACTACTATATCTGTAACTCTCCGCTAAGTGCCAATTTAGTCATCACCAACATGAGTATTTTGTTGGCAAAGACCAAGGATTGTCTACTATATCCTGACTTCTGGCCTTGAAGGATGAAGTTAATTTCTTTGGCACAGGTTAACTATTTCCATAAGAGAAAGCCCAATTACTGTATAAACCACAATACCCTAGTAACAAGAAAGTGTAGCCACTCACATAAACATCTTATCTATTTTTTATTAATTATCCACAAAGCAAGAGAAATCAGAATTTGAAATAGCTACAAAAGCTCTCAAGTATCCTAATGTAAAGGGAGATGGGGGCAGTGGTAGTAGAAATGTCCCATTTCTCTAGGCCCTTGATAACACATTTGCAAAAAAACCTGCTGACCTAGACCACACTCACTTATGTAAAAGACAACTGCTTTTAAAATTGGTGCACGTTGACTAATTTCTTCACCTTCCCCAGGAGCCCACACCCCAGACCAGGTTAAAAATCCACTAAGCTTCTAATATGTAACCTGTACAAATACTCTGAGCTTATCATAAAATTTTGCAACTAAAGCAACCAAGCAACTTGCATACTTTGTGTAATATGATCCCAACTGTTAGGAAACTGACCCAATACCAGTTATAAATCTAGATTTCTAGAGATATAATAATCTTGTCCACATTTTTAGATCTCCACAATAAGATACCATCTAACGCCACAATTATTGCTCTAAACCATGTATCTCAAAAATATGACTATGTGCTTTTTACTACTAATGCTAACTTTTACCAACATTAACTCCTTTCCTCTTCCAAAGGTGGCAATGTGTGCAATTAAAAAGTCCAATCATTCTGTAATCAAACCTGTTACAAGTCACTATCATACCATCTTTCATTCGTGTTACCACCTAGCCTGCAAAGAATTTCTGGAAAGAATTGCTTTGAAAACCTCCTGTTACGAACAAAGATGCATTTACTTCCTTGTATCAAATTCACAATTCCCCATTAATATCTAGTACGTTACCATGTGCTCCCTCAATGGCCCAAAGCAGTCTTCCACATAGTTTTCACCACTTTGGAAAAGCAAGTAGAAAGGCGGTAAGGAGAAGCATGTCACTGCATCTTGTTCTGTCCCAACACTTAAACAGAACTGTCACTTCACTTCCTAATAATCACTGAAAAATCTTTATTTAGATAGTCTTTTTCTGAAAAATTCCCTTCAATATGCATACCTCTCAAAACTCAGAACCCATGTTGCCAACTAACGAGGTAAGGAAACAAATGATTTTTTAAATCTAACTCAGTCTTTTCACATAATGCGAACTCATTCATCATAGGTCCTTCTTCCCCCAGGTTTGCCAAGTCACAAGACACACTACTGTTTACAATCCCTCCCATCTGCCCCCTGCCAATATGTATCAAACACTCTAGTCACTTGGCTTAAACAAACAGTCTCCTAAATAACCCTCTCAAATCCTAATTTAGACCAAAGATACACTCATTCTGATTCATATTCTTAGTGGAAATTTTTTTAAATCACCTGACTTTCAAACGGGTTAAGTTTTGCCTTTTGAAACAGCCAGACCCTAGAGCCCTCGTGCTTTCCCACAAGCACTTCATACGTGACAGTATACTTTTTAATTCTACACTTTCAGACGTATTTTCAATCTGAGTACTCAGCTTTCAAAGACAACTTCAAACTTTCAATTCATTCCAGCACCATACATTCCTTTCATTTCGCTGCGATATACACCCTGTTCTTTAAGCTTGAGGCCTACTGGTTTTCCCTCTCTGACTGCAGTAGAGAAAGAACTGAAACAATATATTTACCATCATTCTTTTTAAAGATAACTGCTAAACGGTTCCCATTTCTCACCGCAGACTTCACATAACACACCATAAAACACGGTATATCACAAATGTCTATTGTTCGGGACCTTTGGAGGGCATCAGTACTAAAAGTCTCCAAGATCAAACAATACTTAAGATAATGTGGGGGGCGGGGGGCATGATTCACCAAAAACTGCAATGAAGAGTAATGGAATATTTTCAACAGTGGTATGCTAAAGCTAACAGCTTCTTTCAGAGGACTGTTACTGCTAAGCAACCATCGCAGTAACAATAAATCCACCTGCTTCACAGCCTGCAAAGCTAGAAGACGGGAGGAAAAGCGGAGATGGGGTCCTCCTTCAGCTTCTCTAGAGGTTAGGAGAGAACAAAGTCACTGCTGCACTGTCACTTGAGGGGAAGGGGGAGGGGGTGGATCATCTTGGAAACCCAGCCCCTGGGCCGGAGCAGGCGGGGAGAACTCAGCAAGGCTGCCCGGGATTAGCATTCTCCTTCTCACCCTCTCCCCCCCTTCTAGAATCTCCCGTCCACGCTAACGCGCGGCGGTCGGAGTCTCAGATGACCGCCCCTTCCAATGTGTCCTCCGTGGGGCGTAGGGAGAACCAGAGAAAAGAACTGAGTCAGGAGGGTGAGACGGAGCGTGGACTCCCATGACCCCTCTGGCCTCCCCCAACAGCCTCCAGCCTCGCCCAGAACACTACCGAGCCCGGAAGGGCCTGGGGTCGGGGGGGAGCCCGGCACAGGTGTGCTCGCCCGGGGCAGGGGTGGGGAGGGGGGGGTGCGGGCGCTCGGGCAGGGCCCGCCAGCTCCCTCGGCGCTCCCCGCAGCGCGGCCCGGGGCCCCAGCCCAGCAGGGCAGAGCACATCGGCCGGGGCGCCCCGCGGCCGCCCCAGAGGGGCGCGCCGCTCCCCGAGCCGGCCTCGCCAGCCCCAGGCCCGCAGCGCCCAGGCCCGCCGGCCTGCCCGCCCTCCCGGCCGGGCCCCCAGCCCAGCCCGCGGCCTAACTGCCTGCCCCGCAGCTCGCCCCCGGCGCCCGAGGGTCGCCGTACCTGGGCGGCGGCCTCCAGCTTGCCCTCGAAGGTGAAGTCCAGCAAGTCGGGCTTGAGGCAAAGGCTGTAGTTGATGGGGGAGACATCGGCAGGCAGCCGCTCGAAGGGCCTCTTCTCCGGCATCGCGGCGCGGCCCAGGCTGTGGAGGCGGCGGCGAGAGGAGCGGCTGAGGAGGAGAAGGAGGAGGGGAGGAGGCGGAGGGCCGAGGAAGAGCAGGCGGCGAGCGAGGGAGGGGGCGGCGGCTGCCAGCCACATCCACCGAGCGCGGGCGACCGCCTGAGGAGAGCGACCGGGGAGCCTGGGG
>NC_064814.1:8930843-8991028 GCF_023721935.1 Panthera uncia
CCGGGCGCGCCCCCGCCGCTGTGCGCGCGCGCGCCGGGGCAGGGGGCGGAGCGGCGAGGGCGCGGCCGGCTGGGCGAGAGGGTGCGGGGTCGCGGGCGCGTGCTGGGGGCGGAAGGCGGCTCCCCGCGCTGCACCTGTCGGCGCCACTGGGGAGAGCCGGATCGTCGCGAGCCGAAAGGAGCCCAGAAGGGTTGGAGAAGCGGAGGGAAAGCCGCGTGAGGACCCCCCCCACACACACACACCCCACCCCCAGCTACATTTGGAAGTTGAAGTCTGTGCAATTGGCTGGTACATCAGGGTAAAATGTTAAAATATCAATTCAGAGCAAAACCCCAAACTGGATTTTTACCTCCAGATCAGCGGAAAGCCCTGACTGGAGGCTATTTGGCAGTACTTATTCCTGTTATTTTAAACAACTTGAAGGGATGATTATGAAAAAAAAATTGCCAGAAAACTTTTAATAATCCAGGTTACTTAAACCAATGCCATTTGGACCTTTGAGGGAGTGATTTCAAAAGTTAGGAAGATTTTCGTTTCCGTGATTTAATGTTCACAGTAAGATATGTTTTTCATCTTTTTTCCGTTTTCATCTTTGTTTCTTCTTTTTTAAACTAAAAGACCCTTTGCCAGTTGTGTCCTCTTTAAAGTTAAACTAGCTGTGGTTCCCTCAATAGATAGTAGTTCTGTAGATATCTCACAAATCGGGGTTATATATATTTTAATAGAAATGTATATTAATCATATATAAATATGTATTTATACATATATATAAATATGTATTTTTAAAGTGTCAAGGACAAAGAGATTCATCCGTAATCCTCACATTCCTTTATAGAACCTTCTCATGTAATACCCCTTGATTTCCAAACTCAAATGCTGAATGACCTACGGACCAGCACTGTACAATGGAAATATATTGGAGCCAACTAAGTAACTTTAAATTTTCTAGTAGCACATCAGAGAACGAAAGGGAAACAACGGAGATTGACACATCTTATTTAACCCAACATATCCAAAATATTTCCACATGTAATCATATAAAAAATAATGAGATTTTATTTCTCCGTACTGAAGCTCTGAAATCCAGTGTATATTTTACATTCAGAGAACATCTCAGTGCCGGCTAGCCACATTTATAGTGCTCAATTGCCCCGTGAGACCAGGGGCCGTTGTCTTGGGCACTGGGCCTGCCCTCTTGTTCTCTAAATCCTGCATAACTTTTAGGACAGACTGAAAGCAATCCTTTCAAACTGAGATGTGAGATGAGGCCTTTTGTTACATGCAGGACTCTCTGTGACCACTTCTAGGTCATAGAAATAATAATAGTAATAACTTAGTTATATGCTAATAATCTAACTAGTCACTGAATAATAATGTATGGAATGCTTACTACACACTTTTCACATATTAATTCGTTTAATCCTTTCAACAGCCTGTTTAGGTGGACCCCATTTTTCCCATCTTACAGATGAGAAAACAGACACACATAGATTCAGTGACTTGTCATACAGCTAATAAATGGCAGAATTGGCATCAGAACACAGCCATTTTTATTTCTCTCCTGAAAAATTTTGCGGCAGCTTCCCTATTTCTCTAACTCTTCAGTTTTGTTTTATTCCAGTCCGTCTGTATCTCTGCTTCTTAAAAAGTTATTCTCATTTTGTGAGTACCCATAAAACTCCCTCTTGTATGTTAAAGCAAATTTTATTTATAACCATTTAAGGCTCTCCATGAACTGTCCTTAGATTTGTTTTTTTCTCACCCTGTAACATAGATTCTCCAGTCTTAGCAAGCTAACCTGTTTACTATTTGGCCCTGATAGTTTGCTCATTCTCTCTTCTCTACCATTGCCATGTGTTATTGCTGGAAAGACCTCCTTATCCTCTTTGCCCAACCCATGCTTCTTCCTTCAAACCTCACCTTTTCCAGAAAGCTCTCATTGACTAACTCCACTCAACTCTAACCCCTTTCCTGTCAGCTCCCAAGTACTGGCTTTTGCTGATTTGTTTGTATTTCGTCTGTTGTTCTGTAATCATATTTTTAATTTGTTTATATGGATATCTTTTCAAGATGTACTTCTAATTCCTTCATAACTGTAGGTATTGAGCCCTGAACAAATACATCTCAATTGTTATTGACCCAACTAACCGATTGATCAAGAGAGAATATTTTATCCAGTCTGTAGCCTTTCCTTTTCGTACAAGACGTATGCCCTATAGAGAAACTTTGTGAACCTAAGACTAGAAGCAACCTTTTTTTTTTTTTTAAATAAAATCACAGAAGCAATTAAAAAAAAAAAATCACCAGGGCCATAGACTTCATAGTAGCAGTAATTGTGACCCTGCTGAGGGAAAAGGGGAGAATCTTACCTGGCCCTCTCCCTAGTCCCATGACCCAGCAAGTTCCAATGTAGCAAGTCAGGAGTGAAGCCATACTTACTACCTATAAGTTGGGATTGGGGAATGGAAGGTTGAATTGGGGTATGGGCACACAGTTCTCATAAATAAGACTGGCTAACAATCTAATATGCTCCAGGCAGGCCTCTCTGGAATAACTGAAATGAAGAACACGAGGGCTCTTGGAAATTCATTTCTCTCCACGATGCTTCAGAAGGAATGGGGCGGGGTGGGGGGGTGGGAGATTCAGTAATGTCTCAAGGTCATTAGCCTTACTTCTAGCAGATCTCTAGGCTTCTGTTTAAGGAAGCCCTTGAAAATCTAAATCCCCCCCCCCATTCCCCATTCAATCGTGGCTGCCACAATTAGACAGAAAGGGTGAGGACAATTTTTTTCTTACATCTGTAATGAGAACCTTAGCAGCAGACAATAACTGCTCCAGGTCTGTCAAATAGATGCATGAAAATCTAAATTTCAAAACCCATGCAAATCGTATACTTCAGTAAAAAGTTAAGAAAGAAAAACATAGGGGCATCTGGGTGGCTGAGTTGGTTAAGCCTCTGACTTTGGCTCAGGTCACAATCTCACAGTTCAAGACTTAGAACCCCGCTTTGGACTCTACTATCGGCAGGGAGCCTGCTTCAGATCCTCTGTCTCCCCCTCTCTCTGCCCCTCCTGCACTCGTTCTCTTTCTCTCTATCAAAATAAATAAACTTGAAAGAAAGAAAGAAAGAAAGAAAGAAAGAAAGAAAGAAAGAAAGAAAAAAACACCAAAGTTATTCTAGGGGCTCTTGGCTGACTCAGTCAGTAGAGCATGCAACTCTTGATCTTGGGGTCTTGAGTTTAAGCCCCACATTGGATGTAGAGATTACTTAAATAAGTACATAAACCTCAAAAAATAAATAAATGAAGTCATTCTAAGACATTTTTGTCCTTAGATTTTAGGCACTAGCCTGAGTCTGAGGACATAAGTCCCAGTCTTACCACTCACTTTGTCTATGGCCTGGAGCAAGTCTTACAATTTCCCTGCTTCAGTTTCCCCATTCGGAAAGGAGACAAGTGCATGATGAATGCTTTTCTCGAAGAAAAATATTATGTTACCTGTGGGTTAGGAATTTCTAAAAGAAGTCTATCATGTTCTTAATGTCAGTATGGTCTTCATAGCAGGAATGCTAGATAAAGAGCTGGGAGAAATGATATGTCGAACAAACGTAAACCATTGGAAAACATGTTTTAAAGCAAAGATAATATAAAGGAGTTGGGACAGGAAGCCAAAATATTCAGGGAGGAGGGAAACACATCCTGGCTGTGGAACATTGAAAGGGGAAGAGAAAGATGTGGAAGACTTTGGGAGACCATTACAAAACCCACGATATTAGATCGAAACTAAGCATAACTATTAATATGTAACCTCCCTGATGTAGAAATTAAAGCCTTCAATGTCACTTTCAAGCATGGAAATTATAATTCTAATTTCGCTATTATGAGTCTTAACCTGGGGAAGGTAGTGAGGGGGTTCCAAACACTAGGGACACAAAAAGAAAGAGAGCAATCCATGGGAGCTTGGATGCCATGAGATCCCAGCTTTGACTCTTTGTAACATAAAATGGCTGTTGGAATGACTGTTGGAAAAGTGGGGAGTACATCTACCCATCCTGTGTTTTTCATGAAAGTAAAGCAGATTAATTCCATATGCTTTTAAATGTATACTATACCAATGGATACTGTGTATAACAGGTGGTGTGTATGTTTGCATGTGTATATAAATACAGCTGAACTTTGAAAAAGGCAGGGATTGAGGCACAGACCCCTGTGCAGTTGAAGGTGCATGTAACTCTTTGACTCTGACTTAGCTACTAATAGCCTACTGTTGACTGGAAGCCTTACTGATATCAGTCGATTAACGTGTATTTTGTGTGTGTGTGTGTGTGTGTGTGTGTGTGTTTATTTAAGTTTATTTATTTTGATAGAAATGGCACAAGTTGGGGAGGGGCAGAGGGCAAGGGAGAGAGAGAGAATCCTAAGCAGGCTCTGCATGGTCAACGCAGAGGCCACTGCGGGGCTCAAACTCAAGAACCACGAGATCATGACCTGAGCCAAAGTCGACTGCTCAACCAACTGAGCCATCCAGGTGTGTGTGTGTGTGTGTGTGTGTGTGTGTGTGTGTTTAAGTTTATTTATTTTGAGAGACAGAGCATGTATAAGCAGGGGAGGACCAGGGAGAAGGAGAGACTGAATCCCAAGCAGGCTCCCCACCAACAGTGCAGAGCCTGATGTGGGGCTCCAGCTCACAAACCAGGAGATCATGACCTGAAGCCGAGGTCAAGAGGCAGATGCTTAACTGACTGAGCCACCCAGGTGCCCCTGTTGTTTTTTTTTTTTTAATTAATTTATTTATTTTAAGAGAGAGAGAGAGAGGGAGAGAGAATGAGTGGGGAAGGGGCAGAGAGAGAGGGGGAGAGAAAAAATCCTGAGCTGTTAGCACAATCCACACTGGCAGCACAAATCCTGATGTAGGGCTCGAACTCATGAACTGTGAGATCATGACCTGAGTCGAAACCAAGAGTCAAATGCTTAACCAACTGAGCCACCCAGACACCCCAATTAATATGTAATGTGTATGTTATATATGTATTACATACTGTATCCTTACAGTAAAGCTGAAGAAAGGAAAATGTTTTAAGAAAACCATAAGGAAGAGAAAATACATTTACAATACTGTATTTATGGGGGAAAAAAAATCCATGTATAAGTGGACCCTCACAGTTCAAACCTGTGTTGTTCAAGGGTCAGCTTTATATATATTTGGTGGCAATTTGACATTATTATATATACATCCAGATATGGCCAAAGAAGGGTCCTCAGAGTCAGAAGGAGTTTTATTTCTTTTGGTATCTTTCCATCAGGAAGTTGAAAAAGTCATACATTTCCACCTACCGTCCTTCTTTTCTAGCTCCTCCCAGCTTTTTTTTTTTTTCTTCAGTACTTCTGCTTCCTTTTCCCCAGCCACTACTCCAGGATTACTTACCAATCCCGAGTGACTGACAACTACAGGACTAAACCCAAGCCCTTTGTTGCTGATCTTCATACTGAGATGAGCCTTTCTGACTGTACTTTTAGGAGAGATTAGCCACCAGAGTCTCACAAGAAGATGAGTTAAGCAGGAACACCAACACCCTGTGCTGCAGGCGAGAATGCGTATGTCTGTGTCTGATGCGTAGGTCTCTGGAATGCTGCTGCAACATTTCTCATGGAATCCCGAGTCTTTAAAGGTTACAGTGTTCTGGAGCTGGCATGCTGGAATTGACTTAGCAATGTTGTTGCCTTGACCTCTCATCTAGAAAAATGAGTGATGGCTCAGCGGGAACCAGCCCGGTAGAGTAGCTGAGAGGATTAGAAGCCTCAGCAGCTTGGCAACAGTCAGATAGCCTCAGTTTCTCCACCCTTGGCTCTATTTCTGTTTGCTTTTTAAATCCCTGACAAAAAGAATGTACATCAGAGTTGGCCCTCACTCAGGACACTCAGTCAGTTGAGAGTCGGATTTCCACTCAGGTCATGATCTCATGGTTTGTGAGTTCAAGCCCCATATCCGGCTGCTTGGGACTCTCTGTCCCCCTCTCTCTCTGCCCCTCCCCAGCTCATGCTCTCTCTCTCTCTCTCTCTCTCTCTCTCTCTCTCTCTCCCTCCCCCCCCCCCCCCCAAATAAATAAACAATGGGGCGCCTAGGTGGCTCAGTTTGTTGAGCACCCATCTTCGGCTCAGGTCACGATCCCACAGTTTGTGGATTCGAGCCCCACGTCAGGCTCTGTGCTGTTGGCTCAGAGCCTGCTTTGGATTCTGTGTCTCCCTCTCTCTCTGCCCCTCCCCTACTCACACACACACTCTCTCTCTCTCTCAAAAATAAATAAACATTAATTTAGGGGCGCCTGGGTGGCTCAGTCGGTTAAGCGGCCGACTTCAGCTCAGGTCACGATCTCGCGGTCCGTGAGTTCGAGCCCCGTGTCGGGCTCTGGGCTGATGGCTCAGAGCCTGGAGCCTGCTTCCGATTCTGTGTCTCCCTCTCTCTCTGCCCCTTCCCCGTTCATGCTCTGTCTCTCTCTGTCTCAAAAATAAATAAAACGTTAAAAAAAATTTAAAAAAAAACATTAATTTAAAAAAGATTGCAATTCTAAAATGATAATAATAATAATAATAATAAAACATTAAAAAAAAAGGAATTGGTCTTCACTCAATACCTGATGCCATGCCTACCAAAGAGAATACTCTCAACCTCTTTCCAACCCTGAGTTAAGGGTGAGGTGAAAAAAGAGACCCAAGACATTTAGGCCTGCCAACCTGGCGGGATCACATCTTATGGAGTGAGATTTTATAGGAGCGATTTATCTTGGAGTTTAAATAAGTGAGGATGAAAAAAATCTGCTGCCAGCTTCCCTACAGAATTTGCATAGGAACCAAGATTAATAAACACTTAAAAAGTGTAGAGAGAGCTAGAAATTGGCTTGTGGCCTGCTTATGCACAGGACTGAGCTGAAAGTCATCTTGTCCCCAGTAAACAAGTAATTCCAGAGCTGAAGAAAAACTGTAAATTATGCATCTAGGTCCCTTTCATTTTCAGATATTCTGTATTTTCTGGGAAAATGGTCTCAGTATGGAGGCTAGCCTTTGGGATATGGTGCCTTTCCCCCCCCCCCAAATAAATCTATATGGTAACATCTCTGTATTGTGAATTGACTCAGTAAGAAACCAAAGAGACAAAAAGCATTCAAACTGCTCACATTCTTTCGTCCTAGGAAGCCGTACCAGCCGATTTCTAGATATGATCTATTTTAGCTCAAAGTGCGATCACACTGTATAAAATATACATTCACTGAGAATGAGACCTAGCACAGATCACAGATACCCCAGGGACCTGACATCAGGAATTAGGACAGGCCAAAAGAAAAAAAAAAAAAAAAAAAAAAAGACAAAACTCTTTAGGCAGCAAGGCACAATTCAAACATTCAAGAGAGATTTGTATTTTTGCCGCCCCAAAACATGCATTAACTATGAAGTGGAGACCACAGTTTTAGGAGCTCTGCATCAGGAAACCTGAATTCTTGCTGTGCCCTATCCTGATGGGTCTCAGTGACAAGAGATGCCAGAATGTGGCATCTTTGTTTAGTCCTGTGTACTTTTGCTAGAGTGATTCATTACTGTCTTATCTCAATTTAAGAGGACATTAGTATATGGAGGGGAGGTAACAGGATCAAAGGAAATGAAGAGGTTGAGTGGAGAAAAAGGTGTCACTATTTCCTAGAAAATACTTTTCTTACTGTCTGAGGGGGTAAATTACTTTCTTTAATTTATAAACCCCTTTTCATTTTTTTCCCGGGAATGAGAATACTATGGCTCTATCCAGGTTAGGTTCAGACTTGAAGTTGACAAATGGCAGTCCTGAAAGCAGACGCAAGTTTCATTCTCCTAAACAAGGAAATCAAATGGTAAAATCTTTAAGAGCTTTGTTTTCCATAACTTCTCCCCTTTCATGGTAAAGGGAAAGAGAAACCCAATAAACCAAGTTACAAACACTAGGTTTCAAACTCAAATGTTAAGGCTAGGCAAAGTAAGTCAGAGATGAGTGCCTTTTGCTCTGTTCTTTTTTTCTTTAAGCTTGTTTTTATTATTATTACTTTTTTTGGTATAGGGGGCTTCAAATTCAAGGGGGTCAGAAACAGGACAGAGGTAGCGGCAGTAATTTGCCCAAGGTTAACTGCAAAGCAGTGATCAAAGCCGTGTTGAAAAGAATTCTGACTCTCAGTCCTGTCTCCTTTCCAAATATCCTCACCGTTGTGGGTAACTGTCAGAGGACAAGTGTTGAAATCTTAGGGAGACCACATGTCCTAGATTTTACAGGAAAAGTCCTGATTTCACATATTCTCTACTGTTGTTACAGCCATGTAGCTGTCCTAGAAATTCTAATATTCTGGCATTTGAGTTTAAAGAAAATGAAAGAATTGTGTGTCTGGGAGTCAAGGCAAAGAGGGTACATGATAGCTGGTGTCAGGCCGGGTAACAGGAAGGAGACAGAAAGATCTGATTGCTAGAATAACCAGGCAGCTCAAATGAGGGTAACAGAATCCTGTGCTGCAGAGCATCAGCTGATGCTGAAAAGAATGCTCTCCCGAAGAGTGTTAAAACAGACTCAGAGAAATATTGCTGTTTGCAACCCACCTCTGGAGTACTGGTACTCCAGACTCCATCAGAAGCAGGCTCTCCTCTTGGAAACATAGTATATGAGACATCTCTGACATAGTGTAAGTCTTTTTTTTTTTTAATTTTTATTTTAACATTTATTCATTTTTGAGAGACACAGCACAAGTTGGGGTGGGGCAGAGAGAGGGGGACACAGAATCTGAAGCAGGTTCCAGCCTCCGAGCTATCAACACAGAGCCCAATGCAGGGCCCAGACTCACAAACTGGGAGATCATAACCTGAGCCGAAGTCGGACAATTAACTGACTGAGCCACCCAGGCGCCCCTAATAGAAGCCTTATAAAGCAAAACAATGTGGGCAATCCTTTAGTAAAAGGGGTGCGGGAATAACCTCATTAGAAAAAAAAATACTTTCATGTGGGGATTTGGAAGTCTTTAAATCGCTTTACAAAGTCCGGTCTGTTCATTCCTTACTAGGAAAAGCAAACCTAGCAAGGGAAATGAGTTCTCTAGGTTTATAAACCCATATGGTAAATCCTAGGCACTTAGCCCCTACACAAACCGTAGAGTTCCAATATCAAGTGTATTTATTTAGTACAACCAATTCATTACCACTTAAAAAGATTGGAAATACATTTCAATGCTTTTCACCATATTTTTCAGTGTGACAGAGTAAAAAATCCAGGAGCACAAGAAAGGTTCAGGGGCAGCTGGCTGGCTCAGTCAGTGAAGCATGTGACTCTTGATCTCTGGGGCATGAGTTCCAGCCCCACATTGGGGGAAGAAATTACTTAAATCTTTAAAAAAGAAATGGTGGGGGGGGGGGTGACACCTGGGTGGCTCAGTCGGCTAAGCGTCTGACTTCAGTTCAGGTCATGATCTTACGGTTTTGGGTTCAAGCCCCGCGTCGGGCTCTGTGCTGACCACTCAGAGCCTGGAGCCTGCTTTGGGTTCTGTGTCTCCCTCTCTCTCTGCCCTTCGCCTGTTTGCGCTCTCTCTCTAAATAAATTAACTAACAACAACAACAAAAATAAAGTTGTGCCATTCCTTCAGATTAGATGAGAATAAATATTTAAAGAAAGAAAAGAAAAGAGAAAAGAAAAGAAGGGCGCCTGGGTGGTTCAGTCAGTTAAGCGTCTGACCTCAGCTCAGGTCATGGTCTCATGGTTTGCAAATTCAAGCCCCGCATAGGGCTCTCTGCTATCAGTGCAGAGCCCGCTTGGGATCCTCTGTCCCCCTCTCTGTCTGCCCCTCCCCTGCTTGTGCTCTCTCTATCTCAAAAATAAATAAACATTAAAAAGAAAGGTTCAGTTCTTCTTTTACCATAACCATCATTAACCTTGTAATTCCATGTACTAACCGCAAAGGCTCATCCCCCTCAGCCTGGTGGGGCCTCTTGTCCTGCAGAGAAGTAGCACTCAGCGTTGCTGGATGAAGTACGGGATGCCTAGTTAAATTTGATTTTCAGATAATACATAGCTTTTTAGTATAAATATGTCTCAAATATGTCATGAGACATGCTCATACTAAAAATATGCAATATTTGGAGGGAACGCTTCTATTAAAAACTGTTCATTGTTTTATCGGGAAGTCAAATTTAATTGAACATCCTATATTTTTATTTGCCGAATCTGGCAACCCCACCAAGTATCTACTTTCAGATTTTGAAGATGGCAGCCAATGGCTTTTGAACTGTTTGATTTTATAAAAGGGAATTTTAAAATAGCTTTGCATGTTTGCGAAAATCTTTTTCTTGAGAGTCAACTGGCATTCTGTCATGTTTACTTTTTTAGGCTATGAAACCCCCAGAAGGATTCTCTGTCTCCCCTTTAATTTTCCTGTACCCCAGGGTATTAACCTTAGTGCAAAACAGCATAGGTTAACATCAGCTGGCTCCATAAACCTTCGCTCGTCTCTTGAAACCTTTCAAATACTTTAAATACTTTTTTTTTTTGAGATTAAGTACCCATGTTTAAAATAGGGTGGTGATCGTGCCATATTTTATAAGAGAAATTGCTTTGAGAGTGATGTTGGCAGGATTATGTGGAAAAGCAGCCAAATGCTGATCTACCTCCCTGGGAAACCAGTGATGGTTTTTAACTTCCTTCTCTCACCGCTGTTACTACCTTGATAATACTTTTAGTGTTTCCACTCGCCTGCAAATGATGCAGGCAGACATCATAGACCTGATTCTGCCACTCCTGTAGATATCAAAGCTTACCCATTTTAATGGGGTGGGGGGGAGGAAAAAAACTGCCGTGAAGAATAAATATTCACAAGCTTTTAATCAAGGGGTATCCCAAGAGACTCTCACATTTTACCATAACCCAGGAGAAGGAAATCTTTTCTATGATTATTAATAATTTGGTTTCCTTAGAAAAATCATCTCCGTTTGTTCATTAAACATTTGTTGAGTGTGTCTGTGCTACTCTTTGTGTATGTAAGCTTTTTAAGAAATATAATCTACATACAGTAAAATGGATAAATCATAAATGTGCAGGTCAGTGCCTATTGACAATTGTAACCACTATATAACTACCACACAAAATAAGATAAAGAATATGTTCATCACCCCGGAAAGTTTCCTCATGGCCCCTTCAGTCAATCCCCACCCCTGACCCCACTTCACCCAAGCAACTACTTTCTGATTTCTATCACCATAGATTTGTTTTGCCTATTCTTGTACTTCATATCAATGGAATCAGTCAATATGTGTTTGGGGTGTGTGTGTGTGTGTGTGTGTGTGTGTGTGCGCGCTTATGGCTTTTTTTTTTTATACAACAATGTTTTTTATCTAACCTGTTGTACATATCAATGGCTCATCCCTACATATTGCTGAGTAGTATTATAGGACTGTGGTTTATTTATCCATTCTCTTATTGATAGACATGTGGTTTATTTCCAGTTTTGGGGCTATTATAACTAAGGCTACCTATGAGCATTCTTGTACAATCTACATGTCCTCATTTCTCTTGGGTACATACTTAAGAATAGTCATAGGTTAAGTGTGTATTTGAACTTCTAAGAAGCTGCCAAACAATTCTCCAACGTGGTTGTACCATTTTACAGCCCCACCACCACTGTATGAGAGTTCCAGTTTTTCCATATCTTCATCAGCATTTGGTGTTGTCAGTCTTTCTTCAAAGCCCTTCTAGTGGATGTGAAATGGCATCTCCTTATGATTTTAATTTGCATTTTCCTGATGATTACTGATGTTGAGCATTGTCACAGTTGGGGTTCCCTTGGAAGCCGACTCCGAGAGGGAGATTAGTCAGCAGGAGGATTTTTTTGGGAGTGCACTTGGGTTCAACACCTATAGTGTGGAAGGCAAAAGGATGATTGGGAAGAGGAAAGGCGAGCTATGTAGTCTCAGAGGCTTCAGCTGACCCTACAGAGAGCACTGAAACTGGGATGACCCTTCAAAAATGTTTTGAGTTTGAGCGAGTGGCTAGGCCTTTATACCTCCATGTTGATTTGTCATTGGATACAGGCCACTGTGTAAAGAAAGAATGACCTTAGGCAAGTCAGGGCTCTTCAGCTGAGGCAATCAATCATTGAGATGGACTGGACAGTCGAGGGCTGTCTATTGGCAGCCTTTCAACACCTGAAGAATAAGTCCTTCATTCCAAAAGAAAAATCTGGGTGATATATCATAGCATTTACCATAAGTACCCTTTCATGGCTTATTGGCCATTTATGTTTCTTTTTTTGTGGTGTCTGCTTAAGTCTTTTGACCATTTTTTAATTGGGTAGTTCATCTTTTTTTGTTGTTGGTTTTTAGGCATTCCTTATACTATCTGGGTATGAATCCTTGGTCAAGTAAATATACCATGAATATTTTTCCCTGTCATTTGTCTACTCATTTTCTTAATGGTGTCTTTTGATGAGTAGACATTTTTGATTTTGATGAAGTCCAATTTTTCAATTTTTTCTTTTATGTTTAGTGCTTTTAGTGTTCTGCCAAGAAATCTGTGCTTCCTTCAAGCTTGCAGTGATATTTTTCTGTATTTTTTCTAGAAGCTGTGTGGTTCTTGTGCTACTCACTTTCAAAAGCAGGGGTGCCTGCTAGGAATTTACCCAAGGGATACAGGAGTACTGATGCATAGGGGCACTTGTACCCCAATGTTTATAGCAGCACTCTCAACAGTAGCCAAATTATGGAAAGAGCCTAAATGTCCATCAACTGATGAATGGATAAAGAAATTGTGGTTTATATACACAATGGAGTACTACGTGGCAATGAGAAAGAATGAAATATGGCCCTTTGTAGCAACGTGGATGGAACTGGAGAGTGTGATGCTAAGTGAAATAAGCTATACAGAGAAAGACAGATACCATATGTTTTCACTCTTATGTGGATCCTGAGAAACTTAACAGAAACCCATGGGGGAGGGGAAGGAAAAAAAAAAGAGGTTAGAGTGGGAGAGAGCCAAAGCATAAGAGACTCTTAAAAACTGAGAACAAACTGAGGGTTGATGGGGGGTGGGAGGGAGAGGAGAGTGGATGGTGGGTATTGAGGAGGGCACCTTTTGGGATGAGCACTGCGTGTTGTATGGAAACCAATTTGACAATAAATTTCATATATTGAAAAAAAAACAAACAAAAGCAGGGGTGCCTGGGTGGCTTGGTCGGTTAAGCATCTGACTTCGGCTAGGGTCATGATCTCACGGTCCGTGAGTTCGAGCCCTGCGTCGGGCTCTGTGCTGATAGCTCAGAGCCTGGAGCCTGTTTTGGATTCTGTGTCTCGCTCTCTCTCTGCTCCTCCCCTGTTCATGCTCTGTCTCTCTCTGTCTCAAAAATACATAAACGTTAAAAAAAAATCAAAAGCAAAGGTTATTGTGAGGGTGTTTCTGTTTATAAAAGAATTGCTTGATCAACACAGTGAATTAAGAGAATTTAGATGAGCATTAAGAAAACAAAAATGGCAGGGGGCACCTGGGTGAGACTCAGTTGATTAAACATCCAACTTCGGCTCAGGTCATGATCTCACAATTCGTGAGTTTGAGCCCCGCATCGGGCTTTGTGCTGACAGCTCAGAGCCTGGATCCTGCTACTGATTCTGTGTCTCCCTCTCTTTGCCCCTCCCCTGATCGTGTTCTCTCTCTTTCTCTCCCTCTCAATCTCTCTGTCTTTAAAAAATAAACATTAAAAAATTTTTAAAAAAGAAAAAGAAAACAAAAATAGGGTGCACCTGGCTGGCTCAGTCAGTAGGGCATGTGACTCTTGATCTCAGGGTCTTAAGTTCAAACTCCACATTGGGTGTAGAGATTACTCAAAAATCAAATCTTAAAAAAAAAAAGAAAACAAAAATAACCAGTAATTCCATAAATATCAAATAATTGGTAATTCCATAAATATCACTGTTAACATTTGGTATACTGTCTTCCTGTCTTTTTTCTATGCACATATACATTACACACACACACACACACACACACACACACACACATACATGCACACACACCATACTGGGATCATAATATATTTTGCTTAATATGTTATTCATGTACTCATGCTATTAAATATTCTTCAAGTATGACTTAATGACTGTAGATGATCACATCTTAATTTAATCTGTTAATCTATAGATTAGTTAACTTATTTAACTAATTTCCTATTCCTGGATATTTAGAGTGTTTCTAATTATTTTTGCTGTTTTAAATATGATCCATGTAAAACCAAGCTGATAATAGCCCAAGCTAAGATTTTAAAGAAACATCACTCCAACACTTAAAGGGGCGCCTGTGTGGCTCAGTCAGGTGAGTGCCCGACTTCGGCTCAGGTCATGATCTTGCGGTCTGTGAGTTCGAGCCCCGCATCAGGCTCTGTGCTGACAGCTCAGAGCCTGGAGACTGCTTCGGATTCTGTGTCTCCCTCTCTCTGTGCCCCTCCCCTGCTCATGCTCTGTCTCTCTCTCTCAGTCAAAACTAAATAAAACATTTTTTAAAAAAATTTAAAAAGAAAAAGGGGCACCTGGGTGGCTCAGTTGGATGGGCGTTCAACTTTCGATTTCAGCTCGGGACATAATGTCACAATTTTGTGAGTTGAACCCCCATGTCTGGCTGTGCACTGACCTCACAGAGCCTGCTTGGGATTCTCTCTCTCCCTCTGCCCTTCTCCCTCCCCTACTTGTGTTCTCTCACTCTCTCAAATAAATAAATAAATAAATAAATAAATAAATAAAATATTTTAAAAATAAATGAAAAAGAAAAAGAATAATAAGAGAAAAGGAGGATGACAAGAAGAGAAGAGAGAGAGAGAGAATGAGAATAAAGAAAAAACAAAGGGGTGCCTGGCTGGTTCAGTCAGAAGAGCATGAGACTTCTTAATCTCAGGATCATGAATTTGAGCCCCACATTGGGTGTAGAGATTACTTAAAACAAATTTGGGGTGCCTGGGTGGCTCAGTCGGTTGAGCGTCCGGCTTCCGCTCAGGTCATGATCTCGCAGTCTGTGAGTTTGAGCCCCGCGTCGGGCTCTATGCTGACAGTTCAGAGTCTGGAGCCTGCTTCGGATTCTGTGTCTCCCTCTCTCTCTGCCCCTCCCCCGCTCATGCTCTGTCTCTCTCTGTCTCAGAAATAAATAAACATTAAAAAAAATAAAATTAAAACAAATTTTTTAAGAAAAGGAAAAAAAACAAGAAAAGAAAAAGTAAATTTTGACTCTCTCAAGATAAAACCAAAGGCAGATTGCATTAATAAGACATAATTAATTAGCATTGATAAGCACTTCTCAGAATCCTCTCTTCTCTCTCTTGTCTCTTAATACCTCACACATAGGACAATTATTTGAAGCTTCTCTCAGCCAGCCCCTTTTTTTCCTGTTTCCACCTTCCCTTCCTTCCTTTCCCCATCATGTCTTCCTCCCTCTTAAAATGTTCTGATAAAATTCCTCTCACGTTCCTGTAAATATCTGCCTTCAATGTCAATTAAATCGAAGCTGTATCTAATTTTCTCCAGGACCTACTCATCTAGCAACAAAGCATTCTTCTTACCGTGTAGGAAAGAGGAAAGTTGTGAGAACTCATCCTTACTGTATTTCTTCCTATCCTATAAAGCATCTATATGAACTAAAACTCCACACGTGTAATTGTTTCCTTAGGCAAAATACCTAGAGTAAAACCCTGAATCAGAGAGCATAAACTTTTCTGCTAAATATTTTATTTATTTTTATTTTAAGTTTATTTATTTTTTGTAGTAATCTCTACAGCCAACGTGGGGCTCAAACTCATGACCCTGAGATCAAGAGACGCACACTCCCGCAACTGAACCAGCCAGGTGCCCCCAGAGCAGGAACATTTTTAAAGTTCTTAACACACATTGCCGAACGGACCTCCAGAAATGTACCAATTGACACTCCTTTCGGCAATATATGAGAATATCTGCTTCTACCCCTCCCCTCCAGTGTTAATTAGCTTTGTTCTCATCTTTGCCAATTTGGTGGGTGAAAGTGGTACCTCGTTGCTCTTTATTTTGCATTTCTTTGATTCATGGTCCGGAAGAAGTTTCGGTGTTCTTTTCCTATTGGCCTTTCTTACTGCTTTGGTGAATTGCTGTACACTTTATACTATGTATTCTTTCACTTACACCCCCAAGTATCATTTGAAGCAGATGTTACTATTCTCGTTTTGGAAAACAGAAACACTTGGATTAACTGATTTCCTGCGATCTCAGTGGCTGGTAACTGGTAGAACCCGTACAAGAGCCCAAGCTGTCTTGACTTAGAACAGGCATTCTTTTCTCATCTTCTCATGATCTTCTTCTGTAAACTCCAGAGCTGATTGATGTAATTCAATGCAAAGAATGGCTGGAGAGTACGCGACTCAATCTCAAAGTTATGAGTTCAAGCCCCCTATTGGGTGTAGAGATTACTTAAAAATAAAACCTTAAGGGGCGCCTGACTGGCTCATTCAGGGGAGTACGTGATTCTTGATCTTTGGGTTGTAAATTCAAGCCCCACACTGGATGTGGAGATTACTTAAAAATAAAAAATAAAATAAAATTTTTTTAAAAAGCAAGGGCAGGGGCACCTGGGTGGCTCGGTCGGTTAAGCGTCCGACTTCGGCTCAGGTCATGATCTCACGGTCCTTGAGTTCGAGCCCCGCGTTGGGCTCTGTGCTGACAGCTCAGAGCCTGGAGCCTGTTTCAGATTCTGTGTCTCCCTCTCTCTCTGCCCCTCTCCTGTTCATGCTCTGTCTCTCTCTGTCTCAAAAATAAATAAACGTTAAAAAAAATTTTTTTTTAAATAAAAAATAAAAAAAAATAAAAAGCAAGGGCACCTGGGTGGCTCAGTTGGTTAAGTGTCCAAATCTTGATTTTGACTCAGGTCATGATCTCACAGTTCATGAGATCAAGCCCCACATTAGCACAGAGCCTGCTTGGGATTCTCTCTTTCTCTCTCTCTCTCTCTCTTTCTCACTTTCTCTGCCCCTCCCCTGCTCGTCCTTGCTCTCTCTCTCAAAATAAATAAATAAATAAATTTAAGAAAAAAAAGTAAAGAATGGCTGGAACAGTAAGACTAGAGCTTGAGTCCCCATTTTGCTCTTTGCAGTTCAGATGAGTTTTCCTCACCTGTTTAATTTAAATTTCATTTAAAAACTTTTTTTCACTGTTTACTTATTTTTGAAAGAGAAAGAGAGACAGGGCGCGAGACGGGGAGGAACAGAGAGAGAGGGAGACGGAATCCGAAGCAGGCTCCAGGCTCTTTCTGAGCTGTTAGCACGGAGACGGGGATGGGGTTCGAACTCCATCCCGTGAGAGCCAAACCGTGAGAGCATGACCTAAGCCAAAGCTGGATGCGTAATCGACTGAGCCACCCAAATGCCCCAAAATTTCATTAAAAAAAAAAAGAAAATAGGCTTCACTCCCGGCGCAGAGCCTATCACGGGACTTAAGATAAAGACCTGAGCTGAGATCAGGAGTTAAATGCTCAACCAATTGAGCCACCCAGGCGCTCCTCGTTTAAATATTGAAAACTTACTAACAGACGTCATTTTCTCTTGATGGTCACCACAATCTCTTGGTTTTCCAGCAGCACCACCCAAATCCTTTTGTCTCTAGAACCTCTCAGTCTTTAGTTTCTTCATCTGTAAAATTGAGTGTTGGACTAGATCATTTTTTTTTTTCAACGTTTATTTATTTTTGGGACAGAGAGAGACAGAGCATGAACGGGGGAGGGACAGAGAGAGAGGGAGACACAGAATCGGAAACAGGCTCCAGGCTCTGAGCCATCAGCCCAGAGCCTGACGCGGGGCTCGAACTCATGGACCGTGAGATCGTGACCTGGCTGAAGTCGGACGCTTAACCGACTGCGCCACCCAGGCGCCCCGGGACTAGATCATTTTTAAAATTCTTTCCAGGGGTGCCTGGGTGGCTCAGTTGGTTGAGCGCCGCACTTTGGCTCAGGTCATGATCTCTCGGTCTGTGGGTTCGAGCCCCCCGTCGCTCACAGCACAGAACCTGGAGCCTGCTTTGAGTTGTGTCCCCCTCTTTCTCTGCCCCTCCCCCACTCACTCTCTGCCTCTCCACCTCAAGAATGGATAAACATTAAAAAAAAAAATGTTAATAAATAATAAAAATAAAGTTCTTTCTTGTTCTTAGTTATAGTTCTTACTATGTTTCTATTAATTTTCTGTAGAAAAAGCTAGTATGTTCCCATCTATCAGCTTTGGCTAATGAGGGTTGCGTCCAACAGTCTGTGAAGTCTAGGAAATTCCCCTTAATAAAAGTATATACTACAAGCAGTGACAAACTTTGAAAGTTTCTTTCTTTAAAATATACTCACTATCTAAATCCAAGTTGGGCATGGGAGATCAGTGTTGAACATCGGGTGTTTTGTGTTTTATATTTATATTATAATGTTCAAAATGCAAGTATAACATTTTAATATTTGTCAGTTACTTTTACAAAAATAAATCCTAAATTACTAAAAAAAAAAAATGCTTTTTTCTTTCTGACCTCCCTTTCTGTCCTTCTCACTGTCCTTTCCTCCTGATCTGTTGCATTCTTTTCCAGAGGATGTCTCTCTCTTCCTATGTCTCTCTGTTCACTGGATTTGAATATCCCTCCCCCACCCCAGTTTTGTTTCCATGGTCACATTCTGTGTGTTTCTACTTTTACCCTCCATCATTCTCTAAACTCGTTACTGCTCTCCTTGCTTTACTATTTTTTACTATTCTCTGTGTTCCTCTCCATCAAAGCTACAAGATAACCATAAAACCTAGAAACATAGCAAATAGCTTAGTTTTTACAGATTGAAACCCCTTGATTACTTCTTCTGAGGTATGTAGGTTTATTCAGTGAAAATGAAAATCAGAGGCACCTGGGTGGCTCAGTCAGTTAAGCATCAGACTTTGGCTCAGGTCATGATCTCACGGTCCCTGAGTTCGAGCCCCACATCAGGCTCTGGGCTAACAGCTCAGAGCCTGGAGCCTGCTTCAGATTCTGTGTCTCCCTCTCTCTCTGTCCCTCCCCCGCTTGTTCTCTCTCTCTCTCTCTCTCTCTCTCTCTCTCTCTCTCTCACACACACACACACACACACACACACACACACACAAACATTAAAAGAAAAAAGAAAATGATGGGGTGCCTGGGTGGCTCAGTCAGTTAAATGTCTGACTTCGACTCAGGTCGTGGTCTCACAATTCGTGAGTTTGAGCCCCACATTGGGCTCTGTGCTGACAGCTCAGAGCCTGGAACCTGCTTCAGATTCTGTCTCCCTCTCTCTCTGCCTCTCCCCCTCTCATGCTCTGTCTATGTCTCTCTTTCAAAAATAAATAAACGTTAAACAAACTTTTTAAAAAGTTTAAAAAAAGAAAATGAAAATCAAAGTTAAATTATATGAGACAAGGCATCACAGACTCATTTCAGGGATTGATAGAAACTCCATTAGTGTTTCATGCACTGTGGATTGGCACATCACATTGAACTAAGCATTCCTAATGCGGGGCATTCTATTGACCACGTGATGTAATGTTATTGAACATAGCATGTACGGTAATATCCATAAGCCTTTTATTATGTATGTTCGCCTGTGTTTCCAGATTTTTATGGCCATTTGTAGCTCATCAATGGATTTTTTCCTTGCCTTTTCTCTCTCTATGTGTTATCCATATTTCTTCATAAGTGTGCTCTTCATTGGAACTCGCCCTTGTTTTAATGATTTAGCTTTGAAGATACAACTGAATGCTTAAGTGGAGTCCACTGAGAACCAGAAGTTGTAGAATGGTTGAGTTCTATTTTGGCCCTTCTCATGTTTCTGTCAACTGCCAGAATTTCTGTCCCAATTAAGAGGAGGAAGTTACTCAAGAGAGGTCCCTTAGCAACTCTCAACCTCCATTTAAAAAATAGCATATCAGCCATGGTCTTTTTACTTTTCTGAAACAGTCTGAGAAATTATTAAAAACAATAAAATACGTCTCTACAGAGTACTATTTTTCCTGAGGCCTTTAAATGTGTATCTATGATTCCTCTCTTTCCTTTTTCACAATATCATTGGGAGACAAACATTTATTATTCCCACAGCACAAAAGAGAAACTGGATGTACAGATAGGTTTTGAATTTCCAAAGCTCTCAGTAAGTTGGACCAGATCTGAAACCAGAAACTGGGTGTCCCTGCTGGCTTAGTCTCTTGTCCAGAGCTTTTAATCCTCCCACAAGAAGCTGTCCGGTTCATGTAGAGGATGTGGCTTGCTTATTCATTGCTGTTGGAAAATGACCCTCTCTCTTCCTTCCTACCTTTTACCTCTTATTAAAAAAAAAAAAGCCAATAATACCCTCACTTTATTAAATAAGAGAAAGAGAATGAAGAATCCATAGCAGCCTGCCATCTGGAATGGCCCAGGTGATAGCCAGCCACCTAGAGGCAGGGAAATGGCCATCGTCACTGGTGATTTCAGTGATTTTTTTTTTCCCCCACTACCAGCTGTCATCACAATTTCCAGAAAACCTGCCAAGAAAAAACAGGAATTCGCATTTCATGGAACCCCCTCCCCCACACTATTATGAACCTTGGAACTTATTCTGACTGCTCCCTGCCCTCATACATTCATTCCCCCACCATTCGAGATAAACAGGCAAAGTATTTGACCTCACCTGCCTTTGAAGAACTTAGTATTCAGGAAGGTGCCTCCCTTCTGCCAGAAATACTTACCGAGACTGAGTTATTATTTCTTTCCCTAATCTAGATTGTTTTCTTAAAATAAATCAGAACTCCCAGGGATAAGCACCTTATCCACACTTTCCCTTTCTCCTCTTGTCCTCTCGCACGCCAGACAATACACTCAGGTATGTAGGTAACTGGCGGTTGGAGTGCTTATCTTTGCTTCTAAAGCATGTGACTTATTTATGTTGTACCCAAACACGGCACAGTGCCTGGCCCATTGTTGGGACTCAGTGAATGTTTGTTGAATGGAACTTGCCTAAATTGGCCTTAGGCACCTCTTGCATTTCACAGTGTGCTGAGTTCCAGGGAAAATCAGACTGACTAAACCAACTGCTCCCTTCCTGTCTGAGGAGACCCACCCAGAGACCAGAACAGGGAGGCCACACCTCTGCAAAGGGAAAGGGCTTGACTGATGTCCCCTTCTGCCTGTGATCCCACCCGATACTTTTTCCTCTGCTGCAGGCTAAGTAAAGCCTTCCTGAAACTTGTTTTTTCCAGGCACCCTTGTGGGGCAGAAATGCCAATAGAACAGGCTGTGGGCTAGATAGGCGTCAAGAGTAAATACCAGAACCTGAATTGTATCACTGGCATTGCTCAGAAGGGTTAGAATTTGATGGGGACCTAAGTAGACTGATCTCCCAAGAGAGGTATCTGTCTGCAGTGGTTAAGGGCATGATCTTTAGAGACCTACCGTGCAGGTTTACATAATTTTTGCAGTTTCTAAACTGTGTGACCTTGGAAAAGCTACTTCTATTTCAACTTTGTCACTGTGAAGTAGGGATAACAATGGTACCTGCATCATAAGGTTGTTGAAAGGATTAAATAAGTTAATATTTAATAATAAGTTATAATAGAGTTCAATATTGCTATTGTGAAGGAGGATGGCTTTGGATGGTAACAAATTTATTCTCTTGAGGTTTGCATGTGCAAATACAGGTCTGGGTCAGAGTTAAGAAGGGGAGTCTGGAGATAGCAGAGTTATTTTGCACAAATGAATGAGAAGAATTTGGAATTCAGGGTAGGGGGACAATCAGAGGAGAGCGTAAAGAGGAGAAATGAGGGAGAAGGGAAAGATTAAAAGCAATTCCAAATTTACAATAGTATAGCAAGATATCTTTTAAGAACAGGCATTTTTTTAAGTTTATTTATTTATTTTGAGAGAGAGACAGAGAGAGTGAGCAGGGGAGGGGCAGAGGGAGAGGGAGAGAGAGAACCCCAAGCAGGTTCCTCGCTGTCAGGGCGGAGCCTGATGCCGAGCTAGAACTTGGGAACCATGAGATCATGACCTGACCCAAAACCAAGAGTCCATTGCTTAACTGACTGAGCCACCCAGGCTCCCCAAGAACAAGCATATTTAATTTGAAACTGGTGATGTTGCTGAGATCTGAACCACTGCTAAAGTAAAATGGTACAACTCCTCCGAGAGCAATTTGGCGCTATTGAAATTAAACTGTACATATCTTTTGACCCTTCAATTCTATTTCCAGGAATTTATCTTACCTAAGTACTTGCAAACAGATTCACGTCTTCTGTGTTTATAACACCAAAATCTTGGGAGTTACCTAAGTGCTCATTAATGTAGTATATGAGCTAAAAGATTGAGGCAAGGTTATAATACTATTTATGGTAATACCCAAACTAAAAAAACAAAAACAAAAAACAAAAACAGTTCTATTGTAGGCAGAGGGAGAGCACCAAGAGCCAATGGGAGGAGCCATGCCCAAGTCCAAGCCAGAGTCTATATTCTAGAGGAGTATAGAGACATCATGTTTGGAGTGGCTGCTAGGGGTGATTAGGGTTGGGTCACAAAGCCTCCCACAAAGTTGCACAGAGAAAAGATCCCCATGACAGCGGTTGGGGAATTATCAAGAAGGAAGGCCTTTGATGATTCCTTTTAAAAAACAGCTGGTGCAGAACACCTGGGTGACTCAGTCAGTTGAGTGTCCAACTCTTGATTTTGGCTCAGGTCATGATCCCAGGGTCATGGGATTGAGCCCCAGGTCAGGCTTCACTTTGGGCTCCCCACTGACCATGGAGCCTGCTTAAGATTCTTTCTGTCTCCCTCTGCCTCTTTCCCCCACTTGCACTCTCTCTCTCTCTCTCAAATAAAAATAAATACTTAAATATATAAATACATAAATAAGCAAGATGATAACACATTATATATATATATATATATATATATATATATATATATATATATAAACAACAGCTAGTGCTTATGGCCCCTTATAGAAATCTGTAGTTGTATGGTTCCTGGGTGGGTTTGGTGCTTAATGGGCCAGGGGCAGATCAGAAAAAGGTAATCAAGGAGCAGGAAGATGGGGCTAAGAAAATGAGGCAGGGGAG
Organism: Panthera uncia; assembly: GCF_023721935.1. NCBI lineage: Eukaryota > Metazoa > Chordata > Mammalia > Carnivora > Felidae > Panthera > Panthera uncia. The sequence continues at coordinate 8,953,942 of NC_064814.1, forward strand.
TTGTAGGTAGATAATCAGTTATGTAGATTTTTAACTAGCCTTTCAACTGAACGCAAAGGATATTGATTAAAAGATTGATATCAACAAAGAGAGGCCTCATTGTCCGATTGAGCATTTTAAAAATCAATAACTTGCATGATCTAGCTGGGAAAGATAATTAATAGAATGGATGATAGTAGCAAGATTTAAAATCATCTTGACAGATTGGAACCAAGAGCCAAAATCAACGAGATGAAATTTGACAGGGATAAAGTGAAGACCTACATTTTGGTTAAAAAAAAAAAAACAAAATCAATTGTACAGGAAGCAGTGGTACTGGCTTGGCAGCATTTTATGTGAAAAAGGTTTAGGCCTCACCAAACCCAGTGAGGTCACAGTTTCATGAAAAAACACAATGTCAAATCAAGAGAGACAATAATCTCACTGTGTTTTGAACTGGCCAGTCCTAGGTGCCCCATATTGAAAAAGACATTGATGGATGAGTGTATACCCATTGAGAGAACAGGTTGGAACAGGATCCAGTAACTTTTCCAGGTGAGGAAGCATTGGGGGAGTTTAGAGATGTTACATATGGAGAAGAGAAGACTAAGGTGGAGAAGGAATAGCTGTCCTCAAATAGGTTACTTTGTCAAGTGTAAGGCAAACAATATGAAATCGACAATGTTCAGCCATTTTTAATATAGAAAAATGGCAATTTCATGTGGCTCAACCTGAATAGAAGATGTCAACTCATTTTGTAGTTCAGCAGAGGGCAAATGAGAATCATTGGGTGCAAAGGGGAAGCAAACATTACATCAATCTGGAAGGAATTTGTCACAATCAGACGCTCAACAGCAGGATGAACTGCCTTACCAAGTTCTAGGTTCCCTGTCACTGAGACAGCTCAGGTAGAGCTGGGCAACAGTCTGTTGGGGACATTTAGAATTTTCTGTATTTAGTGGGAGACTCTCCATGATCCAGACTGAATCTCCAGCTTCTCCAGCTAGGCACCACGGTATCGCGACAGCACACCAGAGTGCCCTGGCTATCCTACGTTCTGAGCTATCCATAGGGAGAGCACAACATTGGAACGGGGAGATACGTAAAGAACAAAGAATAAGCAGAATGTCCTGAATTGGGACAATCAGGACAGACAAGTACATGTGAAAGATGAAGGAATGGGGTGAAAATAAATCCTGGGGAAGGGTTAGGAGGAAGGAGAAGGTATCATACTGCTGAGTCAGGATTTTAAGCTTGCAGATCTGATTTTCTTTTCTGACTATGGAGTTTGGGGTTACAGCCCGGTAGCTTTCTTCTTCCCTCTCTATAGCTCATTCTCCCTTCCTCCCCTTAGGCAGCCCTTATGGAAACTCTGAAACTCTTTTTCTCTTTTCTTCCAGATGGGGAGCTCTGGCAGAATGTTCTGGCCTGTGTGCAATGACTGAATTCTCTCTGCCAAGGGATAAAGCTAAAATCTGCTTTCTTGGAAACCAGCTAATGTCTTTAAGAAGCATGACCCCAGTTAGGGAGAGATTGGGAACTTTGAATAAAGCGGAGGGTAAGAAAATAATTTTCAGCGTTCACAGGTACGGTAATTTACAAGGATATTAGGATCTGAATACCAAGAAATAATTTAAAAATAGAATTTTCAGTCTTGAAATCTAACCTCACACAGACTACTACATTGGTCTTCTTTGAATCTTAGATAACTCTAAGTGTTTTCAACAATCTGTGGAGGAGGCAAGAAACATATCTCACATTTCCATAGGACAGATATTGAAAGGGACACGTATGAAACAAATAAGCAAAATACAATTGATATCCTATTGAACCCTCAGGAATTTGCGGGCTTTATAAAGTCCAGAAAACCCAGAATATTGCTCGAGTCCATAAGTAAGGAGGCTGAAGGAAAAAGAATGGAATTTGGGGTGGGGTTAGGAAACCTGAGTTCTGTCCCTAGTTAGGCCACTGACTCACTATGTGATAATGGCCAGTCACTTCCTGGCTCCGTGTTCCAGTCCCCATCTCCCCAGCCCCTGTCCCTGTCCAAATAAAATAAAAGAACAATTTTATTCTTGCTTGAGAAAGTTAAGCATGATTGTTTCTATAAAGCAATCTGGAAAATAGCCATTCCCTTAGTGAGAAGATTGTTCATTTTATAACCAGTGCAACCTCCTGGGTGGCACATAAAGTCATAAAGACCCTACATTTCTTATTTGTTTTGGGGATCCTCAGATGGGGATGAAATAAGTAGGTGGTCTTATTTCCTCTTCTGCCTTCTGGGATGACATGGTCCTGTTCCTAAGGAAGGCTTCTGGAGAGAGATTTGGGAGATAACTGGGTAACACCCAACTAGGTCAGGGAGTGAGTCAGGGCTCAAGGACTCGATACCAACCTCTCCCACTCCTGCCAGGAAACCTCTGGGGTAAGACAGAGATGAGAGAGTTGCTGAGGGGCGGGCCTCACGGCAGCTTGCCCTGAGGCCTCTGGCTTGTGGTTTCACCCTGGTCTGCCCTGCAGCTGTAACGTGTCTGCTGACACGCAAGCCCTGACAGGCCTTCCCTCTCCCTTTCCCAGACTTCTGCTCAGTCCCAGAAACAGATGGCACATTCCACCCTAGAAGTGAGTATGGGAGAAAAGAGAGGAAAAGGGAAGAACAGAACCAGGAGGAGATGGGACGCTTCAGAACACACAGGACAGAACACAAGAGACCTTTGTCCAGGAGGTGAGTAGGAGGTAGAAACTAAACTCACCTCCAAGGAAACCAGGATAAGAAAAAGGCAGAAGACTACCGAGTACCGCAGCTGGGCTGACACAGAGGGTAGAACAGGACTGAGGGCTAAGCCTGAAGAGTATTCAGCAGCACTAGCCTGGAAACCTGTAAGACTCAGAGCAAAATGGCAAACTGTGACATTTCTTGTTTGGAGGTACTCAGCTCTTGCAAATCCATCCCTCTTTGCTCAACTCCATTTCCAGTTTGTAGCAATTCTTAGAACTCTTCTCCAGTGCAAAAGCAGTTTTGGCCACCTAACTGTCTGCCAGTCACATTTGCCATATGTGAGTTCCCTTAGTGCTCACAACAACCCTGCAAGGTAAGTTTCACGATCCCCATTTCACAGACGGGTACATTGAATTTGGGAGTAGTGGAGCCAGGTCTGTATCAGTTGCCAGAGCCCTCATGGATTCCACTCTGCCAAGCTGCCTTTGATTTGAAGTCAAATCAGATCAAAATGATGTCAAGGTAGTAGAGACTTCTTAAGCCCTCCAAGGAGCGGTCAGGAGCAGACCAGTGAAGGAACAATGAACAGAGATCTCTAAATCTCTGAATGTAGTATTTGAAAATTCTGAAATTGTTAGGATTGCTAGGCCTCCCTGCAGTCTGAGATCCCAGTGCAGACTTGATACCCTCTAGTGGAAGTTTTCTGCATTCACACAGCCTCTCTGGCTTCAACCCCAAATCGATGCGAGGGAGGCCCTCATTCAATCACTGGAGAGCATCCCAAAAGAACAGTCAGCTGAGAGATACATGTTTCTATGTCAGTGTCCATGGGGGACAGAGGAAAGACTATAGGGTGGAGGGGAGATGTACTGAGCACTTGGTTCAGAAGGAACTCTAAAGGAAGTCCTTGTTGGTATATAAATGAACTCAGATATTTGTATGTTATTAATAGGAGCTCAATACACATCGCATGGGACTTTGGTTTTTAGGGCTCTAGAGAGTGACTTTTTTTTTTTTAATGTTTATAATTATTTTTGAGACAGAGACAGAACATGAGCAGGGGAGGGGCAGAGAGAGAGGGAGACACAGAATCCGAAGCAGGCTCCAGGCTCTGAGTCATCAGCACAGAGCCCAACGGGGCTCAAACTCACAAACCACGAGGTCATGACCTGAGCTGAGGCTGGATGCTCAACCGACTGAGCACCCAGGTGTCCCGAGAATGACTTTTTTTAATGGTGAAAATTAGTGATTGGAGTCACAAAGTGACTTGCCTGAGACCACAGGGTAAGTAAACATCAGCAATGGTGGGACTAAATCCTTGTCTCCTGACTCCCAACCCAGAGCTCTTTCCAGTATATGACGCTCCCCTATTTGTGGGTCGATTGATTTTAGCCATTAGTTGGTGTGCATATAAGGACATGAGGTTGTAGGCATAATGAGGGAATTGTTTTTGCCCACAATTTATTTCCTGCCTGCAATCTATATACTTTGCATTCTTTTGTTCAGCACATTTATAGAGTGCCTGTTATTGCCAAACATTACTCCAGGCATTGCTTTTCAGGTTTGTGGACTTTCCTAGGGTGCCCAGCATTTGAAAACAGCCTCCCAAGCTCCCGAGCCCCATGCCTGAAGCCATCCAAGCCCTTCTGGAGTGTCTTCCCCAAGTTCCCTATGCTAAGGTGTTAGATTTATTTCTGTCTCCCTCCTCCTGCAGAGGTAATCCCTGAGAATGGAAGTGGGTTAGAAACAGATTACTCTGATCCAGGGGCTTTGCCTTCTCCTCCCTGAATGTGGCATGGCGGGGCGGGGGGGGGGGGGGGCGGAGAGGGGAAGTTACAAATAGCCTGAAATTCCCTTTTAGGATTATTGCTTGATTTAGCCAGCTGGGGTGAAAAGGGAGCAAGAAGAGGCAAGGGATTAACTCTAGACTGGGCTTGAACAGCAGGATACATGGGCTTCTTTTCTGGCTGAGCCAGATGAGCAATATCTCCTCCCAAACATACCTTTAGAAATAAGGAATTTGAGGCAGGGCAGAAAAAGGTAAAGGAAAAGGCCTTTGTCCTCAGCAGCAGGGATGAGTGGAAGGACAGATGAGAAAGAACAGTTCATAGAAGTTGTGCAGCACAGAAATAAAGGGTCACGTGTGGGCTTGGAAGTTACCCGCATTCCGGGGATCTTAGCTTCAACAGAGGTGAAAACTGCTCCCTAGGGGAAGACAGCTAACATACAGGGCTTCCTGAGGATCTCTAGTTAATATCTAGGTTAGGGACATAGTGTTTCATAGCCTCGCTTTAGTGACACTGCACTGGGATGGACACCGGGGGCAGGGACGTGATCTGTGTCCAGAACAAAGAGCCGTTACACTTATCAGGATTCTGCTAGGCTCTGTTTATACCTTCCAGGCCTACCACAAAGCTTGGAAGCAAGGGCCATAACTAACCAGAGTGGGAACATGCATTAACTCATTTAATGAGTTAACAATTCTGTGATTTAGGTATTTCATTACCCCCTTTTTATAGGTAAGGAAAAAAGGTGGAAGGAAGATGTAAATTCAGGTGCTATAATGTTCTTAACCACTATGTGAAAGCTACAGACAGTGAATTCTCGGAGTGACCGAGAAGTTTTGTTAACATTATTAGCTAAAGATCGGTTGAGAACATTTCTTAGGAAGTCAGAATTCTTGGTTTCTTCTGTCACTTTATCTTGAACCACTCACTTATTTTGCTTTTCATGCTTTCACTCAAGGGAGGGGAGTACAATATAAACACATGCCAAGCCTATTACTCGCTTCAATCCAAGTATCATATTGTTTACTGTCATCAATAAACATTATAATGAGAATCTTCCAGTTCTCCAGAAGGATTTTCTTCATTCAGATCAACTGTGTTTCTAGAATGTAGGTCACTAGGCACAATTTCAGAACTTTCAATCTTTGATGTCATCTGCCACTGGGAGGGGGGAAAAATGCAAGCACATGTCCCACTGCTCAAGGGATAGCCCATCCTCTTTGGCTCCATTTAGAAATTAGAAAGTTTTCATTCCCTGAGAATCCGATCAGAGGGGCACCTGGCTGGCTCAGGCGGTGGAGCACATGACTGTTGATCTTGGGGTTGTGAGTTTGAGTCCCACTTTGGGTGTAGAGGTTACTTAAAAATAAAATCTTTAGGGGTGCCTGGGTGGCTCAGTCGGTTAAGCATCTGGCTCTTGGTTTCGTCTGAGGTCATGATCTCCCGGTTTGTGAGCTTGAGCCCACATCGGGCTCCATGCTGAAAGTGCAGAGCCTGCTTGGAATTCTCTCTCTTTCCCTCTCTCTGCCCTTTCTCCCCTCAAAAAATTAATAAACTTAAAAACTAAACTTAAAAAAAAGAAAAGTAAAATCTAGAAAGGAAGGAAGAAAGAAGGAAAGAAAGAAACTGGTCAGATGGCAGACAGAGGTGACCCGGGATGTATTGGTTACCATGTGGGTACATTAAAACTCAGTGGTGGAGGAGTGCCTGGGTGGCTCAGTCAGTTGAGCATCTGACTCTTGATTTCGGCTCAGGTCATGATCTCGCAGTTTGTGAGTTTGAGCTGCGGTGCAGAGCCCGCTTGGGGTTCTCTGTCTCCCTCTCTCTCTGCTCCTTCCCTGCTCTCTCTCAAAAATAAATAAATACACATAAAAAATTCAACGGTGGAGGAAATCATCTCGGATAGACTATGTCAATGTTCTGTATTAATAACCATTCTCATGGAATGGAGTTTCCTCACTTCAGTGGGGAGACCAATAAAAAAAAAATCATGTTTTATTTTCTGGGATGTAGACAGACAAGAGTCTATTAAGAAATAATGAGCTGGGGTGCCTGAGTGGCTCAGTCAGTTGAGTGACTGACTTCAGCTTTGGTCATGATCTCATGGTTCATGAGTTTGAGCCCCACATAGGGCTCTGTGCTGACAGCTCAGAGTCTGGAGCCTTTTCAGATTCTGTGTCTTCCTCCCTCTCTGCCCCTCCCCTGCTTGCACTCTCTCTCTCTCTCTAAAAAGTAAATAATAATAAAACATTTAACAATTAAAAAAAAAAAGAAATGAGCTCTCATTTAAATGCTTAATAACACACATTCTTTAATTAACACATACATATAGCACCTAATTTCATGTCACGATTAATGTGTCATGCTCCAGGTTCAATGCTGTGGCTAGGACTTGTGGGGAATTCTTACCCTTGAAGAATTTACAGTATAACTGAGAAGTCAAGATTTTAGGCAATACAAGTGATTCCCAAACCCAAAGTAATCCCTCTCTTTTGATAGTCCATAGCATTTTATTTGGACTTTCGTGATAATTATATTTTGGCCTGTAAGCTCTTGTATGTACGTACCACGAGCTCTTAACTCATTGCAAAATGCTGTAGACATGTGCTCAATAAACAGTAATTGACAGACTACATAAGGACCTATAGGTAAGTGTGGAAGGTGTTTGCCATTCAGCAATGATTACAGTATGTATTTTCTAGGATGAACTCAACATCATAAATCCTTTAACAACTGAATGTGAAGCAGTACAGTACAGTAATTAGAGCATGGTTTCTGGATTTAGTCTGCTTGGATTTGAATCCCAGTTTTGCCAGTTATTAGCCGTGTGACCGTAAATAAATTACTCAATTTCTGTGGCCCAACCTCATATGTAAAAGTAGGGTATTACTCTGGTTTGTGGTGAAGAGTAATTGAGTTAATATATGCAAAATGTTTACAAAATTGCCTGGCACTTGGTAAACATTTCTAAGTATAAGCTATTGTTATTATTAAACTGGTGCCTCTTTCCCGAAAGGACCAACAAGAAACGTCTTTGTCAGTCCATGTGTCTTTTGCTTCAATAGACAGTAGTCATTATGTTTGTTCAATAAACACAGTAGTCATTAATCTCTAGTTTGACAGAATTTTCTTCAGGTTCAGGCTGAGAAAACTAGGGCTGTTTAAGGTTACACAGCATATTGAGGTCAGATCCAGATCCAGAAACTATTCATTTTTGGTCTTTTCGTGATCAAAGAAAAACACTTGTCTCCGAAGGGCAACACCTTTTCTAGGGAATGGAAACAAGGTGCAGCAACGTCCCAATCTTGCAAGAATGCGGCAACTCCTTGCGCCCAGAACACCTCGAGCGCAGGCGCAGCTCCCGCTCGGGCGCTCTCTGGCGCGTGACAGCCGTGCGTTCCACCCTACCCCCAACGCCTCTTAGTGCGCACGCGCGCAGTCTGTACTCTCGCCCTGCCCTCCTCCCCTCAACGCGCACGTGCGCGTTCGCGCCGCTCACACTTCGGCTGAGGGCGCGCGCCCTGGAAAATTCCACACCCAAGCTAGCTCCACCCTTTGCGCCCTTTCTTCAGCCCCCGGCTCTTAACTCCTAGTCCCCATCCCAGCGGCCTTTGCGGGAACAAAATGGCAGCCCCCACGCTGCGGGGTTGGTGTTGTTTATCCAGAGCTTTAGGATGGTGGTCTCGGCAGGTGGGTAGGGACTGGATGAGTAGGACTCCTGGGGCCGGATGAGGACCACAGAGTGGAGGGGGATACTCGCTTTGCACTTGTCGTTGGTGGGCTTGGGCGATACCAGTCACACCTAGCTACGAAAGAGTTTGAGGTAGACGCGACCCAACGACTAAGCTAAGTGGCGGGGTGGGGCGAGCCCGGGTTAGGCCACGAAGACGGGCAAGTTCTCGGAGAGGAACTTTCTCCAGTTTGTTCTGCGTCTGTTTGGCGGGGGGGTATTAAAGGGTAAAGAAGTAATGATTTGGAAGTTGGGCTCGCTACCCCCTTGGTTCTTATGAATACCTTACGTTGAACAGTAGCTGGGAAGGAGGGAGTCTCCTGTTGTCCGTCTGACTGAACAAAACCTCACGGTCATAGAGAAAAGAGATCTGGCCTTTAAAGAGGTTACTGATCATTTGGGAGCCAGAATGACAGAACAAAGTTTACAGTTAGCCTCCCAGTGGAATGAGCAGTATGTTACCTGAGTAAATATAAAGGAGATGCCAAGAACAGGACTTTTCTTAGGCTTTAATAATAGCATTCCTCTCATTTCAGTGTTGGGTTGATGTTTAAGTTTCCTATGGGATTGAAGGTTCTTTGAGAACAGAAGTCTTGCTTTAATCAACCCTGCATCCCTGGGACTTGGCATAGTCGTGTGCTAGGGGAAAGCCTTTAGTAAATGTTGAATGCTAGTAAAGGTTGCTTACAGGCTTCTGATTAAGACACCCATAAGTGGTCCCTGCCCTGGTATGTGGCTTTATAATTGTTTCTAAGTCATTCTTTGAATATGTCCTTTCTATCTTTGTTTAGAGTTTGTTCAAGATAGCTTTCTTTCCAGGTTACCTTTATCCTAACCTTTTCCTGTCTTGCAGCCAGTCCTGGTGACTCAGTCCACAGTTGTAGTTCCAGTGAGAACTAAAAAACGTTTCACACCACCTACTTATGAACCCAAATACAAATCAGAAAAGGAGTTTATAGAACATGCCCGGAAGGCGGGACTGGTCATTCCTCCAGAACGTTTGGAGCGTCCTCTGCACCTGGCCTGTACAGGTGAGGCCTGGTCTTTCTGAGACCCTGACCAAATCTCCTGTCAGAGATATTCTGGAAAGTGGAATGATTTGGACTGTGATTCATTGTATTTAACTGACTACAAAATCAGTTCGGCCCTGATAATGATTTACTTTATGTACACCGTATTTCATGAGGTCATCTTTGATCTTGTTTTCACACTGTTCCTAGAAGTCAAGGGTGAAATTGCTCTATTTTGTACAAGAAGAAATTGAGGCTCTGAGAGAAAACTTAAATTATCTTATTTTTTTCTTTTAATTTTGGGGTTTTTTAAAATGTTTTTAAATGTTTTTATTTATTTTTGAGAGACAGAGACAGACAGAGCGTGAGTTGGGAAGGGGCAGAGAGAGAGGGAGACAAAGAATCCGAAGCAGGCTCCAGGCTCTGAGCTGTCAGCACAGAGCCTGACGTGGGGCTCGAACCCATGAACTGTGAGATCATGACCTAAGCTGAAGTTGCATGCTTAACCGACTGAGCCACTCAGGTGCCCCAGTTTGTTTATTTTGAAAGAGAGCGAGAGCGCGCGCAAGCAGGGGAGGAGCAGAGGGAGAGAGAGAATCCCAAGCAGGCTCCTCGCAGTCAGTGTGGAGCCTTATGTGGGACTTGAACCCACAAACTGAGATCATGACCTGAGCCGAAACCAAGAGTTAGAGGCTTAACTGACTGAGCCACCCTGGTGCCTCTTACTCTGTTTTTTCTAATGTAACATAGTTCCCTCTACACGGAAGTCTACTTTATGTCCATGATACTTTTCAATTTTATATGACCTCAAAATGACTTTTTAAGCTTTTGATGCCTTGTTTTCTTCTTTCATTACAGCTGGTATCTTTGACGCCTATGTTCCTCCAGAGGGTGATGCTCGCTTGTCCTCTCTCTCGAAGGAAGGACTGGCACAGAGAAGTGAGCGGTTGAAGAAGACGGTGACCTCCCAATTATCGTAGGTGTCGGAGACAACTGGGAATTGATATTAGAATACAAATTTCTTGTTGCTGCTTTAATCCAGAGAGGCCATTGTAGGTTAACTGGGTTGGACATAACTCCCTTGATGACTTGACAGTGTATTTTTTTCTGTAATAGAATTTAGTTAATGTTGAAGAATATGGGCATTTTGATTTCTTAGCATCTCAACCTTTATTGGTATTTTTTGTCACATCAGTTAGGGAGTGACTTAGAAGTTTGTAGAACACTTTTTTGATCACATATTTTAAATTTTAAAGTAATAATAAAATCATCTTTCTTTGAGAAGTACCTTAGAGTTGGAACTACAGAGAGTAAAAAGTCAAAAAGGGTCAAGAAGACAGACCTGGCTTATGGAGGTAGCTAGGTCTTAACTATGGAGCAGAAGCCAAAACCTTCTTAGTCTTTCTTTTAATTGAAAGGATGGAAACATGGGGCTCCTGGGTGGCACAGTCGGTTGAGCGTCCGACTTCAGCCAGGTCACGATCTCGCGGTCCGTGAGTTCGAGCCCCGCGTCAGGCTCTGGGCTGATGGCTCGGAGCCTGGAGCCTGTTTCCGATTCTGTGTCTCCCTCTCTCTCTGTCCCTCCCCCGTTCATGCTCTGTCTCTCTCTGTTCCAGAAATTAAAAAAAAAAAAAAAAAAAAAAAAAAAAATTAAAAAAAAAAAAAAAAGAAAGGATGGAAACATTTATATTTGTCACTCCAGAGTTCTTTAGGGTCATTTATAAATTTCTGTGCACAGGCTTATCGAGTCATTGTTAATACTTCATGTGGCCATAATTTACTTCTCTAAATTCAGATCTTATCACACCACCTTTCTGTTAAAACTCTTTTATGTTTCCTTATTACCTGTAATAAAATCCAGACTTCTTCAGTGGTATTCAAGGCTTTTTGTAAATCTGGTTCTTGCTTAACCTTTCTACTGTCATCGTACTCCATTTTTCTCATCCTAAACTTCACCGTTTCCAAACTAATTGCCGGTTCCTTGACGGTACTGTGCTGTGACTCTGTGTTTTTGCACATTCTTTCCTTTACCTGAAAAGTGCCTTTTTCCTCCTTTACTTGATAACTCCAACTCATTTCTCAAAAATGAGTAGAGCATTGTGTCTGCTTTTAGTCTTTCCCGGACTCTTTTTGGAGCTGCCTTTACTGTAACTGTAACTGCACACTTCTAGTAATTGTACTGCGATGGTTTCCTCTCATGTATTTCTCTCTGGGACTGTGCTCTCTTTTGTGGTAAGGTCCATGATGATGATGGACAAAACACGTGCGATTTTATCATTGAGTTATCATTTAAGGGAGGAAAACAGCCATTAAATACTGATTACACACAGTTAAATAATTATAGGTGTGGTGAAGTAGGGGTGTTATAGGATCATATGACAGGGAAAGATAACTTGGTTTAGGAGCTCAGGGAAAGCTTCCCGCGGGAAATGACATTTAAAGGTGGCGCCTAAAGAATTGCTTGCAGTTAGCTGGGTAGAGGGGTGTGGTGAGGAAGAGCATCCTAGGGAGACAGAACAGCACAAGCAAGGCTCTCAGGTGAAAACAGTGTGAAGTGGGTGTTGGATTTTGTCAAATGCTTATTCTGTGTCTGTTGAGACGATCATGTGATATTTGCTTCTTTAGTCTGTTGACATACTGTGTTACGTTAATGGATGTTTTAATGTTAAGCCAACCTTGCATTCCAGGGATAAATTTCAGTTGGTTATGGTGTCTCTCATCCTTTAGTATGTTCAACACTTTGATTAGATCAGAATTCTCTGTTTACATTATTATAACTATGAGAATATTGTTGACCGCTGAGTCATGCAGTACATTATCATGACTTTTCCTGCCTAATATTTCTTTTCTGGAGTTAAGTGTGAGTGTTTTTTTGTTTTCTGTTTGTTTTTCCTCATTTGCTTACACAACCTCGCATTGTGCAAATTTCTTCTCAATACGTTGAAAACATTAAGTATTTTATCAGTTTCATCTTCAAGAAGAAATCCCTCCAGGAGTTTTCTAACCTGCTTTCAGTCTGGACTGGTTGCTTTATTATTATTATTATTAAATTTTTTCATTTTATTTTGGGGAGAGAGTGAGGGGGTGGGGGACAAAGGATGGATCCAAAGTGGCCTCTGTGCTGACAGCAGAGACCCTGATGCAGGACTTCCATCTCATGAACTGTGAGATCATGACCTGAGCCTAAGTCTGATGCTCAACCAACTAAGCCACTGGTTACTCCTGGACCAGTTGCTCTGTAGGCCCACTGTACATCTTGGGATCTACTTTTCTCATCATCTTGATAACTCCTTTTGTCTTGCCCTTGTGTTGTGTTCCCTGTTTCCTGGATCTTATGTCTGTCTTTCATAGTTTATTCTGTTATGTTGGTGGAGCACATTCCCCATCAGCTTCCTGAGAAAGAGGGCATGGTAAATAAATGAGATCTTTCAAGTCTAAGAAAAACTCTTTTAATTTTTTTTTTAATGTTTGTTTATTTTTGAGAGAGAGAGAGACAAGTGTGAGCAGGGGAGTAGCAGAGAGAGAGGGAGACACAGAATCTGAATCAGGTTCCAGGCTCGGAGCTATCAGCACAGAGCCCAATGTGGGGTTTGAACCCATGAACCGTGAGATCATGACCTGAGCCGAAATCAGATGCTTAACCGACTGAGCCACCCAGGTGCCCTAGGAAAAGCTCTTTTGCTTACTCTCCTATTTCATTTATAATTTGCCCAGGTAAAGAATTCTGAGCTCAATAATTTCCTCAGTTAAAAGCACTGCTTCATTGTCTTTCTAATTTCTAATGTTGATGTTATTCTGATTCTTGAGTCTATGTGTGAAACCTGTGTTTTCTTCATTAGTGTTTATAGGATGTTTTCTTTGATGCCAGAATTCTGAAATTTCACTTTGAGAAGACTTGGTCTTTCTTTAGCATGATTAAGTGTGAGTTAGAAGGTTGAATTTATAGGACTTGGCACATTCAGAATTTTTGAATAAGTGAACAGACATTAATGGAGGTTAACGTAAGCTTTGAGTTATGGATATTGTATGAAGTCTTTAGAGATGATTCTTGGGGTGCCTGGCTGGCTCAGTTGGTAGAGCATGCAGTTTTTGATCTCAGGGTCGTGAGTTCAAGCCCCAGTTGGGCATAGAGCTTACTTAAAAAAAAAAAAAATAGGCAGCTGGGTGGCTCAGTTGGTTAAGCATCCAACTCTTGATTTCAGCTCAGGTCACGATCTCACGACTCATAAGATAAAGGCCCACATCAGGCTCTGCACTGAAAGCATGGAGCCTGCTTGGGATTCTCTCTCTCTGCCCCTCCCACTCTTGCTCACTCTCTCTTTCCCTCAAAATAAATAAATAAGCATTAAAGGAAAAGAAAGAAAGAATTCTTATACTTAATTTTACAGAGTCCGGAAGATAAGAGAACATGATCCTAATTTCAAAATAAAGGACTTCCCTGAAAAAGCTAAGGATATTTTTATTGAAGCTCACCTTTGTCTAAACAAGTAAGTGAACTCGTATTTTATGCCTGTTATGTTTTTAGCAGTTATTCTAGGCACAGATTTTTTTTTTCCTTTGGTTAAGAGTTCTAGAGTGACCTGGGTACCTGAGTGACTCAGCTGATTTCGGCCCAGGTCATGATCTCATGGTCAAGGGATCAAGCTCCACATTGGACTCTGTGCTGAGCGTGGCGCCTGTTTAAGATTCTCTCTCCCTTTGTCCCTCTCTCCTGCTCGTGTATGTGTGCTCTCTCTAAAAAAAAATATATAGATTGATTGATTGAAGAGTTCTAGAGTGACCTAGATAGGTCTAGGTGTGTGTTTGAGCCAGCCAGTTTTTAACGTTAATTTCTTATCTTAGGAATTCTTATACAGGTATCATAAATTCTGTCTTCATATCTGAGCATAATGTGGGCTTATGACTTTATTAGCTGCTCCCCCCGCCCCCATACACATACCCAGCCAGCCCTAGACAGAGAGAAGCTTTATCTCTCAGTTGGTGAACTATTTTTGTAGTCTCCCTTTGCTGCAGGTGCAGGATTCTTAAGGGTCCTAGCTTTGTGCAGGGATCTCAGTTCCAACTTGCTGTTCTTTGAGGGTTCAAGGATTTAGGAAGAGTCTGTTCCTAGCCATCAGATCCTGTTTCTTTCTTTCTTTTTTTTTTTTTTTTTAATTTTTTTTTTAAGGTTTGTTTACTTTTGAGACAGAGAGAGAGAGAGCATGAATGAGGGAGGGTCAGAGAGAGAGAGGGAGACACAGAATCTGAAACAGGCTCCAGGCTCTGAGCTGTCAGCACAGAACCCAATGCGGGGCTCGAACTCACGAACCGTGAGATCATGACCTGAGCCGAAGTCAGATGCTTAACCGACTGAGCCACCCAGGCGCCCCTGTTTCTTTTTTTAAGTTTTTTTTTTTAAAGTTTATCTTATTTTGAGAGAGAGTGAGAATGAGTGGGTGAGGGGCAGAGAAAAAGAGAAGAGAATCCTAAGGAGGCTCTGCACTCTGCACTCGTGAACTGTGAGATAATGACCTGAGCAGAAACCAAGAGTCAGATGCTTAACTGACTGAGCCACCCAGGTGCCCATCAGATCCTATTTCTAGATCCTTTTAATCATCCCATATGCTGTCATGGTGTCAAGTTATATTCCTTCCATTCTGGTTTTAGTTCTCTTTCCTTTTGGCATCTAGTGACTTACCTTTCTTGTGAAGTAGGCTGGAGAGTTTAAAAATGTATGTATGTTTGTGTGTATTCTATTCTGTCCCAACATTTCTAGATATTTATAGTGGGAGTAGTTTTATATGAGCTCAATCCATTGTGTTGTTCGAAACAGATGTCTTCCTCTTATTTTTCAGTGTAACTTTTATCGTAAATGGTAAGTGAACTCTTAGACAAGGGAATTTATTTCCACTGAAGATTTTTAGGTCAGGATAGTGAGGAGGAAGAGTTCATTGAGAGGTGCCTGGCCTGGTGGTTATGGTAGCTGTCACCACAACTCAGGTTAGTCCAGTCTAGTTTAGTCTAGTCTAGAGCTACAGTGGGGGAAAAGACTTGAAATCTTTTCTTTTGTTAGGAGTAGAGGTGGAGGCAAAGCACATGGATAAAACTAATCCCACTCTAGCATTAGGGACAAGATTTAAAAAAAAAAATTGTTTTTTAATGTTTATTTTTGAGACAGAGACAGAGCATGAGTGGGGGAAGGGCATAGAGAGAGGGAGCCACAGAATCCAAAGCAGGCTCCAGGCTCTAGGCTGTCAGCACAGACCCTGACATGGGGCTCAAACCCACAAACCATGAGATCAAGACCTGAAGTTGGACGCTCCACCAACCGAGCCACCCAGGTGCCCCAGGGACAAGATTTTTTAAAGGAATAAAGACTTAAACTTCCCAGGAGGTATTAAACTGTGGGGAAAAGTCATGAATGTGGATCTGAAAGACATTAATCCTTGCATGACCTTAGGTTTACTTGAAGCCTGTCTGTTAGGAACCTCCTAAAATTCTGTATGTACAGGAGCTGGGGTTTGCTGTCTGTTTTCTTACTATTGCTGCCTACTGCATAGAATCAGCATAACAAGTCACTGTGGTTGCAGCAAAGGTGGTAGGGGAGTGGAAGGAAAGGACCAGAAAAGACCGATGCTTATCTTTTGGTTAGGTTCACAGATAAGAGTGTAAGAGATGGGGTATCTGATTGGCTTAGTCGGAGGAGCATGTGACTCTTGATCTCAGGGTTGTGAGTTTGAGCCCCACATTGGGTGTAGACATTAATTTTTTTTATAAAAAACATTTTTAACGTTTTATGTTTGTATTTGAGAGAGAGAGAGCGCGCACATGTGTGTGGGGGGAGGGGCAGAGAGAGTTGAAGACAGAATCTGAAGCAGGCTTCAGGCTCTGAGCCATCAGTACAGAGCCCCATGAGGGTCTCAAACTCATGAACGGTGAAATCATGACCTGAGCTAAAGTTGGACGCTTAACTGACTGAGCCACCCAGGTGCCCCTAATTTGTTTAAATGTTTATTTATTTTTGAGAGCGAGAGCGAGAGCGAGAGCGAGAGCGAGAGCGAGAGAGAGAATGCATGCGAGTGGGGGGAGGAGCAGAGAGAGAGAGAGATACAGAATCAGAAGCAGGCTCCAGGCTCCGAGCTGTCGGCATAGAGCCCAATGCAGGGCTTGAACTCACAAACTGCAAGATCATGACCTGAGCCGAAGTCGGACACTTAACCGACTGAGCCACCCAGGTACCCCGAGATTACTTTAAAAAAGGGAAAAAAAAAAAAAAAAGAATAGTGAAACTTGCAAGGCCAGTCCATTTGGTATTGATGATGTGTTTGAGGTAAGAGTAGATGAGAGGAGCTTTTGATTTTTTTTTTTATGATGGATCTGTGAGGGTCTCTTGCCCATCTTAAGGATGTATAGTAATTTCTGAGAAATTTGTTTCTGCTCCTGAGATTCAAACATAACTTCAACCTGCAAGTAGATCTCAGGGTATTCTATTTTTTTATTTTTATTTTTTAATGTTTATTTTTGAGAGAGAGAGAGACGGAGCATGAGCAGGGGAGGGGCAGACAGAGAGGGAGACAGAATCTGAAGCAGGCTCCAGGCTCTGAGTTGTCAGCACAGAGCCTGATGCGGAGCTTGAACTCACGAACTGCAAGATCATGACCTGAGCTGAAGTCAGACAGTTAACCAACTTGAGCCACCCAGGCACCCCCCAGGGTTGTTGTTGTTTTTTTTTTTTTTAATCATGTTCATCTTTGTGTGCCCAGGTAACTTAGCATGTTACGTGGCTTACAGTATGTATGCAGAGAATGTTTGTAAAAAGGAATTGTTTTCCATTTTGAGGGCTATTTTCAGCTTTCGTACAGTGTCATAAAGCAAGAGCTAATGATCTGTATCTCTTTCTTTTTTAGCTCAGACCATGACCGGCTTCATACCTTGGTAACTGAAAACTGTTTCCCGGTAGGTTCTCAACCTCTTTAGAACTGTGGGAGTTCTGAATGGATAGATTCTAGACATTACCTCTGGGTTCTTAAGAAGGGCCGATTTTGAAAGTACAGGAAGTTTAAGGCAAATGCTGAGGTTCCATTGTTTTTTGACTGAATGGTACTGACTTGACATGGACTTTGGTAAGGGCCAGGCAGATGAGGTAGGAGGCAGTCCCTCAGCAAGCAGTACCGAAACCTCAGGGTATGGATGCTCAGGTCAGGGTGTGGACCACGTTAGGCAGCCCTACACACGCCTGCAGTGTAATAAAGGATTTAGCATTTACGAGGCTTACATTTTGTGTTAGCCAGGGTGCTAAGATACTTTGGGAGACTTCTCAATATCGGGACTTTGTGGTTCAAGAATAAGAACAATAAGAACTTCAGTTTCTATCAACTTAGCCTCATCTTCCTGTGGTCAAGTATAACTAATCTGGTCTTAGCAGTTTAGCCTTTATTCCCTATAAAATTCTATTCTTCACTGATACAAGGCAAGGGGCGGAATAAAACAACATATATGCAGTCAACAGAAACATGTACAAGAACTAGCAGATTATAAAAGCGTAAGGGAGGGGCCCCTGGAGTTGGTAGAGCATGTGACTCTGGATCTCAGGGTCGTGAGTTCGAGATTACATAGAAATAAAATCTTTGGGGGGGCGCCTGTGTGGCTCAGTGGATTGAGTGGCCTACTTTGGCTCAGGTCATGATCTCATGGCTTGTGAGTTTGATCCCTGCATCAGGCTCACTGCTATCAGCATGGAGCGCATTTTGGATCCTCTGTCCCTCTCTCTCTTTCTGCCCTTCCCCGACTCGTGCTCTCTCTCAAAACAAAATAAATGAGTAAAATAAAATCTTTGGGGCGCTTTGGTGGCTCAGTCAGTTGAGCATCCGACTCTTGATTTTGTCTCACCCATGATCCTAGGGTTATGGGATTGAGCCCTGAGTTGGGCCCTGTGCTGAGTGTGGACCCTGCTTGAGATTCTCTGGTTCTCTCTCTCTCTCCCTCTGCACCTTTCCCCAGCTCACACTCTCTCTCTAAAAAAAAAGTTTTTTTAAGGAAAAAAATTTTAAGTGTAAGGGAGGGGTAATGGGGTATTTTAACTGGCAGTTTGGAGTATGTTTTTCATTGATTTGGAGAAGGTTCCTTGAGGAGGTAGGTGGGTCTTGATTTGTTGATTTAGATGAAAAGAGTGGTTTCGAGGTGGACTTGAGCAGTAAATTAATCACAACTTGGAACGGTGGGGCGTCTGGGTGGCTCAGTCGGTTAGGCGTCTGACTCTTGATTTCAGCTCAGGTCATGATCTCACGGTCGTGGGATTGAACCCGGAGTTGGGCTCTGTGCTGAGTGTGGAGCCTGTGTGGGCCCCTCTCTCTCCTCTCTCTCTCTGCCCCTCCCAAATAAATAAATATTTTTTTTAAAAACTTGGAAAGGTGAGAAAAAATAGGCACAAGAAAGCATTTGGTGGGAAATGTTAGGTGATGCCTGTAGTCTCTCTGGAAGTGAGAACAGGTGTGGAATTCCAGAAGCACCAGCTTTCCTAAAGGAAAGTAAAACCCCAGTTGAATTTTTTCTCCTCTGCCCTCAGGACATGGTCTGGGACATCAAATATAAGACCGTCCGTTGGAGCTTCGTAGAATCTTTAGAACCGCCTCAGGTGGTTCAGGTTCGCTGTTCAAGTCTGATGAACCAGGGCAACATATATGGCCAGGTCACCGTCCGCATGCACACCCGGCAGGTAGAGGCACCGGTCTGCTTTCCTCCCAGCTTTTCTTCATTCTCAGATTGGGTATCTACCTCTGGAGTCCTGGGTACAGCTTCCCAGGACTGTGGGCTCTAAGGAAAGGTTCACCATGGTCTTCCTTGCTCTGTCAGGGTGCCCTTCCCACTGTAGATGTTAGCTCTGCTAAGACAGGTGTGAGGATACTCTCCCCCACCCTTCTTGATCCTCCCTCTCCCACCTTCCTATACCCTTTCCCCGGTCAAAAACCCTCCAAGAGTGAACTGTCAGCAGTTGATCACTTAGTCTGAATTCAGAATTCCGAGGTAATTTTTTCTACCCATTAAAATTTTTTGTTATGGTTGTTTCAGAATGGTTGTGTGGCATAGAAAAGGGAAAAAAAAAAAAAAAAAAAAAAAAAAAAGCAAACCAACTGAGTACTAATAGGCCAGATTTGCTTTCATCCTTGCAGACTCTGGCCATCTATGACCGGTTTGGCCGGTTGATGTATGGACAGGAAGGTGTGCCCAGGGATGTCCTGGAGTATGTTGTGTTTGAAAAGCATCTGGTAAATCCCTATGGGAGCTGGAGAATGCATGGCAAGGTCATCCCCCCATGGGCACCCCCTAAGCAGCCCATCCTTAAGGTAAGTTGTGATTTGAGAGTGCTGTGCAATCTTAAGCCACTCCTCTTGGGCTCCTCCTAGTGGAGAGAGGGGGTGATGCAGCACCAGGGAAGGGGAATCCTCCATAGAGGAGGTGGGGGTGAATCTCTCCTGGGTAACTCATGGGCCTGGAAGGTAGATAACTCAGCTTCCTGCTCTTTCAGACGGTGATGATCCCTGGGCCCCAGCTGAAACCTGGAGAAGACTATGAGGAGCCACAAGGAGAGGCCCATAAGCTTCAGCAACCCTGATGGCAAAAATGACTCTTGGGGTGAAACATGGCTGATGAGATGGCCAGAAGCTATGGAGTCAGGGAACTGTGAAGTCAGTCATCTTTTCATCATGCTGTGGAAAGATCTACCTTTGTCCTCTCCTGTCCTGCTTGGGTGTTTTCAGCTGTCTCCTTGGCAACCACGGCTGATGGCTGGGCCCAGGTGGGTGGCTGATATGCACAGCCACGAACCCACTTCTCCCTTTTTAAACTGTGTTTCTAGCTGCTGAGTCTCAACGAAAGTATGTTTGGATACCTGTTTTTCCTGCAGCAGAGACTGGCAGAATTTTCTTTTTAATTACAAGGCAGGGATCAGAGTTTGAAATAAAACACTGTCAGGGTGTTGGACAAACTGTGGCGGGTTCTGTACCTCTCCCAGGGTTTACGCTGGAAGTAGACCAGCTTTCAGATGGCACAAATGGAAGGTAGGCTGAACTGAGCGATGTGACTTCCGGGAGATCCAGGTTTGGGACACATAATTAGCGTTCATTGAAGAGGGTCTTTTCTCATATACTGACTCACGTAGTCATCATTTGTACTTCGTAGAAGAATGTAAATCCAAAGAAATCATTTATCTTTCAGCCTTTCAATCATGTTCTTAATTATTGGCTGTATCCTGGTGCGATCCCAGGAAGCATGGTAGGAGGCAGGGGCCATGGAGGAGTTGATCCATTTGAGAATTCCCTCTGTAAGACTTCCCTGATTTCTAGCACCCCTTGGAGATGGTGACCATGCTTTTCAGCCCCCATCGGTAAAGCGAACGTACTAGAATATGAACCTGTTGAGAGTGAAGCAGTCCGGCTCCTGCTTGTTCCTGGGCTCTAGCTGGGCTGTCCGGAGGAGGTTGTGGGGCTTCACCTGCTTGTGTGTCTGGGTCATCTGAGGTACGACCAGGGAAACCACTGTACCAGCAACAAGCTTGGCTTTTACTATTTATCAGCCCAGTGGGGGCCCCCCTTAAAAAATAGGACCTTAATTCTCATACTTTGTATTTTTCAAGCCTAGAATTTTTTTTTAACAAGTCTGTCCCTTAGGGTCAGGATTAATCTGTTCTGATCTTATCCTGAGAGCAGAATCCAAAGAAACCAGAATCAGTTTCTAGTAACTGATGTAACTCCTCTACATCTAGTAACTGATGTAACCTAACTCCTCAGTCTGTCTACAACTACCGTCTCAGCAAGGCAGACAACAGACCAGTCCTCACTGGGGAAAGCTGATCTTTTTACAACAGCTGTTGAATGCAGACTGTGGGAACAAGATGTGTATGCCCCGGGGAGAGGCAGCACCGGTGGCTTAATCCAGAGCAGCCACTCTTTATCATATACCGTTTAGTCTCAGCCCTTTTGGCTTAAAATGTACATCAGTCTGCAGCATGTCTGAAGTGAGGTTTGGCCACATCCTATTTGCCTGAGCCCTGGATTAAGGCAAAATGAGAAGGCAAGTGCTTTCAGCAGGATCCACAGCTGGGGAGTATGGAGGAAGGGGAAGTAATCCAGGGAGGGCAGGGAAGCAGAGATGTGAAGAAACACGCTTAATGGGCACATGACCGATTGATTTCTCTGAATATATAAAAACAGTGCTTCAAATAAGCTGTTTCATCCCACTCCCCTAGATCTGTCTCAGGGGTCTCTAGATAATCCTAAATAGCAGCTAAGCGGTAGCTGCCACCAGGGAGCCAGAGGATAAGTGCAATTTTCATTTCCCCTTGGGATCAAATCCAGCTGAGCAAATGGCCCAGATGTGAAGGATTTGCTTGAAGGGCCAGGCAGAGACCATCTGCAGTGCCAGCCATGGAGCTGGATACAGGCCGAGAATTAGCCAGACCACCTCAAAGTCCTGAAGGCCGCAGTGTAGTTACCTCCGGCTTGCTCGTTTGACCGATCCGTCCCTCTCTAAAAACGTTGGAAAAAAGAAAATCACCATAATGAATAAGCTAGAACCCACTGCTTATTGGTCAAGAGAAAGCATTCTTTATTTTTTTTTTCCCCATGGTTTATTTCACAGCAGTGAAAGGAATCACTTTTCTGTTCCTAGCTAGACCAGACACAATGGAATTGTTCTGTTGTGCGGTTAGCAAAATTCTCACCGACTTAGGAGCGGTGAGGTTAACTAGCAGGAGCCCAGAGCAACACTACATTTTACTCCCCTGAAATCCCAGGCCAAGGGACCAGGTAAGTGGGAGAGGCTAGATATGGGAACAGGGGCATCTGGTCCCTGAATGACAAAGTTTTTCCATTCCTTCTTTTTGGAAATGGAGCATTTTGCTACTTCTGTAAAGTCCTGAATCTGCCTACGGTATTTGTATGCAGACTCATTTTTTTCCTCCCCATTGGGTATTTGGTCCTCTCGTTTTGTCTTTTTCTTCCCCGTGAATGGCATCAGTATCTGTGCAGTTAGAGGGTGGGCTTACTGCCATCTTCAGTGCCCCTGCCCGGCTCAGCCTGTTTCCTCCCCCCACCTCACCCCTGCCAATTCTAGGGCTTTTTTGACCAGTGCTTTTCTCCTTCCTTGTTTCCCTCTGGTTAACATCCTCCTATTCCGGCACTAGGATTACTTAAGCCGGGGTAGCCTGAACTGACTTGAGAGGATAGAGCTGAGCTCACTAAGAAGAAAACTGTGTTTACATGATGCCTTTTCACCGGCCCTCAGGACAACCTGCCCTGTAGTGCTACTCTTTCTGAGGGTAATTCTTGTGCTGACTGCAAACAGGACCTTCTTTCTCGCTTCTCAGGAAGGTAACTGTTGTGGGCCTCTTGTTACTGAGCAAGCGGTTTGGAGTGCTTTCTCACATCAGAGCCAGAAATTCCCCTGCCTCCAGCTGCATGGACAAGCAGAGAGGGGTCCCATTGGTGACAGCCCTGAAAGGCTGGGAGGAGAATGAGCCAGTGAGATGAGCTTGAGACTAGCCAAAGATGGGGCAGAAGTGGGGAGGAACGATTTGAAAAAGCTAGCAAGAGGCACACTCCTTAAACTGGAGGGGGTGTCTGGAAGGGAGAACTTTCCCTTGGCCAGTGTGGGGAGGATGTGGAGCCCCTGCCTTGCCTTCTATGCTGTCTCTGGTGTTGCTTTGGATGCCAGATGTTGATAAGGAAGTAAGAGTGCTTGATTGGCTCTACCTGAGCAGCCAACCAGAGCAGGTATGAGGATCAACACAGCAGAAACTGGAGCTCCAAAGTCAAAATGACAAGGTCTTTAAGGCATTTTGGGTACTTTTTTTGAGCCATTAAGTTTCCCCCCTGCTCTGCGCTGATGGTGTGGAACCTGCTTGGGATTCTCTCTCCCTCTCTCTCTCTCACTCCCTCCCCTGCTCTGTCTCTCTCTGTGTCTCTCTCTCTCTCTCAAAATAAATAAACTTAAGGTTTTCCCCCTGATTTATCTTTGAACTTGAGTTAAGTGGCTTCTTAAGCTTCCTGTGGTGACCTATTATAGCATTCCTCAGACCCTAACGCTGCCAGTGCCTTGCATGGTTTATAGTTTCTTCTCAAAAAAGGGGTCTTTTTATGAGAAAATGTGGGCTGGGCACTGCTGACTTCCTTTCATCCCAAACACTGGCCTTATGAGTGTCCAGACACAGCTGTGTCGAGTCCTCTAGCTGGATGGGGGGATTCGTCAGAAGCAGAGGGTCTCGCCTTGGTTCCCTGGAGCAGGAAGAAGAGTGGGAAGTAACGAGAGGACAAGACTTTCTGTTGGGGTCTGAGCTGCACCCTTCTTGTACAATTTGTCCGAATGATTGACTTCTGGCCTTCGTGGAGAGGGCAAGTGGCCAAGTGTCTTTGACTTGGCTCTTGGGGAACATGGAGGACTTGGAAAGGACTTTGGCTCTTGAAAACCAGCCACCAGATGTCTGGCCTCACCCGATGGATCTGTTACTCGCAGTCCCAAGGATAGACAGTTGGAGGGGAGAGTTCTTCATATGGAGCTATAGAAGCCACTTCTTTGTCTTCAGCGAAGGAGGAAGACTCGTGAGCCTCAGCTTCCTGGAGACTTGGCTCGTGTCCTGAAGCTCCTTGGAGTTCTCGGACCCCTTCTAGAGTAAAAGTAGTGGCTGCCTTGCTCCCCTCAGGGCGGGGGCTTTTGCTCTCTGGAAGGAAGCTACCCGGAGGTCTGTGGACTAAAAGGCATGGTGGGTTCTCAGGGGCTGGGGGGAAAAATATTTCTGTCTGAGTTGCTGTTAAAGCCAGAAGGCCAGATTCCTCAGGTGGGGCTCCGGTTCCCTCCCAATCACAGATGTCTGCCATGGTGCCCTTTATTTTATTTCCTTCTGGATCCGTGATTTCCCATTGACACAGCTCTGCCACCCTGCTCCCCGTACTGCTTACTCCGTGGGGACCGACTTGGGGTTGGTCAGTGTCCGGAGCATCTGGCTGGGGGAGGAGCTCCCCGGAACCTGAGCAGACGGTCGCCTGCTCTTTGCTGACTTTTGCTGCTGCTTTTGAAAAGTGTTCTTCAGTCCCCGGAGATGCCGCCTTTTGAGGGATCATCTCTCCTTGCCCTTGGGATTTTCCGTCCACCTCTTGTTCCAGTCCCCCTTCCTCAGCAGCTTCTGTCTTCGCCTCCCAAGGGCAGATGTCTGCTTCTTTAGCAGATGGAGACTCTCTTGCTTCCCACGGACACACTTCTGCCACCTTGGCCCCCACACTGCCTGCTGCCTCCGAACTGCCTTCGCTTCTGGCAGAAGCTTGTGGGGCTGGTTGCGGAGACGGACCCCCACAATCCTGACTCTCCCAGGGACCCACCGCCTCCTGTTTCCCATCTGCCCTCTCTGGCTTTTCCTGAACTGCCACAATTTGGGGCTCTGGTCTTCCTGGGACCTTCCCCTTCTCTTGAGGTGTCCCTTTCCCATCCTGTCTTGCCATCCCTTCGTCAGGGACCCTTTCAGTCACCTCCCAGGGGCAGATATCAGCTTTGGCGCTGCCATCAGGGTTAGGATCATCCCATGGGCACACCTCAGCAAGCCTGCCCCCAACGCCAGCCAGGTCCTGAGAGCCGGCCTTAGGTGGGTCACGGCATTGACCGTCCGGGTGGGAGGAAGCACCTGCCGGGGTCATGCTCTCCCGTGGACAGACAGATTGTAGCTCTTTGCTTGCTTTCCCCCTGTCTTCAGTAGTGAATTCTCCTGCTTTTGAAGACGGGGCTTCTACTGGGGTTCTGTGTTCTGGGAAGGAGCCCATCTTTGCATCTTGCGTCAGGTCCCCTTCCTCCACTGCCTCATCCCTCGCTTGCAAGGAATGTCCCTCTTTCACGTTGCCACTCGTGCTGAGGGATGAGTCTGAGACCTCGGGGCCCTGAGCAGAGGGAGCCCTCAAGTCCTTCTCCCAAGGACAACTAGCTTCCTCTTCTTGACTCTGTTTTGTCTCCCATTTTGATCTGTCTTCTCCCAGGGAGGTGAGTCTCCCCTTTTCTAGAATTTTCTCCTGTCCTGCTGAGTCACTCCCCCTTTCTTGTTCCAATCTTGTCCCAGTAGCTCCTTCGTTCACCTCCCAGGGACAGATCTTGGCTTTCTCACTGGTAGGTGCTTCCTCCACTTCCCAGGGACACACCTCAGCTGCCCTGCACCCCACATGGTCCGTTTCCTGGAGTCCACCTTTTGGTCTGTCAGTGCCCAGAGTGTCCGAATGCTGACAGGAGCCCCCTGGATCCAAGCTTTCCCAGGGACAGGCCACCTCCCGCTCCCAGGCTGGCCCCTCCGGCTTCTTTGGAGAGGTAACAGCTATCTCGCTGGGTCCAGGACCTGCAGAAGCCTTTCCTGTGTCATTTGGAAATTTCCTAACGGCCTCAACTCCCAAAGCTCTTTCCTGCCTTGCTCCAGCACTCACCTCCCAGGGACAGACCTCAGCCTTCTCGGCACGCATGGTTTCTTCCATGTCCCAGGGACAGATCTCGGCAGTTTTGCCTCCCACACTGCCTGACATGTGGAAACTGGCTTCGGCTCTACTTGTGTCTTGAGGACCTGGTTGTGGGGAGAAGCTGCCAGGGTCCACGTTCTCCCAAGGACAGAGTGCTTCTGTATTTTGGAGCTGTCCCTCAGGCTTTTCCCCAGCTGCGCCGTCTTTGATTCCTGATGTTCCAGGCATTTTCTCCTCGTCCTTTGGAGGTTCTCCTGCTTTTGCCGCCTGTCCTGATGTCCAGTCCTCTCTTATTCGTTCATTTACCTCCCAGGGACAGAGTTCTGCCCTGGCAGGTGTTACTTCCCTCAGCTCTGGCCTGGGATCTTCCCATGGACATACCTGTGTTGCCCTGCTTCCTCCATTGCTGAGGAGTTGGCCACCACCTTTGGCTGAGAAATTATCTAGACACGGGCTGGGGTGCCCAGGGGCTGTGCCGTCCTGGGGACACACTGACTCCTGCTGTTGACTACTTTTCTGCATTGCTTTTCCAGTTTGTTCCCCCATCTCTCCAAAGAGCCCTTTTCTAGAGGCTTTCCCCTTTCCCTGGAGAAATTCTCCACCTGTCCCCTGACCCGGCAGTTCCTTCCCCACTACCTCATCACCCAGCTCCCAGGGACAGACCTCTGCTTTCCCGACGGGAGCATCTCCTGCCTCCCATGGACACACCTCCGAGATGCTAGTGCCCAAACTCCCGGAGCACACAGGGGTTCCCGGGGCCGGAGTAGAGACTGCTGAGGGACCCCGGAAATCTGTCCTCTCCCACCGACAAAAAGACTCCAAGTCTCCACTCAGTTTCTGTTCTTTCCAGAAGGTTGCTTTCTTGGGGGTTTCCTGCTTTTCCTGGGGAAGCTTCACTCCCTCCTGGAATGGTTTTCCATTCTCTCCTTCACATGCCTCCCAGGGACAGAGCTCTGCCTTGGTAGTGTCGGGTATACAAGCTCCTGGGCCTGTGGCTCCCTGCTGAGGCTTCTCCACCTCTCTAGCTTCTAGCCGGCCCGCTGCCTCAGACCTGCCGTCGTTTCTGTCAGAGTCCTGAGAGGCCGACCAAGAGCACAGACTCCCAGGATCGGCACCCTCCCAGGGACATACCACCTCCTGCCCCCTGACCAGCCTCTCTGGCTTTTTCCGAGCAACGACAGCCACGTTTTGGGGCCCTGACTTTTCCGACGCCTTCCTTCTCTCTTGGGAGTCACCTAGAGCTTGTTGTTGTGTCCCCTTCTCGGGGGCCCCTTCACTCACCTCCCAGGGGCAGGTCTGGGCCTTGTTGCTACTGTCAGGCTGACTTGCTTCTGACTGGGCGACTTCCCTGGGGCATACCTCTGGCGTCCTGCGGTCAGCACTGCCCGTGGGCTGGAGGCCAGCTCTGGGCGGTTCCTGCCAGCCCACGGGGGCTTCTTTTGCTCGCTCGGCAGTTTTGTCCCCGACTGTGCCCTGCCTGGCTTGCCTCAGGGCAGCAGACCCCGCTTTACCGTCTCTCTCTACTTTTGCCTCCCCGGGACCTTGGGATGCCCTCCTGCCTCTCTCTTCTTGTTCCCTGCTGCCCTCCTGGTGGTAGACTTGGAGCATTCTGCTGGTGTGAGCGTTCTGTTGGTTCTGGAGGGTCTCCTCATCGTCACAGGGTGCGAGGGCGGCCTGCTTACTCACGGCCTTGGGCCGGCCTAGCCTGGGAGATCGGGGGCAGGCCCCCACGCCCTCTCCCGAGGCTCTGCCCTTCTCCTCCGGCTCAGGACTCCCTTCCCCGCTCTCCTTCTCTCTGTGAGTGCTCCGAGAACGGGTCAGAGCTTTGATAGCCAGGCCGAGACTGTGCATGGAACCCTGCTGAACAGGGGTCTTGAGGCTGTGGGATTTAGAGAAGACCTTGGACTTGTCTTCGTCCCCCTCACCGGCTTCCCCTTGGAGACGTCCATCCTCTGTGGCCATCCCACTCTCCCCCGTCCCTCTTCTCTCAACTGCAACCGAGAGGGCCCTCCAGAGCTTGCCCCGAGCCGGGGCAGGGGAGTGGTTGCCTCGCTCTGGCCCCGCGGGGCCCTCTGGAGCTACATTTCCTTTCTTGACCGGCAGTTCTGCATTCTCCCAGGGGCAGATGAAGGTGAGCAAGCTGGGGCTCTGGGGGGGTACTGGGACTGGTGCCAGGGCGGGCAGCGGGGTCGGGGCTGGGGCTGGAGCCGGCATCAGAGCGGGAGCCAAGGTGGAGGTGGGGGAGAGCATCCTCGGCTCTCCCAGGCAGGCCCCGGACAGGGCCATGATGGGTGTGGAAACCTGGTGCCGGACGGGCGGGTGAGGCAGCCTTTTCGTGGCCTCCTCCTGAAGCCTCCCGGCGGCGGCGGCATGGGAGCCGTGCACACTGCGGCTCTTGGCGGGGGAAGGTGGGGCTGACAGGGGCGCCCCTCGAGCTCGCTCCGGCCTCCTGGCCGATGGCCTCCTCACTGGGCTGGCCGAGGCTGCCTCGGCCTTCTTCCTCTCCTCTCGCTCCTTCGCCAGCCGATAGGTCTCCTCCAGGTAGGCCTGGCTGGCTACGAGCAGGGCCTGTTCCCTGGAGCCCGCCACCACGCTGAGCGACTTCTGCAGCGACGCGGGCCGGGCCCGGGGCAGCCTGTCGCCCACCGTCAGGTTGTGGGCGCTGGCCGACCTGAAGCCCAGGCCCGGGGGCCCCTCCGCCGCCTCCCGGCTCTCCCTGCTTTCCCGCGAGGCCTTCATGGCCAGCTTCCTCCTCAGCAGCGAGTCGAGGAGCGGCGGGTCCTGCTCGCGGCGGCGGCTGTGGCGGTCGTGGTCGTAGGCGCTGCGGGACTTGCGCAGGGCCGGGGGCCCCTCGGGGTCCTGGAGGCTGGAGCTGAGCAGCCGGCGGCGCGAGGAGCCGGGCAGGCTGCCGAGGCTGGGGGAGCCCGAGTCCCGGGAGTGCTGGCGGGCCAGGGCCTCCGGGAACTCGGCCAGGCACCTCATGAAGGAGCGGCCCAGGCCCTGGCGCCAGCTGCCCCGCTTCTTGGGCAGGTGCGGGTTGTTGGCGGCCATCTCCTTGGTCTTGTGGACCTCTAGCTGGGCGTAGAGCTTCTTCAGCTCGTCCTGCGGGAAGGGGAGGAGGGGGGAGAGCAGAGCCCCTGGTCAGATGCACAGCTAAGCTCTCTCCATCCCCCTGGGGGCTGTCCTGCCTCCCCCTCGGCCGTTATTTGGACCACTGTCTCTGCACATCTCTTTCCCACCAAGCTGTGTTCCCTCCCTGCTTTGCACACTCTCAGAATTCGCCTGTTCTCTCCCAGCCAGGTCCTCTCAGACCCAAGGAAGCAGGGTGCACCCCTTTCTCTGGGGGCGCTGTCATCTGATGGGAAGCCACCCGCTTGGGGGGTGGGAAACCTGGGTTTGAGGCCGGTGACCCATCATGTGCCTGGAGGCTATTTCTAGAGCTCTCTGTCTCTCTGCCTTTTTTTTTTTTTTTTATTCATTTTGGAGAGACAGAACGTGAGTGGGGGTTGGGGGCAGCGGCAGAGAGAAGGAGACACAGAATCAGAAGCAAGCTCCAGGCTCTGAGCTGTCAGCATAGAGCCTGACACGGGGCTCGAACTCAGGAACCGTGAGATCATGACCTGAGTCAAAGTCGGACACTTAACCGACTGAGCCACCCAGGCTCCCCTCTCTGCTTCTATGGGTTCAGTCCGTCAAGCAGCCGACGTCCAACTTCAGCTCAGGTCATGATCTCGCGGTTCAAGAGTTCAAGCCCCGCATTGGGCTCTGTGCTGACAGCTCAGAGCCTGGAGCCTGCTTCAGATTCTGTGTCTCCCTCTCTCTCTGCCCCTCCCCTGTTCGTGCTCTGTCTCTCAAAAATAAACAAACATGGAAACATATTTTTTAATTAAACACACACAAGAAAAGAACCGGCCACCTACTGTTAGGTTCCTTAAGAGGATCACATGAGCTCCTCAATGGTGTGAAAAGTGTCATATTCAGGTGCAAGTGAGGGAATGGGACTTTGAGAGTCTTACACTTTTGGGTTTCTCCCCAGAGCCAGCATCGGGAGAGAGACTGGGTGCTGTTCCACAAAGCGGGGGGCCCAACGCAGCACTGCTGTGGCAGCGCACCCCCATACTCTCTGGCCTCCCTGCTCGACTGGGGCCTCAGGTCAGCCTCTTCCCAGGGGAGCAGAGCCCAGAGGGTGAGGAGGACATGGGGGAAAGCCAGGCAGAGACACTTGGGACAAAGAGGGAATTGGGAGATGCAAACAAGTCAGGAAGCCCCGTGGAGACAGAAGGAATGGACAGATGGCTTCCTGAGATTGTTAACCACACCTTAGGTTTTATCAGACAACGGGCTTAGACCACCAAGTTTCCTTATTTCCTACCCACTGAGCCTCTCATTGGGGTTCCGTGACTATGACCCTCCTAAGCAGAAAAAGAAGAGTAAAGATGCTCTCCCGAGGTAAGACTCAGGAAGAACTCCCTCTAAGACCGCCAGGTCCAGGGAATGGGTATCCTGTTGTGGAAATCTCTGGTAGCCGCTAACTGCCTGAACTACCCAGCCCCATAGCTGGCCCTGGGGTCACCCGCAGCTCGAGTGTAATGGGGACTGAGAGGCTTCTTAATCTGCCCCTCATGATGCCTCTGCTGAGTGGGGGTGGAGCTCCACTCATGGGTCTGCGGCCTGGGCCACAGGGACTTTGGGGGTCTTTCCACTTGGGTGGTTTGTGACCTCATCTGAATAGAGTCAGGGGAAAGCAGCTTAGGGCAATGGTGGAGAAGGGAGGGAGGCAGGTCTTAGAGGGAGGGAAAGCTGGGGACAAGAGGGGACCTGCAGTGGTACACAGCCCAGATGGCAGGGCAGCAGCGATCCTGGCCCAGTCCCGAAAAGCTAGCATCCAAAGGAGGCAAGGAGGGCGGCGCATACCCGAATGTCTCCGGGGTCCAGGCTGCGCTCGCTCCAGGCCGAGGCGATGCTGCTGTCCAGGTAGGAAGCTGACCGCTGGAGGTCCAGCTCGTCCTCATACACCTCATCCACAATCTCCTCTCGGGGAGGAGCCCCCGGCTTCTGGAACTGGCCAGGGTGGGTGTGACAGGGAAAAAGAGTCAACTTCACTTCCTGTTCACGCCTATTCCCACCTGCCTCATGAAATCCAATCTTCACAGCCTCTCTAATTTGCAATTCTGAGGGCATGGAGACTTTTGCTCCCCCTCATTCTCCCTGAGTTTCTCTAGCTCAGAGACCGGGGAGGGGAGATCCTGAGCCCCTGCCCCCACAATTCCTAGCCATGTCCTTCAGCTCCCCAACCCATCCCTCTGTAACTGCTTCCAAGATGATTTTTCAGAGTCCACCAAACGAAACTGCCAGTTGTGTTACAAGGACCCCTACAGTCCTAGCTCTTATTTCCTTTGCCCTGAGATTCGAGGCGGAGAGATACAATAGCTTCCCCCCCCGACCCCCACCCCAAGTGGGCTTCCACTCAGCGCGCCCTGTGGCTCCGCCCTCTCACCCCCGGGTGTCATCCTCACTCTGACCTGGAGAGGGTGCTGAGGCAGCAACAGATCCACGGCGCGCCCCTTACAAAGGGGCTGGGGTCTGGCTCACAGCCAGGAGGGGCAAGACCTCACCTTAGGAATGAAGATCAGAGCCAGCGTGGTGGTGACCGTGCTGTGGGTGTGGAAGAAGAAGAGGAGCAGAGTCCAGTCCGGGTGCAGGGAGGGAACCAGCACAAATCTGAGGGTGGGAGGGGAGGGGAATGAACGTTACCGGTGGGTGGGAGGGAGTGGCCTGTTCCCTCTCACCTGTCTCACTGGCTCACCTCCCAGCCTGAGCCCTGATCTCCGTGGGGGTTCTGGGTGGGTTGGAAAGGGCAATTTTCCTTCTTCCTGCCCTCTCTTCGGATGTAGGTCCCACTTCAAGCTCACGTTAACCCCCACCTCCGAGAAGCCCTCCCAGACTCTTCTCTGGTTGCCTAGAGCACAGACTTGCCCTCCACACCTCTGTGATGGGCTGTCCCGTGGGTTGATTCTGCCTGTACCACAGGGCCAAGTCCTCGCGGACCCTCATAGCAGGCCTGTTGCTGGATCGGCTGAGGTGGGAGGGTGGTGGGGAAAGGCAGGGAGAATTGAGCACGTGTGGGAAGGAGCATGGTGGAGGTGCCGGAGACGGGGCTTGGGAATAGGAGAGGAGTTAGGAGTGCGCATGCTTCCTCTTTTTGGGTGTCGGGTGAGACACGGGGTGCAGGAAGGGTGTCTGCCGGGTAGGGAGAGAGCTACAGATGGGAGACCTTCCTCGCCTTGCCAAGGCATAGCTGTGCTGCGAGGATGGCTGTGGGATGGGGTTCCCTGGCCTGGGAGAGGCAAGGAGTGGTGTGAGGGTGGGAGGGGTGGTGGGTAGGAGGGCCCGTGCTCACCTGGCTGCATGGAAGGCCGCAGAGAACAGCAGCTCATTGTGCAGGGCGATGCCCATGTAGCGCGGCTCATGGAAGGCCGAGGGGACAGCTCGGGTGGCGTAGCAGAGGAAGCTGCCCCAGCACAGGAGCAGCATCTCGGCTGTGGGAGAGCAGGGGCCACCGAGTCAGGCACCGCCTCAGCAGCCCCTTTCTCTGTCGGGTGTGCTGGGGGGAGCCCGGGCCAGGGGTCTGGGGACAAGGTAGGAGGACTAGGTCAGGAGCACCGCCCCCCCCCTCCCCACCCCGGAGGTTCAGGGCTGAGGGCCAGAATGAGGCGGGCTCGGTGGGAGCAGCTCACCCACAACCATGATGTAGTCCCAGCGGTCGTGGTGGCACAGGTAGAAGTGGCGGCCTGCGAGAGTGTGGCCTCGGGTCACCAGGGGCGTGTGGATGCCTCGTTCCAGGGCCCCCACCGTCCACACGGCCAGGAAGCCCAGCACTAGCAGCAGGAGCAGCCCCAGACGCTGCAGCAGCCGCCCGTTGCTCAGGTGGGGGCCCCGCTGGGCCGTTCGGGACAGAAACAGCTGGAGCACCCTACAGGGGTGTGGGGCATAGGGGGAGGACCAAGGAGAGGGGGGCCAGGTCTCTGGCCTCTGTCCGTGGCTTCCTTCCCCTCCGTAATACCCATCCTCCTGTCCCTTCCATGGTGTGCTGCCTCCCCACCCCACAGAATGTTGCATGCTGGGGAGGGCTACGGTGACAGGGGCAGGCCTGGGGGGGTGGGCCGCGCACAGGGGAGTGGAGCTGGCCGGGAAGAACTCCACTCTGTTCCAGATGAGCTGGGGCAGCCCGGAGTGAGCAGCATGAGAGCAAGGTCTGCCCCAGACCCTACCTATAAAGCTTGAGTATAATGGTGCCGTAGACAGTGGCAAAACCCAGCAACCGGACCCAGCGGAGAACGATGCAGCGGAAAACACTGGGCTTGAAGTACAGGATGAACACCTGGGCGGGCGGGGGGGGGGGGTGGGGGGTGGGGGGACAAAAATAGCTGCTCTTAGCTGCACTTCCTCTTCAAAAAAAAAAGTTTTATTTATTTTTGAGAAAGAGTGTGAGCGGGGGAGGGGCAGAGATGGGGTGGGGAGGGACAGAAGATCCAAAGAGGGCTCTGTGCTGACAGCAGTGAGCTGATGCAGGGCTTGAACTCACAAACCGTGAGCCAAAGTTCTGACTTCTGAACCGAAGTCAGACGCTCAACAGACTGGGGCACCCAGGTGTCCCCACCACTGTACTTCCTCTAATGTGCTAGGCCTCTGCTAAGCCCATTGCTGACCTTCCTAACAGCCTTGCAATAGAGGCATCATCACCTCCCTTCTGCAGAGGAGCGGCTCAAGTATCAGAGAGGTTAGGTAAATTGTCCTAAGTCACACAGTAAGTCATAGGGCTCTTTTTAGCCTGGACTCTTTGGCTCCAGAGCTCACTAGGCCAGCCTGTCATTTGTAGGTATGAGTATGGGGATTTGGAGGTCTCTGAATCTCCCCAAGAGAGCAGAAAGGAGGAAGGATTCTGGGTTGTGGAGGGCGCCAGCCAGGGATGAGGCGGGGCCAGACTCTGGCCACAAACTCACAGGGAAGTAGAGAAGCAGGGATCCAAAAAGGATGGTCTCCAGCAGGACAACTCCAGAGGCTCGGATCCTCTGTGAACCCAGGAAAGAGAGAGGCGTATAAGCAGGGCAGTGGGAGGACAGAGGCTGGACGATGGTGGGAGGAGAGTCTCAGGCCTTTTTTAGGGGTCACTTTTACTGGCCTTGAACCAAGGCCTTGCCTTGGAACCTCAGCTCCGCCCTCTCCGCCCACAGCCACGGCCCCACTGCCACCACAGGCTCTTAGCTCCGCCACGCTAAGCAGGGTCCAGGTGGCACAAAGGTCGAGTCCCCCAGCCCCATGCCTCTCCCAATCCCAGCCTGGGCCTCGCTGGGGACCTGGGCTCAACTCACAAGTTGTTGGAGCTAGAAGGGATCTCACACGTTCCCTCGAAACTTTGGGTCAGACCGATTCTTTGTCTAGGTAACCCCTTCTCTGCCTGGTAACCATTTAGCTGACCCTCAGGCCTGGCTCAAGCGTCCTGTTCTCCAGAAAGTCTCTCCCGGACCATCTTCGGCAGGACAACTGGGGCCTTTCTCTGAGCTGCCACAGCTATACCAATACCCACTTTCCCCCCTCGCCTCTGTTTTGCTGCGCTTTTTCCTTACTTGCCTGCTTCCTCCTTTCAGCTGGGAGCCCCACGAGGGTCCAGATCACTTCTCCCTAGTACCTACACTGTGTTTTGAGTCAAGTCCAATGCTTCCATTTTCCAGGTGAGGAAACAAATCTAAGGCAGCGGGGTCACTTTGCCTAATGTCACACAGTGGGTGAGTTGAAGAATTCAGACCAGAACCATTTCTTCTGAGCTCTAGTCTTAGGTAAGTCTCTGGTCTCCAGTTGATGCTGGGGACTCGAGGTGGGAAGGACGCGGGTAGGGCAGATTCGTGGGGCCTTGCTTGCCTTGCTTCGGCGGCAGCGGTAGGAGGCCAGCATGCTCAGGAAGACGGCCAGCATGCAGCTGGCCTGGCAGGCCAGGACCGCGGCCCGCAGCGCCAGAGCTTCCTCCACCAGGCACGGCGTGGCATCCACGCAGCTGGTGCAGCCCTCGGCACATGGCCGGCACCGCAGCAGCCTCCCAGAGCTGCCCTGAGGGGACCCGAATTGCCCAGTAGGCTGGGCGGCACTCTCTTCTAACCCTATAAAGAACAAGATGGGTGCAAGGAGAGGGGCATGGCCCGGGGCATCCCAGCCTGCTCTCGCACGGGTCACCGTAGCCCTCTCCCTCTCCGTCCGGTGGTCTGTCACCGCCGGGACAAGGGCTGGGAAGGGGAGGAATGAGGAAGTTGGATATTCCCAGGGGAGGACAGGGTACTAGGAAGAGGTGATGCCAGGCTAGGGTTCGTTGCAAGGTCAACTTGCATCAGCTTGGCATGTTGTGGGGTCATTTTCAGAAGGCGCAGACACCCCCAAGTTGGACCCTGCCTGCCTCTCCTGCTTCTCTTGACCTTCTGCCCTTACCCCACAAGTCTCCTCCCAGCCTGCCTTTTTCCCTCAGGTGCCCCGTCCGCCCGGCCCAGCCTGACCCTCACCACAATGACCCTCACCACAATGAACATACCCCCGGAGTGGCTTGCCCCGTAGAAGCCGGGTCGGCAGCGGCACAGGTAGTGGCCAAGGACAAAGCCCTGACTCTCCAGGGGGACACACTGTGGGGATGACAAACATGATAGGTATTTATATGGGGATTTCCCTTTTGGGAAGAGGTGGAGGGTACATGTACCTTCCAATCCACGGCCCCTGGTCCATACGAGGGGCCCCTCCCTACCAGAAGTCCTCCCTAGTCCTTAGGAAGCCTTCCCTCCCTGGAAGCCCTACTCTAGCCCCGCGGTTACCTCTTTTCAACATAGAGTTTGGGGACAGATCACCCTTTTATTCTGACTCGCAATGACAGGAGCCATACAGGTCTCATTTCCTAGTGCCCAGCTGTCGGAGCGAGGGGCTGGGCGAGGTGGAATTTGGGAGAGAACTCGGAGTCCGATCGCACCTATGTGCCTACATCCTGTTTCAAAGGGTCCCCATCAGCCTCCCCCTTTGGCTCACAGGTGAGTTGAAAAGGCCCCCACAGAGGAGCAGTTTCCCCTACCAGGTGCCATCTGGCTTTGGCACAGGACTGCTTTCCCCAGCCCTAATGCCAGGCTAATGCCAGGCCAGTGGGATGCCAAGGCCAGCTCTTTACTCCACCTTCACCCATTGATGTTTGCCCAGCAGGGGACCGAGCAGACCTCAGAGCCAGGCAGGGAAGAGGAGCACGTGGATGAGGTCAGCTCTGCTGCGGGGGGTGGTTAGGGACAGACAGCAGTGGGATAAAGGAAGGGGTTCACCCTGGGAGATTCCATATCTGGCACCTTTCACCTAGAAAAGTTGGAGGGTGGTGCTTCTGAAATTGGGGCCCAGCTTCCCTTCTTGCCCGGGGCCCTAGAACACGCTCTGTTTTTGCCACAGTCTGCAGAATCAGACAAATGCGTACGGAGACGAGCTGTGGCTGGGTTTAATAACGCACCGAATAATGGCGGCCCTTCTCCATCCCTGGACTTACAGTTTCAAACACATGTGCCCTGAAGAGCAACGGATGCCCAAACCCGCCCCACCTCCCAGCAGCCTGCAGGGCTCGCCTTGGCTCCGCTTCAGCCTAGGAACAACATGCAGTCGAGTGCAACCGTGGAGCGGATTAGTTCACTGGCCTCCCAGTTTCCCAGCCCTTGGCTTTCAGGATTACCAGCCATCGCTTTCCATCATCCAGATTCTCCTGCATCCATGGCTTTGATTCTGCCGGCATCTGGCTTTGGTTCCATCACCTTTACTGGTCCCAGAGCTCTTCAAGCTCCTTCTTTGGTTAGATTTCTCCCCTACTCCAACCAACCATTACACTTGGATCAACAAACACCAACAGAGCATCCTTTGTGGGTCAGAAGGAACCCAGAGCTCTGTCGACAAGGAGAATGTAGTCCAGGAGAAGGAAAGGGGATGACTAATAGGGGCTCAGGTTGCAGTCCTGGGGATGGATGCTGGAGCACCCAGTACCAAAAGGGAGAGGCACACTGAGATTTCAAAGGAATGAGGGTGGCTGTCTCCAGTGGGAGGTGGGGAGTAAGCTGTAAGTGTCCTCACTGTTTTTTTAATGTACGCTCTACGCCCACTGTGGGGTTTGAACTCAAGACCCCGAGATCAAGAGCTGCATGCTCTACCGACTGAGCCAGCCAGGAGCCCGGTCACTTTCTTTTTCAATGTTCACATATATATATATATATTTATATATATAACATATATATAAATATATATTTATATATATAATATATATTTATATATATTGTATATTTATATATAGATTTATAAATATATATAATTATATAAAATTTATATAAATACCAATATATAAATGTTCACAT
>NC_064814.1:8991128-9036607 GCF_023721935.1 Panthera uncia
AACATTATATATATATAAATGTTCATATATACATATATTTAATGGCTCCGAGCTGTCAGCAAAGAGCCAGACTCGGGGCTTGAACTCACACACTGTGAGATCGTGACCTGAGCTGAAGTCGGATGCTCAACCAACTGAACCACCCAGGCGCCCTCAATGTTCATATTTTTGATTATTCATTCAACCTTAAGCGCTATTGCGTATCAAGCCGGGGGAGTTGGGAATTTCTCAGAAATGACCATCAATGCATCCTTTCTGAATTTTCTTCTTCCTCTTTTTTCTTTCTTTCTTTCTTTCTTTCTTTTTTTTTTTTTTAGTTTCTGTTTTTTATTGAAAGACAGTTGACAGTAAGTGCCCTCACTTTTAACAAGCCTGGTATCCCATCTCTGTTTATCTCATCACTAGGGATTCCCCCGAGGCCCTGAGAGGCTGGTAGACTTTTGTCAGCTACTCCTGGGAGCTGGGTGGTGGCAGTGACGGGAAAGGGGAAGGGAGGCAGGACCCTAGTGCCCCACCCCACGTCACCATCCTCCTTATCCTTACCTGGGTGCTGTTGAGGTCACACAGGTGTGTGTTAGAGTACCAGCCCGGCCCATTGGCACACTGATTGATGTCCACGCTCTGAAGATCGACGATCATCTGCACCTGCCCCCTAGGGCAGTGAATTGGCAGTTAGGGGTACCATGAAGGATGCCAAGGTGGACGTGTGTCCTTGGGCCCCAGACTAGGGAGGAATGCAAGCTTTGCAACCTTTAGCCTAGTGGCTGCAGTGTGTCAGGAGAGAGGGCAGGGCTGCATTCCATGTCTCTAGAGCTATTAATCCTCACTGTTTCTGTGGGCAACGATCTGCTTTCCTGGAGGGTTGTCCCCCCAACATCCCTCGGCTTTTCAACATCCTGGCATGTCCTGGTTTCTATCAATGGGTGGAGGGAGGGGGCATGTCAAGACATGTGGGAGCGGGGGCTCTGATGATCTGTCTGAAGGGGATCTTCACACTTTTCCACTGCATGGACACACACACACACACACACACACACACACACACAGAACTCAGCTATTAACCACACCCCCCACACTCTGCCCAAACCAGATCTGAATTGATCACAGCAAAGGAACTGTGGAATGGAGCTGCCTGGCCCAAGGGCTCCCCACCCCTGCTCTGGGCTGAGTGGGGGAGAGCGCTGGCTAGGAGCCAGGCTGCTGGCTGGCACGAGGGAACCCTGCTAGGAGCAATGAATGGGGACACATAGCTGGGAAAACAATGTTGATTGTCTTGTCGCATGCCTTGCAGTTCTGTGTCCATTTGCTGCCTCCTTCCCACCAGGGCTCCCAGTGACCTCTTTATTCTGAAGGAGAAAGTCGGTTATTTGAAGAGTACCAGTCAGGACAGGCAGGACTGGAACCCACTTGATCTAAGAGTATAGCCATTGGGAGTGACCCTGGGGACCTGGCCTAGACGGAAAGGGCAATGGTTCCAAGCTTCCCCACCACCCCCGCCCCCGCCCCCCAAAGAACTTTTCCTCCCTTGGAGAAGTCTCCTTTTACAGTTCTAGACGGCTAGAGAGCAGCAGGTTTGGCTCCTGGAGTGCCCGCCTGGCTCTTCTGAGACGTCTCGTGCCTGGGCCATCACTGTCATCCACATCAAGCCTTCCCCTGCCTTCTCCCCACTACTCAGACATGGACGCCAAGACCTATGCCCTGCTACATCCACACGTCCATACGCACACATGCGTATCCCCACATGTAAGTGGATTGATTCATACACGCTATGTCACTATGTATACTCGCACCTGTGTGTGCTAACAGTTACAGAATCCCAGAGTCAACTGCAAATATACACAGCTGAATGCGAATACGCACATCTGTGCCCCCCAGATACGTATGCGTGTGCCAAATGGCTCACGCACAGCTGGCTGGACTCGAGCCCCCCACCCCCACATACCCACAAACGCGTCGAACACTGCACAAACGTACTTACCTGACCTCTGGGCTGAGGTCTGGCTTGAGTCCATAGAAGGTGGCAGAAAGCGTGATAAGCCAGCCAGGACGGAGCCGGCCGGCCTGGCATTCCAGAAAGGGGGGAGATAGCTTCACATGCTGCATGTCTCCCACATAGCCGTCCCCCTGTGGCCACTTGGGGCTGCCGAGGCTCCCTAGGTCATTGGTCAGCACCCGCTTCTGCAGGGCAGAGGTGTCCGGGGCCCCGGTTGGGCTCTCCTCCTGTACCCTGCTTCCAGACAAGTCCTGAAGGATGGTCTCCTCCCCTATCCGGGTGGCCTGCAGGGCCAGCTGCAGGTGGCTGGCCCCTGGTGGAGGGTTAAAGATCAGGAAAGCCCGGTACGCCCTCGGGTCCCCCTCGGCCACGCTGCGGACCAGTGCCTGGTACCACTCCACATCCTCTTCCACACTGGACTCGCGGATGTCGTTGGCTTGTAGCAGCATGTTGAGGAAATTGGCGGCCTGGGCAAGGGTGCCCGCTGCCCTCCACAGGACTGGAGGGAGCCCCGGTCTGGCTCCTGCGCCGTGGGCTTCGTAGCGCTCAGTGCAATTAGCCCCTGACAGCTGTTGGGCATCTCCAGAGTAGAGAAAAGCCAGGGCTGCCTCAGCCCCCTCTGGGGGTACCCACATAGGTACGGAGCCTGGCTTGACTTGGGAGGACAGTGGCGGCAGAGAGCGGAGGGGCCGTGGGTCCCCCAGAGCCCAGCTGCAGAAGAAACAGCAGCCCAGCAGCCCCCATACAGGGTGGGGCACGACCACTGCCCTGGTGCCCATCTTCGGGGCAGCTCTCGGGGACCCCGGGGTCCAGGCTGCCTGGGGGATCAGCAGGCTCAGGAGAGCCCAGGCAGAGGCTGGCTGGCTCCCAGCCTCCTGTCCTGGCTTTCTCTCTTCCTCTCTCTCTCACACTGGGCTGTTTTGCCTGTTTTTCCTTCTAACGTCATCAGCAGGCTTCTGGATGTAGGCATGAGGGCTCTGCCCCTCCTCTCTCAGTGTGACCCCCCCCATTGGAAACCCTCTTAATCCTGGCACCACCCCTCTTCCCTCCTCCTCTCATCCAGCATCTAGGCTCCCTCCCCCCACTCCCCACCCTACATCAGCTCCAGAGAGACATAAATGGGAGGGGAGAGGAAGAGACCAGTTGTTCTCTCCCTCCCTCCTCCCTCCCTCTGCCCTTTGCTCCATTAGGAGAGATGGGCAAATCCTGGATGGGGCGCCATAGCAACCACAGATGAGCTCGTGCCCCTCTCTCCACCCCTCTGCTCCACTCAGCCTCCTGGCAGCAATTGCGACGGGCACGATAAAGGGCCAAGCTGCAGGTCCTGGCAATCTGCTGTGGCTGCCCGTATCCCCCTGACACCGTGCTGCCGAACTGGAATTTGAGATTGGGGGTGGCAAGGGTGGGGAAGAGAGCCTAATATAACTACAGTCAATCTTTGTACAAACGGTGGCAGTTTATTAAGTGTTTTTCATGTACGTTATCTCAATGAATCTTCCCCACAGGCACGTAAGTAGGGTCAACATCCTCATCCCCATTGCACAGATGCAGACACTGAGGCTCAGAGACTCACCCAAGATCACATAGATGCTTACTTTAAGTTGAGACTCAGGGGCGCCTGTGTGGGCTCAGTCAGTTAAGCGTCCGACTCTTGGTTTAGGCTCAGGTCATGATCTCGCGGTTCGTGGGTTCGAGCCCCTCATCGGGCTCCGTGCTGACACTGCAGAGACTGCTTGGGATTCTCTCTTTCTCCCTCTCTCTTTCTCAAAATAAATAAATAAGCTTAAAAAAAAAGTTGAGACTTAAACCCAGACTTCTGACTCTCCACGCTGCCCCCCATCAAACCCACCACGACCTTGTTGTTCAACCTTAGAGACCTTAATAAAGCCTCCTTCCCGAGGAGTAAATCAAGGCCCAAAGAGGTAAAGACTTCTAGGAGCGCACGGTTGTTCGTGACAGAGTAGGGGCCTCCGCGAAGTCTTCACCTCCACACTGGGGGGAGCCTTTCTTCTCCAGCACCACGGAGGTAACAACCACAGCCAATGGGTGTGTGTGTGTGTGTGTGTGTGTGTGTGTGTGTGTGTGTGATGGGGACAGGGAGAAGAGAGCGAACAACGTTTTGCTTCTGCTTCTTCCCCTTTCATTTTGTCATCCTAAGTCCTGTCTCCTCCCTTCCTTCATGAAAATTGTGCCTAACCCCTCTTGCTCTTCCCGGGTTTCTTACCCCTCACATCCTTCCCTACGCTGGACTCTTGCAGGCTGTCATAGAACAAATCTCCTGCCTTCCTCTCCCTCCCTCTTCCATCACTGGTGCTCCCCACCCACCCAGAGACCTGGCCTCACTTACACATGCTGTCTCTTGGCTTCTTCCCCTCTCGCTCTGCCCACTGCCTTGAACCTTTGATGTCCCAGAGCACCGGAAGTATGTAGGAAGGGATGGGTGGTGGTTGCTAAAAACTTCCCTTCACAGGGAAGAGCTTTACAGGCGGGCCCTGCACACAACTCTGCCTTGGAACCTAAGTGGGGATAGAACAGGGGGGAGGGCGAGGAGGGGGGTTGAGGACAACCCCCCAGCAGAACCGCTATGATGTCGGACCTGGACGTGCCTATAGCCCAGAACTTCCTTGGATAGAGAAGGAAACTAAAACCAAAACTGAAGGCCAGTGAAGTTGACCTTCTCAAAGCCACAAAGCCAGGGAGTGGAGGCAGGCCTGTATCACACATCCATAGTCTCTCCGCGGCCTCTCTGATTCCGTGTGCTAAGAGAGAGAGATGAAGGGCAGAATGACCCATTCCGAGTTCTTGGTCTTACTGGTGACTGTTAGCGGAGGGGCAACAGACACACTGTATAAAGACATAATAATAATCGGTTTTGCCCCCCAAGAGGCTTTTCATAATAATGACAACCAACGTTTGGGTAGCGTTTTACCATTTCTGTGTAAGTTTTCACGTAACCCCCACAACAGCCCCGTCGGCGGGGGGATTATTATGGAACTATTTTTACCAATGAGACACAGGTTCAAAGGCACTAAATCATTTGCTGTTGGTCATATATCTAGGAAAGGGGGTGATTAGGGCTCAAGCTAGCTGGGAAGCTCCAGAGGGGCAGGGGCAGTGTTGATCACCCCGTCACCACACCCCCGAAGCCCAGCCCATTGCTGAATGACTAAGCGAACCTCAGGACTGGTTTAAGTTCTCTGAGTTTTTATTTTCATTTCTTATGTTTTTAAGTAGGCTTCATGCCCAGTGTGGGGCCCCATGGGGGGCTTGAACTCACGACCCTGAGATCAAGACCTGAGCTGAAATCGAGAGGCGGACGCTCAACTGACTGAGCCACCCGGGCGACCCATTCACAAACCTTTTAAACTAGGGTCCTACCACTTCAGGGACCCCCTAGATAGTCCTCAGTGAAAGAGAGAGGTGTAGACACAAAACCTGCTCAGCAAATGCAAATCCAGCTCGTACAAAGATACACTTCCTTTGCTCGGGCATTTAAGGAAATGGAGAAAGGCAGTATTCCTTGCCCAACCTTAGAAAGAGCCTGTGTGGGGGCGCCTGGGTGGCGAAGTCATTTCGGCCTCTGACTCTTGATTTCACCTCAGGTCATGACCTCACGGTTTGTGGGATCAAGCCCCACGTGGAGCTTTGTGCTGATAGCACTGAGCCCGCTTGGGATTCTCTCTCTCCGCACCCCCCCCCCCGCCCCTCCCCTGCTCACGCTCTCTCTCTCTCTCAAAATAAATAAAGAAAACTTAAAAAAAAAAAAAAAAGAAAAGAGCCTATGTGCGTTTCCCTGTGCTTCTGTGTGCTCTGGAGGAGAGCCGAGATACCCCAGATGGGGACACGCCAGGTGGGGACATAGCTTCCCTCCCCAACCAGGAAAGTAGCTGGACAGCAGAGGGCGCTGCACAGCTACAGACCTTGCATTCATGGGCTAACCTGTTCCAGGGCCAGAAAGGTTTGCCAGAGACAGCCAAGATCTTGGGTGATCTCCTTTGGCTTCAAGTGTTCTGTGATCCTATAGCAACTTCTCTTCTTCTCTCCAGAAATCTGAGTGACACCTGAGACGTAGCTGAAGGAGAGAGGGTGGTTTTGAAATCCACTGTACCTTTTTGAAGTGTGTGACCTTGGGTAAATAACTCTCTGAGCCTCAGTTTCTTCATGGGCAAGGAAAGATACTGTGTTGTGCAGAATTAGACATGAATTTGTATCAGGAGCCCCTTGTAAGGCATGGGGTTGAACAACCATTCCCTGCTTATGTTCCAGCGGCCCACTCTGTGCCAGGAACAGTCCTTGGCCCTGGAGAGTCCATGAATGGGCCAAAAGCAAACCTGGCCCCTGCCCTTACAGAATTTACAGCCTAGTAGGGAAGGCAGATTTTAA
The DNA here is from genome assembly GCF_023721935.1 of Panthera uncia. Classification (NCBI taxonomy): domain Eukaryota; kingdom Metazoa; phylum Chordata; class Mammalia; order Carnivora; family Felidae; genus Panthera; species Panthera uncia. Next base: position 8,997,505 of record NC_064814.1, read on the forward strand.
TCAAATAACCCCACAGACAGATGAAAAATTACACGTGTGCAAGTCAGTGCAACAAAGGAGTGGTTTTGGAGTTGGGTGGGGAGGAAGTACCTAGCAGGGAGATTTCTCCAAGGTGGTGAGGAAGAGAGGTGAAGGTTGGTGGGAGATGAAGCCAGAGAGAAGCAGGGATCAGATCACACAGGACCCCATAGGCCTCCTTAAGGAGTTTTGTCTTTAGCCTAAGAATGATGGGAAACTACAAAGTGTTACAGTCACAGGTTACGGACAAATTTCCATTTTATTTATTTATTTAGTTTTAAATAATTAGTTTTGAGAGTGAGTGTGCACAGGGGGAGGGGCAGAGAGAGAGGGAGACAGAAGATTCAAAGTGGGCTCTGTTGCTGACAGCAGAGAGCCCGATGCGGGGCTTGAACTCATGAACTGTGAGATCATGACCTGAGCCGAAGCTGGGCACTTCACTGACTGAGCCACCCAGGTGCACCTCTATTTTCGCTTTTAATTTTGTTAAGTAGAGTCCACACCCACTGTGGGATTCGAACTTAATGACCCAGAGATCAAGACTTGCATGCTCTAGCAACTGAGCCAGCCAGGCGCCCCGACAAATTTCCATTTTAAAAAGGTCTCTCTGGCTCCAGGACTCATATCTTCTTCGCCTCAATGCACCCTGAGGTGCAGAGTTGCTAAGTTCTGCTGGCTGATCCTTCCTCCTCCTCTCTTGCATCCCTCAGCATCTCTCATGGGATTGCAACGGTTTCCTAACCGATCTCTCTGCCTGCAGTCTCCAGTCCAGTCCTCTCCCTCCCCTCCAGTCCAGTATCCTCTACACAACAAGCTTTACCTTATTTGATCTTCACAACAGGCCTGCAAGTAAGCGAAGCAGTGGTCCTTATCCCTACTTTGCATTTGAGAAAACTGAGGCGTAAAGGTGCTGGGGAGCTGGCTTGTCCAGGACTGCGAAGGCCAACTGTTAACACTTCAGGAATTTTGCAAGCCAAATTGTTAAACATAGCCACTATTAAAAAATGAAATTGTACACACTTATAATTAAATGAGGTTTAAGACAAGGGTAATAAAATTTCAAAACTCATCACTTTCTAATAATTTTACTATTACTACTTACCTATGCTCTTGGAGTTGTTATTGTACCTGCATGAGGAAACTGCTACAAAAGGGTACCTTACCACTCTTCTCTTTCGTTCAGTAACAATGTGTGCGGCAGATTGAAATCAGCCATGGTGGGAGTATTTACACCATGGATATCAGCAAATGCTACAAATCAGGGCCTTGATTTATTGTTTTGTCGATTATCTAGATTTAAGAAAGTGATAGAGAAAAAGTTAACAGTTTACATTTTAATTTAATGTGCTATGTATGCCTATAGCCATTACAATGTGAATAGCAAAGAAGCTGAGGAAATGTTCTTTCAGTATTTGAAAACTGTTTTCTGATTCAGCAAGCAAGTCACTCCCATAATAAGACCCTCTTTTTTTCACTCTCCTCTTACACTGACATTGAGGAGACCATCAACCAACATTCATGCTGCAATTTCATACCACAGGCTACCCATACAAGAGTCTGCCAAAAATCAATGAAAGGATTCTTTTTTTTTAATTTTTATTTTTGGGGTTCTTGGGTGGCTCAGTCAGTTAAGCATCCAACTCCTGATTTTGGCTCAGGTTATGATCTCCTGGTTAGTGAGATCGAGCCCTGCATAGGGCTCCACACCGACAGCACTGATTTTGGGATTCCCCCCCGCCATCAAAAATCAAATAAATAAACCTGAAGAAAAAGATTCTTATTTTTAAGTAATGTCTACACCCAACGCGGGGCTCACAACCCCGAGATCAAAAGTCGTATGCTCTATGGACTGAGCCAGCCAGGCGCCCCAATGAAAGGATTCTTGAGAATCAACGAGTTATATGGAATTTGCAATTGTACTATTATTTGTAAATTGTGTGCTCTACATCCTTTACATCAGTGAAACTTGGAATAAATTTATGTACCATATATATGCATATATTGCTCTCTTCCCTCCAGAGAGTCGGCTGTCGAACGTTTATCAGCACACCACTGGCTCTAGAACACACATTATTCATGTGACATTCCATCAATATTCACTGGATGCCAGCAGGGATACAGACAGTCAATGTAGAAATGACTCGGCCACGGCCACACAGCGCAAGCGGCAGAGGCGGGACCAGATCAGAGGTCCTCCCAAGGCCAGCGGCTCTCGGCCAGGGCTAAACCCGGCTTTCCAGGGCCCCTCGACCGTACAGGGGAGGGGCGGCTTTGGCCTCAGCGCCCGGGAAGTAAAAAGCAAGGGTCGGGGCAGGGGACCAACGGCCAGGCGAGAAGCAGCCCACGGCCAATAGCGGCCCAGGCCGCACTTCACGTCACGCTCCGTGGAGGCAGGCGCGAGCACGCCCTGGGGGAGGGGGCGTGGTCATAGCCTCCCGGAAGTGACGCCATCCGGGGGCGGTCCTCGGCGGCGGCGGCGGTGGCGGCGGCGGCGCGCGGCCTGGGCTCGCGCTGGGCTCCGCGCGCCCCCCGCCCCCCTCTATGAGGCAGAGGCCGCGGCGGCCGTTAGCGCTGTCGCTCCGGGGGCCGCGGCGGGCGGGGCTCCGGCGGGGCCCGGCCTAGTCCCCACCCCAGCCCGGCTCCCAGCCGCCCGCCCTCCCTCCCTCTCCCCGATGCAGGGGGCCGAGCTCCGGGATGGCGAGGCGGCGGCGGCGGCCGCTTCGTACCGCGTCCTGAGCCGCCTGCTCGGCTATGGAGAGGCGGCCCCCGAGCCAGGCCCGCCGCCGCCGCCCCCGGGCCATGGCCCCCCGCCGCCACCCTTCCTCGCGCGGCCCGGTCCGCGGGGCTCCCGGCCGCCGCAGCTGATGGTGTTCCGCAACGTGGGTCGGCCGCCGGAGGAGGAGGACGCGGAGGCGGCCCCAGAGCCGGGACCCTCAGAACTGCTGTGTCCCCGGCACCGCTGTGCCCTGGACCCCAAGGCCCTGCCGCCGGGGTTGGCGCTCGAGCGGACCTGGGGCCCGGCGGCTGGACTGGAGGCGCAGTTGGCGGCTCTGGGGCTCGGGCAGCCGGCGGGGCCGGGGGTCAAGACGGTCGGTGCGGGTTGCTGCCCGTGCCCGTGCCCCCCGCAGCCGCCCCCTCCGCAGCCCCAGCCCCCTGCTGCCGCCCCGCAGGCCGGGGAGGACCCCACGGAAACGAGCGACGCGCTGCTGGTCTTGGAAGGCTTGGAGTCGGAGGCCGAGAGCCTGGAGACGAACAGCTGCTCGGAAGAGGAGCTCAGCAGCCCGGGCCGCGGAGGAGGAGGGGGAGGCCGGCTTCTGCTGCAACCCCCGGGTCCTGAATTGCCCCCGGTGCCCTTCCCGATGCAGGACTTGGTCCCCCCAGGGCGCTTCAGTAGAGGGGAGCAGCAGCAACCGCCCCCGCCCCCGCCTCCTCCCGGGCCCCTCCGGCCACTCGCGGGCCCTTCTCGGAAGGGCTCCCTCAAAATCCGTCTCAGTCGCCTCTTTCGCACGAAGAGCTGCAACGGCGGCTCCGGAGGTGGGGATGGGGCCGGCAAGAGGCCTTCTGGAGAGCTGGCTGCTTCAGCTGCGAGCCTGACGGACATGGGAGGCTCCTCGGGCCGGGAGCTGGACGCGGGGAGGTGAGACTGGTTGGGGGGGGGGCTGGCCGACAAACTTCTTTTCTTGTTTCATTTCCCTTTCATTCTGCGAACAAGATCCTTACCATTCTTAACGATGTGCTTTTCCTAAAGAGGCAGAGACTTGGGGCTAAAGGTGGTGACCTCGCCCATAAGGTCAGAGCTCTAATTGTGGGAACAGCTTTCATTCCAAGGGTCCACTCCGGTGACACTCCTCAGCTGGTTAGCGTCTCTCCTGTTGGGAGATGATTTGAAACCAGCCCCCCACCCCCACCCTGGCCTGGATTTTAAAGTTTTCCAAGGTGTCTGTCTACCATTACTCTTGGTAGGGAGGTTGCTGGAAATGATTGGTCTTTGGGGCAAAAAGTTGGTGTTGTAACCACCTTGCTTACTATTCTTTCCGTGCACCAGCACCCCCACCGTTTTCACACTCAGTCATACAAATGATGTGACATACTTGTGCAGTTGTAGGCCAGCAATTGTTTGGGCATCTCTGTTCCAAATTTATTTTTTATTTAAAGTTTTATTTATTTAAGTTATCTCTACACCCAACGTGTGGCTGGAACTCACAAACCCTGAGATCAGGAGCGGCCCACTTTTCCTACCGGGCCAGCCAGGTGCCCCTCTACTCAAAATTTTAATGTTTTCCTGAGGGGGTCCCTTCGATGTACTTGGTATCTCAAGCCTGTGTGCGGACACATTGTGAGAATAGAAAATAGTTTGCTCTCAAGCCCATGTGAGTATTCTAAGTGTAAGGTATAGACATGGGTGCCTGAGTTCTAGGCCAAGTGATGAAAATTCCAGACTTAGATGTTGATTTTTTTTTTTTCCTCTGCATTTCTGAAGGACGGACAGCACTGTGGCAACCAGTGTTGGGTGTGCATATGGGTTTAGAAAGCTGTCAACTTTTGTCTCGAGAAGTGGGACTTGCGGTAACTGCCATTGTGGTTTGCACTGCCGAGTGGGTTCTTACAAAGATTGGAATTGGTTTTGGTGCAGCTCATATGATGGATTCTTGAGACACACGGGCAACCACAACCCAAGGCTGAAGAACGGGTAGACCCATAAATTTGAGAACTTGACTGTGCACCACAATCACGTGGGAGAACTTTGGGCAAAGATCAGTCTGTCTGAGGGCCCAAGAATTTTGAATTTCTGCAGAGTTTCCCACTTGACCCTGAAGTATGACCTGGACTGGGAACCACTCATCCATGGACTTGTCCTTTCACCGGAGTTCGGGTACCCCAGGAGGAAAGTGTGGGGCCAGTTTTGACTTTGCTGCCCTTTTTGACCAGCTGTGCCGGGGCTCATCTTGGGGATCAGACCAAACCCAGACTGCCTAAAGAAATCAGTAGGTTGATGTGTGTTGCCTCCTCAGGTAGACCTGTATTTCTGCATTTGCTTCCCAATGAACTTAGGCTGGGAGCTCAGGTCTTGAAAAATGTGTGGCTGCCGGAACAGCTTTTTTTGTAGTAGGCTCTGCATTCGATGTTCCACTTACCAGCATAGGTGAAATTTTCATCAGGTTGGGGGAGGGCAGGATTGAAGCTGTGGGTAATGACATAGGATAGACTGCTAATTTTCTTGCGGTTTGTCTTGTCTTTGTTCCATATTGACCAGGACTTGGTCTAAGATTCCAGAGACGCCAAATATGAGGTGTGGCGTGAAATTGGCTGCTACGTCTAATAGATTAGGAAGAGGAAAAGGCATATAACATTATACGGTTTTTTGCCTTTGGAAGCAGAATTTAATGGTCATTGGCTGCTCTGTTACCAGCCCTCACACTAAGCACAATACAGATTTCTGCTGCAGAGCAAATTGGGCTGGAGCTCTGCAAAGAAGCTTAGTTCAGGGCACTGGAGAATTACATTTTTTGGTCCAAGGGCTTTTTCTGATGAATTGGAGAAGAGCTAGGTATTTGTGTATGAACAGTTGGTTGACTGCTATTAGGAGGCAGCATGTTGTACAGAGAACAACAGGAACATCTGGATTCCCCTTCCAACTCCAACATCAGCTGGGGAATGTAGGCCAATTTTGTCGTCTTCATGCTTCCTCTTTTTTTCCATCTGTAAAATGGGAGTGATTCTTGTCTTGTCCCTGTCCCTGTAGGAACAGACTGAAGACAAGAGAAATTGAGATGGAATATTTTGTGCCTTTGGAGAAGTAATAAGATCGAACTGGTAGTTTTTTTTTTTTTCCTAATGCTTAGGATTTGGTGCCGTTAGATTTGCTTGTTAGCTTTTCCACAGCTTACTACGTGCCAGTCTTGTTGGCAGCCTCGCAGCTGTGAGAAACTTGGTAAGTCTGGCCAGGGTAGTTGTGTGATTTCTATGGATCTGCACCTCCTAAGTAAGTCCGCCCTGTTGGGAAGAAGGATGAGTTTGGAATTTTAGTTTGTTCTCTTGTTTTGATTGGTAGGGACCTGGAGGCCGTGAGAAATGTCAGTCTTTTGCCAGAAGGTATATGCCTCCCTCCTTATTGTTGGTTGGAGTTACTTATGAGTCTCTGCGGTCTCTGCTGTATCATTTGGGGCTTTTCAGTAACCTCTGGGTATGATTCTCTGTGCCCTTCTTCACACCTACCTTTCCCACAGCTGTTGCTAGGAAGTACTTCCTATAGTCATTTTATAAGCCTTAAGAGTTTCCATATTTTAACATGAAACAAACCTTTAGTTCCTTTTAGGTTCTTTAGAGTCTGCTGAGTGGACCTGCCTGGATATACTGAGTCTTAAGTCTCGTATGAATTAGCTTAGAGAACTCTTTTCAAGTGAAGGAAGAAATGGGCCCAGCAACTAATCAGGTTTCTGTTCTGGAGAACTGGGCGAGGCCTTGTAACACACATATGTTGGAATTCAAAGAGCTGGGCTTGATGCCTGTGGGCCTTGGTGTGATATAGAATTGCTATTTCAGGAAAACCAGTGAAGTTCCCTTGTCTGTTTCACATATGTTGAGCTGATTGTCTTCCTTTGTATTTGGTAAAGAGTAGCATTCGCTCTAACCTTTTCAAATCATCACGGAATACACACATGGTTGGAAATGGGTACCTTGTTCATTTTTCAAGGTTTGTCTTTTGTGAGTTAACGGTTGAGGCTATTACTGGCAGTTTTGAGAGTTGTGAGGTGGAAAAATGGAGAACGGTTATGTAGTGGTTTGCTGTCTATTTGTTTGGAAAAAAGATACGGTTCTGGAAAGAGAGGCAGCCTGCCTTGGCATCAGTTTGGGGCCCTGCTGTCGTGGACAGACCTGAGATGTGAGGAGACATTGGAAAGCCTTTTCTGTTTCCTTGGGTCTTCGGGTCTAAGGGGGTCTTTCTGAGAAATAACATGACATGCTGAGAGCAAAATGATTTTATGGTGTGTGCTGAGGAAGTTCTGACTTTATGTTTGGGTTTTGGGTCAATACTCCGTTGATCTTTTCAACTATTTTTCACCAAGCGGCTGTGGTTGGCATCTCTCTTTCAGAATGAGCAACCTAGCTTCAGAAATCTCTGTCCACTTGGACCCATGTCTTTCACTCCTTGACATTTTCCCCGCTAATATTCTAAGGTTTTAGATCTTGGACTACGTCTCTTGGCTTTCCCCCTGGAAGTTCCCTCCATAGGTTCTTGGTTTATGATGGAGTTTTGGATCTGACCTTGCTGCACAGATGTCTGTGTATTGGAAGTAAAAATGAACACATGGTTTTTGTGCCTGTAGCACATGAACAGACACTGGCTTATGACGTGTTGGAAATGGCACAGGCTGGCTGACTTGGCACTGTGTGCTTTAGCAGGGGCAGAGGTAAATTGTGGCCACAAAACCTGAAATTTGGACATCCTAGTTTGGGAGTTACTGTAGAAAAGGACATGTTGGAGTCTTAGGACACCAGTGGAGGGGATTCATGGACAAGAGAGGGAGGACATTATTCTTGCGTTGTTCATATTTTAGGTTTCAGGGAATTTGAGAAGTGGCCAGTGGTTTTATCAATGTGTTGTCGGCCCCATCTAGCCTAATGCTTTTAACTCATTTTATCCCACGGATCTGTTGCTGTACAATTAGTAATTTGCAGAGTGGAAATGGACAGAGGCCTTCTCTTTGTTTTCTGTAGCACAAGCCATGCGTAGCTGACACAAAGGACTGCTAGCCCCAAAGAAGACCTTTGCCTAAGGTCTTCTGCTGCCCCTGTGCTTTTCTGCCACCTGAGGTATAGCCCACCAAATCCTACCCCACCCTACCCCTCAAGTCTTTCTGCTGCTAAGATGCAAGTGGCCCACTGGCAAAGTTATGATGACTTAACTTGACACCCTAATGCTTATCAGGGTGAGCTGGGGAGGAAGCAAATAACACAGGAATGTAGTATAGAAGGGTTTAGTTAAAAATGTTACTGGACCTGAATCATTTGTGTTGCTTTCCAAAAACAGCACATCCAGCTTAGACGGGCTTTTCCCATTTTAAATGCTTCATATATACAAAAGACACATAAAATGCATGTACTATAATAATAATGAATTGCATACTTGGGTACCCACCGCTAAGCTCAGCAAATAGAATGTTATCAGTATCTTTGAAGACCCCTGTGTGTTGCTTCCTGATTACATCTCTTCCCTCCCCCCGCATAACCACCATCCTCAATTTTATGCTAATCGTTCCCTTGCTTTGTTTTTTATAGTTGTCTAGATTGGTCTTTTCATGAATGACTGCCATTAGAATGCTCTCAGGATCCCTGAGACAGAAACTGCCTTAGACTGTTAGTTAGACCGTTTCCACCCAAAGAAAGAAGGAAGCACTCATTTTTATTATTAGCCTTTCAGCCTCCTAAACCTTCTCCCTCTTCAAGCTTTTCCAGCCCTGCGGCCCCCTTATTTGCCAGAATAAGCCATCCCAGGTGTCTCAACTGGCTCTGGCTGTGTTCAGATTCATACGTATTTCTTTTTCTAGATCCTAGAAACTATGGTTTTCTCCTTCACAATGCCGGGGGTGGGGGAGAAGATGAGCTGGAGTGAGAAGGCCCCCGCAAGATGTGGGCATTTGGGTACTGCCGTTCTTCAGTGCTTGGCACTGAAGAGGCGCGTCCCCAGCACGGGCAGATGGCAGAGTAATGCAGCTTCCTTTGAAAAGAGGCAAACGGCCAAATGGCTGAGGTGCGAACCCTTTGAGAGGCCAGTGCTGTAGGTTTCTACTTGCTGAGTTTAACGTTGGACCCACAAGTTATCACATAAAAATCAGCTTGGAAGCTCTTCAGTCTCAAAGTTCATGTCCAGTGGAAATTAACTTTCCATTGCAGCCCTCTGGAGTGTTGGAACTAAGCTGCAGCTTGTCATGAGCAACTTGTACAAACAGAGGACCATGTGTGGCTGGCTGTGTCTCGTTTGGATGCGGCCATCTCTCCTGTGCGCGCCTTGGGTGGGGCAGGCGCGGTGCGCGCCATCATCAGATGAGAAGCCTCAGCACGGAAGAAGATGCAGGGGAGTGTGAGATAAGAATCCAGCGTCTTGGCTGTTTCTGAGGAAGGTCTTCACGAGACGCTTTTGAAATTTTGTTTGAAGTGAGTCTTGAGAAGCTTGGGCATCTGTGCTAAAACAAACGCGCAAAGATCTTCCGAAGTCAAATAATTTTAAGTAGGGTTTCTATTTTGGACTTCCTATGCTTCTCCTCTATGGTGCATTTGAAGTTTTATTTAGTCCTTTGGGTAGAGTTAATTTTGGAAGGTGAGCCAGGTGTAAGGCCTAGAGGCAGGCACTCAGTTCATGGGATTTTTTTTTTTTTTTTAAAGTCTGATTTGTTGAGGTGTAATTTATGGCCATCTAAAATTCACCTTTTTTAGGCGTCTCGTTCTATTAATTTTGACAAGTGTATTCAGTCACATAACCTCTGCCACAGTCCAGATATAGCATATTTTTATCATTTCGGCAAGTTCTTTCCCTTGTCGTCAATTCAGTCATCCTGAGGGGAGTTTTTTGAGCTTAGTACATTTCTTTCCAGAAAGTCTTTGTCAGAGTCTTTTGGATTTCTTTCATTTCTTCCTGAAAAGCCAGTTGAAATTGGTACAAAGTGAAGTTACCTTTGGTGCCTCTTGTCCCAGGGTTTTCCAGCAGGGTCCCTGGAGCAGCATCCAGAAGCCCTGGGGGGAGCTGTGTGACGGGCAGCTCAGGGAGGGGAAGGGGCCATTTCTTTGGGTGCCAGGCAGAGCCCCTGACCCGAGGGCACCCCCTTGTTAGCTGGTAGCTCTGCCCCACAGCTCGGGGACATTTGTGCTTGTTGTAGTGCTCTTCTCAAGGCCAGGTCTCTTTCCTGCTTCCCTGGGGGGCCTCCTGCATGTTGGGGCAGGGCCACAGGGAAAACTTTTGCTCTGAGATGGCACCTGTTCAGGTCAAGAGCCTTTTTCTTGCTTCCTTGTGAAAATCAACCCTGCCTCTGACTTCCCTCCTCTAGAAATGGACTTGCTAATTACCACCCAAGGTGTTTTACTCTTGTAATACGCTGGGTGTGGAGACATCCAAAGGGATTTCTCATTGCTTTGTAGGCTGAATTTTGTAGCCAAAGCTGTTTAGAAATTGCCTTGTTTCATTCTCCCCCTTTAAATGTTAGGCTTTATTACAAAAGTGTGGCTGACAGTGACCAGGATTTGCTTTTTGTTTTTCAGTGCCTCTGGAATTGAGTGTTGTAGTGATTTAAATGCATGTGTGTTCATTTCCCCCCACCCTCCATTATTCTCTCTCTGTGTGCTTTCTCACCCCCTAGGAAACCCAGGTTGACAAGAACTCAAAGTGCCTTTTCTCCGGTCTCCTTCAGCCCGCTGTTCACAGGTAAGGGTGATCTCTTTCTTTTTCTTCTGACATCTGAAAGCAGAAGTGTTCTGAGACCTGTCAGGAAACACCTGCAGATGCATCACGCGGGAGCTTCAGGCGTGTCTACAGTTACTGTCTTCATTCCATACCCGCTGGGTTTGGGGTGAGGCTATTTTTATGGTGTGGAATGTGTTCTTGACTTTGGATGCTTTATTGTTTGAGATAGAGACTGCTTACTGGTAATTAGGTGGCCCTGGCAGTTATGCAGTGCTTAGTTCAGGGTCATCACATATAAATTAAAAGTAGGAATTGCAAATTTATAGGCTCACAGTGCATAAAGGACTCTCTAGAAGGCGTACAATTCCTGTCCCTGGGAGTTCATGGATTCTCTAATAAACATGATCCACGATTATCTGGTCTATTTTTAAGGACTTTGGGCAAAGGGGATTACGTGAACTCTTGTCTTACCCATTTTAGGGGCCAGGAGTTCTTGCAGCTGTTAGAATTCTTCATCACGTCTAATTTAAGTCTTTCCTCTTGCAGCAGGGAACACAGTTGCTCAAGTAGGAGAGTGGCTGAATCTCTCTGGGTAACTGCCTTCTCTTTAGTGGGGGAGCTTGTTCAGATAGGGAGCCTTTTTGTTACATCAGTCCCATACAGAGCTCCTGCTTGAGTAAGCTGTCGAGAAAGTCTTTAGCACGCTGCCTGAAGTCTCAGGAACTGAGTACTCCTCAGTGCGGACTAACCAGAAAGGCCTGATTTCAAACTCTTTTGGAGATGGTATCCCTCAAAAAGATGCCTGGAAGAATTATGATTTAGGAATGGACATTTCCAGAAGCAAGCTAGTGGGACCCCCATGACTGCATGGAGTGCCCCAAGTTGCCAGAACAAGTGTGCTGGTGTCTGTAATAGGCACAGGTGGAGAAGGAGGCCACTGTTCTTACCCCAAGCCCAGAATTAAAGATTCGTATCTTGTAGCAGCATGTTTTTCTCGTTAATCAGTGTTGCCTCTTTAAAGCAAGGAACATCTATCTACATTTGTACTTTAAGGTTTGGTATTCCTGTTTTTTAAACAGCCTTATTGGGGCGCCTGGGTGGCTCAGTCAGTTGAGCATCCGACTTCGGCTCAGGTCATGATCTCACGGTTCGTGAGTTTGAGCTCCACGTCGGCTCTGTGCTGACGGCTTGGAGCCTGGAGCCTGTTTCGGGTTCTGTGTCTCCCTCTCTCTCTTCCCCTCCCCCACCCATGGTCTGTCTCACCCTGTCTCTCAAAAATAAATCAGTGTTAAAAAAGAAATTAAAAAAAAAAAAACAAACAAAACTCCAGCCTTATCTCTCTTGAATTACACATTTTATATAAATGCTATATCTACCGTCCAGACCTCTGGCCCTTCAGTAAACATGCTTGTCTGGGCTTACTGTGTTACTCTGGGCTGCTCGGCTCTCAGTTACTAAGCCATGTGATGATTTTGGTTCCTGCTTCCAAGAACTTCTGATGACGTTTAACAACTTAAAAAATTTTTTTCTTTACCTTTTACTCATTTTTGAGAGGCAGAGACAGAGCGTGAGTGGGGGAGGGGCAGAGAGAAGGAGACAATGCAAAGCAGGCTCCAGGCTCTGAGCCATCAGCACAGAGTCCGACATGGGGCTTGAACCCATGAACCGTGAGATCATGACCTGAGCTGAGGTCGGATGCTTAACTGACTGAGCCACCCAGGCACCCCTCCACTGATGATGTTTAACCCAGCTTTTCTTTTTTCTTTTCTTCCTTTCTTTCTAAATGTTTATTTATTTTGAGAGAGAGAGAGAGAAAACACATGTGCATGTGAGCAGGGGAGGGGCAAAGAGAGAGGGAGAGCGAGAATCCCAAGCAGGCTCTGTGCTGTCCATGCAGAGCCCAGCGCGGGGGTTGGGGGTATCACAAAACATGAGATCGTGACCTGAGCTGAAATCAAGAGTCGGATGCTCAACCAACTGAGCCACCCAGGAGCCCCTCTTTCTTTCTTTCTTTTTTTAAAAAGTAAGCACAACACCCAACATGGGGCTTGAACTCACAACCCTGAGATCAAGAGTCACATGCTCCACCAACTGAGCCAGCCAGCTGCCCCTTGCAGAGCTTTTCTGCTTATCTTAATTAGTGCTCAAGACCTTTGTGAAAAACCATGTATTAGATTCTGAAAGCCCAGCTCTTGGCCTTTTGGAGATACTGGTTACCTCATTTTTCTTAACTGGGAAATAATAAAATTCTAGCTGAAGGGTTCAGCCTCCCAAATGAGAAAAAAAAAAAATTGTTGGAAATAACACCCTAAGGGCCAAATTAGAGAAATCTTAAATTCTGCCCCGTAGGTCAGACCTACCAAAATTTGGCTGTCAGCCTTTGTTAATAAAATACCCTTTACCCTCTGGTGACTGAAGTGGAGAGAGGGTAGATGGGGTTGGGTGGCAAGAAGGAGTGTATATAGCAGAGAACAGAACTTATGCTGGAAGTAAGGGAAACCATGTGCCAACCCCCATCAGGCTCCTATCGAGCTTAGCTGATTTGCTGACTGTGGAAGTAATTCATCATTTAGATTGTAAATGCACTTTTCAGCCTTTGTAGCCTCAGCTTGTTAGGAGCTAGTTGATAGCTGAAATGATTGGTTCTCTTATGAGTGAATATTCTGGAAAATCTAGATATGGAAAGCCATTTAAGAAGAAGTTGGAGCTCACATTGGGACATTTATCTGGATTCAGTTTACCATGCTGTTCTCATGTTTTTCTGGCACTTGCTTTCCATGTCCATTTGGACCTCTAACAAGCTCCTTGCCTTGCTCCCTCAGGCAGAAATTGGTATACATGTCTGTAAAAATAAATGGTGTGGGCTCTATTTGAATAAAGAGCCCTCGTTCAAGGTTACATAGTGGTGCAGCCACAATTAGTTGGCCTTTCTACTGTCAATCCCGTGTTTTTGTCCTAAAGAATCCTTGACCTTTAACAGGGCAAAGAAATGATAGAATTTAAAATGGACTGCTCAGGTGTTTGGGAGTGATTCCAGCTCTGGGAAACGTTAGGTTTTGGGGATTTTGACAGCTGAGGACCTCGAGCCTTTCTTGCTTGCCCTTTACCTTTTTTCGCTTCCGGCCTCGGCTTCAGGCAAGGTGCTTCCATAACATGCTTGCTCCGTGAATCCCTCAGGTGAAACTGTGTCGCTTGTGGACGTGGACATCTCTCAGCGGGGCCTGACCTCTCCACACCCTCCAACTCCCCCCCCTCCTCCGAGAAGAAGCCTCAGCCTCCTAGGTATGGTCTCTGACCTTCTCTGCCTTCTTGCTTTAGTGGGAGGGGGTGAGTTTTAGGGACCTGTTGTTCTTTTCCAGAAGGAGCAAACAAGCTCCTGAGCTTCTAATAATGACCCAAATATTCCCTGTCCCTTGTCATCTCCCTGAGCAGTTAAATGGGTGTCTTATCTGCATGCTGTAACATTTGCTGTCCATGTGTTGATTAGATCTGTATTTATCTGGCCCCGAATCTACTGCTTGTAGACTGCTCTAGGGATATCCTTACTTTTCTGCTTTCGACAGAGGAAACCAGGTTAAGATGATTGTTGCCCTCTGTGCAAAAAGCCAGGGTGAAGGTCAGGCCATCTTGCTCCAGAGGGCAGCCTGATGATCCTTCTCCCTCTCCTGTGCTTCACCTCACTCATCTGTGCTCATATTTCTGAACCTCTTGCTTCTGTTCTCTCTTCTAGATGATATCAGTGGGACGCTGCCTACATCTGTCCTTGTGGCTCCGATGGGGTCTTCCCTGCAGTCTTTCCCCCTACCTCCGCCTCCTCCACCCCATGCCCCAGGTTAGCTTAGCTTAGAGGCAAGCCTTGTAAAAGTTGGGAGTACCAAGTGACGTACTCTTGAAGGATGGGAGAAGTCTATTTATGGAAGTAACAGAACTTACGAGAAAGTTTAAATCTTATCCCCTTGGCTGGGCCAGAACTCCTTGGAATTGAGGCCAAGAACTGGTTTTTCTGACCCGTTTTCCCTGTGGAGGTGAATCTGACTTTTGCTAGGGATAAAAAGCCTATTGAATTTTTCCCCTCCTTGTTGCTGAGACTGGTTTGCAATCTCTGAGTAGATCTCACTTGGGAAACTTCCCTAATCTCAGGATGGTGAGGAGGTTTAAAGTTTTCAAAGTTCCCTGGTTTTTCTAAGCTTTTAATGTTTACTGCAGCCTTGTAAATAAGTACCAAGCCTTTAGTAGCCCATACCTGCTTTGCCAGCCTCCAGTACCCACGGAGTAAAATGAATGAAATCGGCATTCTTTTCTACTTGCCTGGCAAAATGGTTCTTCTTCCTGGGCAAGTAAGCGAGTCACTATTTCCAAGGCTGCTTTACCGGCGCTTCACCTCGAGGTGGGAGAAGCTGGAATCGCTCTAGGCTGGTGAAGCCCCTGAAGTAGTCACCTTAGTCAGGTTAGTGAGCAGCCCCCCTCCCCCTCTCCTGGGGCAAAATGCCCCCACCCATCCTTCACAGCTTCCACGAGCCCACACAGCTTTTTGTTCCAGCCCATCCAGCTCTTTTCCACTGCTTTGGCTTCCACCCTTTCCAGCTTAGCTTCTAATGCCTTGCCCCTCTTCAGTTAGCATCTCTGTTTTGGGGGGAGGATCTGCTTGTGGTTGGGAGCAAGGAGGGAACAAGTGACCATCACCCTTTTGCCCTGCAGATGCATTTCCCCGGATCGCTCCCATCCGAGCAGCTGAATCCCTGCACAGCCAGCCCCCCCAGCATCTCCAGTGTCCCCTCTACCGGCCCGACTCAAGCAGCTTTGCAGCCAGCCTTCGAGAGTTGGAGAAGGTGGGTGGTGCCTGGGGACTGGCGGCTGGCCTCCTCTCCCACTCCCCTTCTTCTGTACTGGGCTCTCCTTTCATTATTTTTAGAGGAAGAGTAGTTATCTTGCCTCTGTATTTACAGCGCCAAAACAATTGTGTTGCTCTGATCAATTCCATAAGAGACACTGTAAAATTAAATCTTGGAGGAAAAATATTGAACGTGGTAAGAAAGGTTGTGGAGAAATGTTTACGTAGTTGAAGCTGACTTCAATAGATTAACTGACCCAGTTCCCGCTTCTCTTCTTCGGAGGGCTTCAGTAATGCAATTGTAGGCTTATTTCTTCTGTTACTTTGGAGGTCTAAGACAACGAGCCTGCCGTTCGTTGCTAATGGTTAAGACACTCTTAGCTTTTGCCTAGCGAAATGTTTAGGAAGTGATAAGAAGGGGGCTTCTCCTGTGGTAAAATAGATTGTGCTGAGAACTTGAACATTTCCCTGTGCTGTAAATCACTTGACCACTTCTTATCTTTGGTAGTGTGGTTGGTACTGGGGACCAATGAACTGGGAAGATGCAGAGATGAAGCTGAAAGGGAAGCCAGATGGCTCTTTCCTGGTACGAGATAGCTCTGATCCTCGTTATATCCTGAGCCTCAGTTTCCGGTCACAGGGTATCACCCACCACACGAGAATGGAGCACTACAGAGGTAAGAGGTGCTGTTTGAAGAAAGCCTTCTTCCCCCTTTGCCTGCCTCTACTTGTGCTGTCCGGCTTTGTCATAGGAAGGATTTGTAGAAGTGGAACTATGAAGAGGGAGGAGAATCTCATACTCCGTTGAATGTTGTTGTGGGTACTGGTTTCAGTCACTAGAAGAAATGTTGGCGGGGGTAGGGAGGAAGGTAAGGGTTCCATTTAGAAGTATTCTCAGCATTTTGTCTCCAAAATAGGAGGGCCTGCACAAGACTGCTGAACAGAGCAAAGCCAGTGAAACTCTCTTGACAGAGGGAAGAAATAATCTAGGACCACTAGACAAATTCTCCCAAGCTTCATTCATAATTAAACTTAACATCTGGAGAGACTTTCTATTAAATCCTATACACAAAGAGGAGAATTTAGTGTCCACCCTGTGACTGTTCTGTAGTGAATTTCTTTGCCTGATAGTCACATACGCTCGTCCTGCCAAGCAGCATGGTGTTAATTTCTTTTGGTCAGCTATGTAGTCATCAGAACTCAGAGACTTTGCGGGGTCAACATGCTTTAGACTCTCTGCCTTCCTCCCTAGTGGTGCCTCCACCTTTGTGGTCTGCTTGTGCCTCATGCTGCGGTCACATCTAGAAGCTGATTTGTTCAGCACCACTGTCGGAATTGGCTTTGCATCATGGCATGCTGTGTTTGACATGTGCCAGAAACCTGTGATGGTCACAGGTGGTGGGGCTGGGTAACACGGTAATCCATCCTTTGTCAGAATAACTGCATATGTTACAAATTTGCTGAGCGTAGGGAACTTTGGGGAGTTTCAGGGACTTGCCCCTCCTATCCCTCACACTGTCCCCACACGTGATCAACATTAAACAAGCTGTTAGACACAGCATCTCAAAGCGAGAGTTTTTTTTCATGCTCTTCTCAGCCACCACCACGTCTTTTCTGCTCTCGGCCATGTTGTGCTGTGTTTATCTGGTTTGCTTCTCATGCGAGTCAGGAAGGTAGCGTGTTAGGCCAGCATAGCTTTGTCCATGGTTTCCTCTGTCGCCGCCTCTGCCTTAAAGATGCATGAGGAGAAAGGAATTTTGGTCCACAGACCTGAGAATTAGTTAGATAACCGTGGCATAGACTGCCTGTGCTCTCCTAAAAGCCAAAATCAGACCAGCAGAAAAACAACATGCAAAATAGAGCATTTCAGAATGAAGTATTTTTATAAATCTGTGAAAATACTGAATGACTAGGCTAGGAGAATGATGAATAAATGCCTGACCTCTAGGTCCCTGATAGGTGAGATGCCGGTAATGAGAGAACTTTCAAATGGTTCTCCAGTTACTTTTTGTTCAAAGCGGCTTTTCTTTCTTGAATGAGTAGAATTTTTAATAGAAGCCGTGTGGGTCTTTCCGTTGCCAGTTTGCAATGGAGCATCTGTCTTCATCTTTTTGAGTGATACTGTAAGAGTGGCTAGAGAGACTCAAATCTGCAGTTCTCTTGAGTGATTCTGTCCCTTTTGTGGGTGACTTCTTTGCACTTAGTGCTTGGGTTTTTGTTTTTTTCTTTGGGTTTGGGGACGTTAGAATTTGGGGTGGGATCTTTGCAACATGTTTGGGGCAGGAGTGGGATTTTAGAAGTTAAAGAAGACCTAGAATTTGACTTTTTGTGCCTAACACATGAATGAATGAGACTTGCAGAACTGTTCCGTTCTTTCCCCAACTATTCCATGAATGCTTGAAGACAGGTAGACAGATCTTTTGAGGGGATGTCATTTAAACTTGCTTTTGCTATGGCAGTCTTTTCTTATGGTCCATGATTTAAGGATTAGTGTGCATTCTAATACCTTATTAGAGGCAACATCTTTTCTTCCCATTAATTGTGGAACAAACAGGAACAGGTGGCTTCAGGACCTTTGTCCGACAGCTTGCCCACAAACTACCCTCCCAGAACTGAGAATTATTAACACATTCAAGGTAACTTCCCAGATCTTTTGAAAATAAGTTTTTACATTTTTACCTCTCCTTAATTTTCCGTGGCAGGAACTTTCAGCCTGTGGTGTCATCCTAAATTTGAGGATCGCTGTCAATCAGTGGTGGAGTTCATTAAGAGAGCCATCATGCACTCCAAGAATGGGAAGTTTCTCTACTTCTTGAGATCCAGGGTTCCGGGTAAGGCTATAGTTACATTAATTATTTAACATGGTCATGATGCAGTACAGTACCAAAATGTGCCCCCCCTTCTCCCCAGAAAAAGCCATACTTCGTTGAAGTTTTCTTTCTGGCTCTTATGGTAACCACTCTTCCTAGAGTCTAGTGGTTAGGTTAATCCCCTGCCCTTGAACATTAATCCTCCAATACATTGAGAAGGAATCTTTGCTTTTTTGACCACATGAATGAGAAAACGGATCCCGCCTCTGATGTCCAGGTGTCTTATGATGAATATTTAACATTCAGAGGTGTCTCCTTGTCCTTGAACCAGGGATCTCACACTTCCGTGTGAAGCAGAGAGGTGAGAACTTGCTCAGGCAATTTCTATGGGAACAGGGAAGCTACAAGAGTATTCACTAGAAAGCCAATGCTGAGTGTCAAGGAGGCTGAATTCAGTGGCAGTCTGCTGTGGATTTTGTCCTTCCGCCCTAAACTTCCTATTAAAGAGTAGGTAGTCTTTGTTGTGCCTCCTGTCTCTACCGGCATTGACTCTAAAGATGTCTCTCCATCTGGGTGCACTGGGAAGTTCCCATCCTTGCTAGTGCGATCACATAGTCTTTCTGCCCACTTAGTAGTGCGGTATCTAAATAAACTTTACCGAAAGAATGGTTTGAAAGAGCCTGCTGTAATAGGGCTGGGGAAAAGCAAAACAAGCATATTAATTGAGGAGTTTGTAAGTTACAAACAGAACTGAAAATGAGAACTTTATACATTCCCAGTGAATCAAATTAAGATTCTTAAACACACTGACTGCCAAGAAATTGCTCTAAAAAGAGGTTCCCAGTGGAGCCTCAGGCAGAACATCAGTAACAGGATTGAGCCAGGTTATAGGAATGTGTTTTATAATCTTGGTGATTTAAATAAGGCATGACAGGGTGCGAACTGTATTAATTCTCACTTCATTTAATATTTGCCTCAGCGCTGTCAACACAGTTAGGTCTCATGCAGTTGACTTGGTTAAAGAGAAAAGTTAGAATCCTTTCTTACAGGAATTGACTCTTTAGCAATTTTTTTAAGTTTGTGGCTTTTGCGGGGCTGGGTTAAATGGGTGACGGGCACTAAGGGCACTTTTCGGGATGAGCCCTGGGTGTCACATGTAAGAGATGAATCACTGAGTTCTACTCCTGAAAGTAAGACTACACTGTATGTTAACTAACTTGAAAATAAATAAATTTAAAAAAAGAAAAAAAAAAAAAGAATTGCTAGTCAAACTTCATAAAAAAAAAGTTTGTGGCTTTTGGGGGTTATCATTATCAAAAATAAGCAACATCTCTACCCTCAGAGACCTCGTTTCCTCAAAGGGGAGACAGGTAGGAAGATAAAGGCAGAAGCACATGTAAAACTCAGTACAAGGCATGGCGGAGGTTGACAAGGGCAGAGACGCAGCTGTGTTTATGGGTAAACCAGGGAAATCCTCGCACAGGATTCTGAAGTCTGGAGCATGTATCTACTTGTAGCGTATTGAGAGACTTTGTTGGACTCCTCTGGTATAGCTCGTTTCCTTCTACAAATGTGCCCTGTCTGCAGAAATTTTAAGATTCTTGCCATTGTTAACTAAGCGGCTAGAACTTGGAACAACTGCTACTGTTTGTTGAGTACATATCGTATCGTATCGTGTGCCAGTTATTTTGTCAGATTCTTTATTTAAACGTCTCTGATTACTTACAACAACCTAATAGATTGGTCCGTTTATAGATAAGACCATTTTCATTTTGCCAGTGAAGAAACTGAGGCTGAGGCTCAAAAGTGAAGTTCCTTACTCTAAACGTCCCTTAGCTGATGAGTGCTGAAGTCAGAGTTCAAACCCAGGCTCGACTAACTCCAGACTGTGTGCTTTATTTGCCGCCACTCCGTTAACGGGGCAGATTAACAGCAAGCAAAGTGAAACGCAAGCTTGCTGGGATTTGTGGAGACTACAGGGAAGACAGCAGTATTTTTATTAGTGGAGGGTGTCTTTTTAGGACCCATGAGGAAGGCTGCAGATAGGATATCTGTTTGCACTTCAAACCGTAATCAAGTTAAGAAGGCAAAGCAGAGTTAGTATTTGCTCCTAGACTGTAAGTGACCGCTCTCAGAACAACTGGGACAAAGGGCAAAGCCAGTGTTCTTTACCATTGTTTGCTGTCCTCCTTTGCTGTCGTAAACGTCTAGACTTTCTGTGAGATTGATTCTGTGAGGGACTTGGTGTGAAGAAGAGGTAGTCATTAGCATTTGGGTTGAGCTTTCTTAGCCGGCACCAGGGATTTTAGCTCAGTAGTTTTTAAAAGGAGCCTATTTGTTGAGACTTTGGGATGATGATAACTGAATGCCTACAAGGGACCAGGTATTATTTCATTTAACCTTGACAAGATCCTTTATTATTTATTAAAAAAAAATTTTTTTTTAATGTTTATTTATTTTTGAGAGACAGAGAGAGACAGAGCATGAATGGGGGAGGGGCAGAGAGAGAGGTGGGAGACAGACTCCGAAGCAGGCTCCAGGCTCTGAGCTGTCAGCACAGAGGCCGATGCGGGGCTCGAACTCATGGACTGCGAGATCATGACCTTAGTCGAAGTCGGATGCTCAATAGACAGCCACCCAGATGTCCCAAACCCTTACAAAATCTTAAAGGCATACTACAGTATCCCTTCTCCCTTTCCTCCCTCCCATCCTTCCGCACAGATTAAGAATCTGAGGTACAGTGAATTGCAGAGCCAGGATTCAAAGTCAAGTTTTTCTGAGTTGGCTGCACTAACAGGGCATGTGGGCTGGTGATAAAGGGATGCTAGGGATCCTAGGAATCATAAAGCTAGGACTAATGGGAAAGTTCTGGATGGTGGCAAGTAAGGAGCAGAAGGAAGGAAATTAGAACAACTGTAATAATTGACATCAGGGGAGGGACCCTTAGTGAAAATAAAAATGATGGCACCTGATGTCGCTATCCCCCTTATCTCTTTTTAGCACAGTGGAGCGTGATTGTCACAGATCTGAGGTCACTGTTTGCATCTCAGTCTGGTCCATTCCACAGTTATAAACCAAATGCCTATACTACGGGGCAGCAGTCTCAGAGAGAGACTATGATTGGATTAACACAGAACTCCTGATGCTGTTCGAGCCAAACTGAAAGGGAACATATCTTTATTAGTTGGGAGAATCTTTGTCATCTGTGAAGTACATGAAAAGAAAATCTTTTTTAAAAAGATTTTTATTTTATTGTATATTATATTATATTATATTATATGTTTATTTATTTTTGAGAGAAAGTCATCATGAGCAGGGAGGGACAGAGAGAGGGAAACAGAGAATCCCAAGCAGGCTCCATGCTGCCGACGCGGAGCCCAGTGCAGGGCTTGAACTCATGAAATGTGAAATCACGACCTGAGCCAAAATCGAGAGTCGGACGCTTAGCTAACTGAGCCACCCAGGTGCCCCTTAGTTTATTTTTAAATGTTTATTTATTTTGAGAGACAAAGTGCACAAGCGAGTGATGGGAGATGAGACAGAGAGAGAGGGGGAGAGAGAGAATCCCAAACAGGCTCCATGCTGTCAGCACAGAGCCTGACGTGGGGCTCGATCTCCCAACTTTGAGATCATGACCTGAGCCAAAATCAAGAGTTGGACGCTTAACCGACTGAGCCAGCCAAGCACCCCATTAAGATTTTATTTTTAAGTAATCTCTACAACCCAGTGTAGGGCTTGAATTTATAACCCTGAGATCAGGAGTCACACACTACCAACTGAACCAGCCAGGCACCCCAATACCTTTTTTTTGTTTTTGTTTTTAATTTTTTTAAGTTTGTTTATTTTGAGAAAGACGACACGAGTGGGGGAGTGGTAGAGAAAGAGGAAGAGACAGAATCCCAAGCAGCCTCCATACTGTCCATGCAGAGCCCAATGCGGGGCTTCAACCCACAGAAGTGAGATCATGACCTGAGCTGAAATCAAGAGTTGGATGCCTAACCGACTGAGCCACCCAGGTTCCCCAAATTTTCGTTTTTTTAATCACGCTTTAAATTACACAACTCTAAGGAAATAGGTCTCTCTTTTGTAACCATCATTAATCTTATAATTGTTTGTTCAGTGACAGGTCTGTATCCCAGGATTTCTTTTTTCTTTTTTTTTTTTAAATGTTTACTTATTTTTGAGAGAGAAGGAGAAAGCACATCCACGCGGGAGAGGCAGGAGAGGGGGACGGAGGTTCCAAAGTGGGTTCCATGCTGACAGCAGAGATCTTGGTGTGGGGCTCGAACTCAGGAACCGCGAAATCATGACCTGCGCCGAAGTTGGCCACTTAACTGAGCTCCTCAGGTGCCCCTCCCAGTACTATTGACATTTTGAGCTGGATAATTCTGGTCTTCAGGAAACAGTTTGGTTTGGCAGAAAGACCTATGTGTTGGGGTGCTCAGACTTGGGAGAGACTTGTCACCCCTAACCTGGTCCTTGAGGTGGGGGGGCAGGGGGAGAGAAAATAATGAAGTGGCTGGAAACTGTATTGGAGCCCAGGTCCCCTGGTAGGAAGGACCGGAGGAAAGTTCCTGATGATCACTGTTCCATCTTGTCCCTTCCCTTTCAGCTGACCTGGTGTCTTGTCTTGGATTTATTTCCATCTCTAACCTCTTCCCTTAACGTGCTCTGGATGCAAGAGCTCCAGTTGTTTGCTGTGTTTGGGGGCAAATAGTAAATGGTCAGGTTGACACCAGGGAATATCAGAGAATTAACAGGTTTCAAATCGCTATTTGTGAACCTAAGGCTATAAGTAACACAATTAAATAGGCAAGTATATGTGGTCATTAAAATTCAAGTAGGCAAACAATCAGATAATTTTTTGCTGCATATTATCCTGGTCTCTTTAGCCACAAGTCTGATAGTACTGTGTCTTTGGGAATAAATAATTAGATACATAAATTACCTTTATCTCTGAAACATCATGTTGAATTTAGCGTTATTATAACCCATCCCCAAAAGCTTTCTGTTTGCCATAGTTTAATTCACTAAAGAATATTTTTAAAATGCAAGAGAGAGAAAGGGTAAATTCAAAGAGGCCTTTGAACCCAATACCATTTTAAAACCACTTGAGTTTAAATATATTCAAGAGAGAAATCCATGTGTGATTTTTTTTTTTTTTTTTAATAGCGTGTGAGAGGAGACGACTGACCATGTGGGTGGAGGAGGGCTACAGTGCTTCAGAATATAAGCCCTAGGATTGAAGGGGTAGGAGCAAGGAGAAGACTGAGAGCAGCTGGTCATGAATCAGAGTGCTTGGGGCTGCCCTGGACAGCGCCCCCGTCAGACAACAGAGGGAGAGTTGCTCTGGAGACACTCCTGGAGAACCTTCCTTTGAGGTTCTGTGGGCTCAGCTTTTCCTCAGAGCGGGTGTTCATGGCAGGCCAGCTTTGTTGGTTCTGTGCCATAAGAGAGTGCTCTAAGCCTGGCCTCAGTTTCATCATATATGAAATGGGGATAATAGTGATATCTGCCTCAAAGTATAGTTTTAATGACTAAATGAGTTAAATTTTTTTTTAACGTTTATTTTTGACAGTGTGTGCCAGAGGGGGAGGGGCAGAGAGACAGGGGGACAGGGGATCGACAGCAGAGAGCCTGACGCGGGGTAGGAACCCCTGAGCTAAAGTCGGTTGCCTAACTGACTGAGCTGCCCAGGCGCCCGAGTTAGAAGTTTAAAAAAATGTTTTTAACATTAATTTATTTTGAGAGAGAGAGAGAACAAATGGGGGAGGGGCAGAGAGGGAAGGAGACAGAGAATCCCAAGCAGGCTATGTGCCGTCAGCACAGAGCCCGATGACGTGGGGCTCAAACTCACAAACCATGAGATCATGACCTGAACCGAAGTCATGAGTCCAACACTTAACCGACTGAGCCCCCTGGGCACCCCTGAGTTAAGTGCTTTTTTTAAATTAATTTTTTAAAGTTATTTATTTACTTATTTTGAGAAAGCCTGAGCAGGGGAGGGGCAGAGAGAGAGGGAGAGAGAGAATCCCAAATAGGCTCCGTGCCATCAGTGCAAAGCCGGACGTTGGGCTCAAACTCATGAGCCAGGAGATCAGGACCTGAGCCGAAGTCGGGTGCTCAACCGACTCAGCCACCCAGGCGCCCCATGTGGTAACAGCAGAATATGTATTCGGCCTTTTTTCTTTTTCAGAAAGTCCATTATCAATGACCACGAAAAGGCTTTGGGAGATAGTCCACAAGCTTTAATTTTTTCTTCTCATGCCTTCAAACAAAATTTTAAAACTGTTTGAAATTGAACTCCAAAAACAGTAGATGTGTTATTTTCCAACAAGTTGTGTCTACAGAATTTCTTTTGACGGGACAGTGACTGAGAAAAGAATTCTTTCAAAGCCTTTGCACCTGAGCTGCTTTCTGAGAGCAGTTTGCTTATTGGCCTCCAGTAGCCCCTTGTGTATTGGAACCAGAATATTCTTTGCTCCCTTGAGCCATTGCCCATGTTCCTGCCATTCTGGAGGTCTCCGTTCTGTGGCATTGACTCTCGAGGGGGGTTGGAACTCCCCAGCACCAAGCCTGCTGATGCTGACGAAACCAGGGTGTGGGACTCCCCTTGGGCCTGGCTGGCATCAGTCAGCAGGCACTCTGGCACGGAGCATTACTGACTCCAGCCTGCCCAAGCTACTGTAGTTGCTTCTCTTTTAAAAGCATCCTCTTTTTTTTCTGTTCCTGCACCCGGGCTAAAATTTCAGGAGCAAGAAGGGTGGGAGGAGGTGAGGGGGGCGGTGTGTGTGGGAAATAAGAGGTGGTTAAACCTGCCTGTCCTGATTTGAAGTAAATGGTAGGAGTGATAGGCTTATAAACTCTGATCCCAGCCGTTGCCTTCTACTTACCAGCCTCTTAGCTGGAGTCGGCTGGGGACCCTTCTGAGCAGCCCCAGTTGTCCCGTGCAGGATGCTGCTAGATGTGCTGCGCAAGTACGTCCCGTTCCTAGGAGGGATGCTTTGATTCTTGCCCTTCACTGAGAGCCTCGGGCCTGGGATTGGCCACTTGGCTCCAAGTCAAGTCTGTGGCTTGGCGCTTTGCATTGGGCTGTTCTGAAGAGCAAGACTGTCAGCTGTCACGAGTAATGCTCGGGGGGCCCTTGGTGGGGGCGAGTAGAGTCCCTTGAGTGAAACACAGCGGTAATACTTCTGACAATGGAAATCAGCAGGTCTTTGTGGAAGGGAGCTTTTGCACAGAACGCACATATGAACTGTAAAGCAGCCCCATTTCCCTTCCCTGGATTCTCTTCACGAGGGCAGTGGTAGTTAGCTGCATTGCTCCCTCTGAATATGTCTCTTGGTTTTCGTTCCCAAAGGACTGCCTCCAACTCCAGTCCAGCTGCTCTATCCGGTGTCTCGATTCAGCAACGTCAAATCCCTCCAGCACCTTTGCAGATTCCGAATCCGACAGCTCGTCCGGATAGATCACATCCCGGATCTCCCACTGCCTAAGTAAAGTGGGGTCTCTAGGGGTGGGGCGGGAATGGAATGGAGGGTTGGTTGTAAATGTTAGTGAGGCCCGCCAGCTGATCGTGCTGTCAGTGTTCACAGGCGTCGCCCTTTCACTTCTCACGTGTCTTAGCACCCAACTCTGGAAATGTCAGCCGGCAGCCAGAAGGGAGGAAGGTGTGTGCGTGTGTGTCAGCCTCCCTTCTGCAGTCGCTATGCAGAGTGGAGTGGAGGTGGTAAGAGGGAGGGAGACAGAACTGTAATAAGTGAGAAAGTGGGAATTTTCTTAGGTCGACAGTTTTTTGTGTAGTCTCAGCCATCCAGGGGTTGAAGAAGAAGGAAGGATTGAACAAAAGCGGCCTTTTGTTTATGATCTTTGTATGTAACACTTTACGTGTATCCCTCTTGTGTTCACAGACCTCTGATCTCTTATATCCGAAAGTTCTACTACTATGATCCTCAGGAAGAGGTGTACCTGTCTCTAAAGGAAGCGCAGCTCATTTCCAAACAGAAGCAAGAGGCTGAACCCTCCACGTAGCGAGGGGCCCCCTGCTAGTCGCCACCAAGGGTATGAGCCCTCTGTCTCGCTGCCCGGCTAAGTGTTTCTGGACAGTTATCATCGTGGGCCTCGCCCCCCTCCCCCACACCCCATGCGTATACTCTCGATCCAGGCATCCTCCCATGCAGTTACCAGATCTGGTCATGGAGTCCAGGGGGCACATATGCCAAATGGGAGAAGAACAGATAGACATGAGAGGTCTCAAGAGTATTTGCCAAGCAGCATGCAAGCTAATCACTGAATGTAAATAAGGAGGAGGGCACACAAGTGTAACTAAGCGTGCGGTCTTCTCTCATACTTTGACCACTCTTCTTGCTGTTGCACAAATGACGTGTAAAACAGGACACCAAAGGGGAGGAAACTTCATCAAAGGGGAGGCAGACGTGCCTTTAATTACAACAGGTGTGTGCTTCAGTGGGAACTCCCGTGTCCCATGGCTTGGCATGTGAGGGCGAGAGCAAAAAAAGCTCAGTCTTCTACTTAGATTTCCATCCGGACCACTGAAAAGTAAATTATTGAAAAGAGTAAGTGAATTAGCTAAGGAATTCATTTATCTAAGTGGCTGTTCTCCTGTCACTACATTAACTGACTTCTAGTCATTTATTCTCCCCATAAAATACCTTGGAATACTGGTTTGTGCAGATGAATGGTAATTAGTCTCTTAAATTGCAGTCACGTGAGCATTGAAAGGTAAGGATGAGTAGGGAACAAAATTGCCAGAGAGTTGTGATTTTGGTGGTGTGGATTACCTGCAGGATCTCACGTTCTGGTGATCTGCAGGGTGCAGTGATCCCCCGTCTTTCCCCTTTGCGTAGAGTGTCCTCTTGAAGCACCCACTACGTCTGCTACCCTCTAACCTTTTCTGTTCCCAGTGCCCCCTCCCACACCGAGCAAACGAGGGGAAAAACCGGCAGAGTGACAGCCTTAGAACCCAGGGATCCATCATCTCCCCGTGCTCTCTGCTGTCTTTATAACCGGAGAGTGTGATGACTGGCGTTTATGTCCCACGGGTTTTCCTGGGCCATGACCAAGGTGATCCCAGCTGTGTGTCTCCTCTTAGCTGTGGACATCCCCGAGCCTGTGCTCTTGGTGGAAAGCATGTGAGCTGGCCTAGTAAAGATTAACAAGAGGAGAAGGAATGAAAGGAGAGTGATCAAGAAATGGTGACCCTGGGAGGCTGCGTAGCTTAAAGCATCCTGGTCTGGGTGTGCAGTCTCTTGTCGTATCTTCAGTTGTAGGCAAGTTGTACGCCCTCGGAAGCGATTCCTACAACATCGAAATGCTCCGATGTCTGGGAGGATTTCTCTGCTTGGTGGCTTTGCAGTTGAGATTAGGAAGGGAAGGCAGGAGGGAATGGCGGCACCTGCACGGTGGCACCCTGGTGGAGTAATTAGGACCCTTTAGTCAGGGCACCGCTTCTGTAGGCGCCGTGCCTTGGGAGGAACCCTCACAGCACATTCAGGGGTGGGCTCGGGGTGGCCGAGGGCTCCAAACTTCATCATATGGGGAAAACGTGATTAACACGGAGCAGAGAAGTTCTGAGGTGAGAGGGGCTTGATGGCTGAAAGAAATACAAAGGAAGAGTGGTTCAACTTAGTCTGTGTGGCTCCAGGGACCACAGTGAATGGAAGTTATAAGGAGCTAGACTCTAGTCTAACTTTAGAAGAACTGGGGTTTTTTTATGTTTATTTTTGAGAAAAGACAGGAGAGACAGAGTGCAAGCAGGGGAGAGGCGGAGAGCGGGGAGACACAGAATCTGAAGCAGGCTTCAGGCTCCGAGCTGTCAGCTCAGAGCCCGATGTGGGGCTCGAACTCACAAACCGTGAGACCATGACCTGAGCCAAAGTCGGATGGTTAACTGACTGAGCCACCCAGGTGCCCCTAGAAGAACCGTTTTAACAGAGAGGTCCAAAAGTGGAATGGTTTTCCAGAGGCGTTAGTGAGTTCCCCCATTTGTTTATGCACTTAGCAGATATCTGTCTACTTGTTGAGTACCCAAAGTAGGTTGGGAAAAGTGCTGTGCGGGATAGTCCCTGGCCCTGACCTCGCTGAGCTGCAATTCTCATAGGGAGAGACAGACAGACAGCAAACATGTAAATAAGTGAATAGGCTGATTTCAGTTGACTGTACTGTTACGAGGAATAAAACTTGGTGAAGTTTAGTGATTAGGGGTGGGAGAGTGGTACTTAGGTTTGGATGATCAGGGAAGGCCCCTGTGAGGAGGTATCCTTTCAGCTGAGATCTGAATATCAAGGAGTCAGAAGAGGATCTGGGAGCAGAGCATTCTGGGCAAGCGGTCCAATAAGCATAAAGGCCCTGAGATGGGAAGGGGCTTGATCTGATAAGGTACAGGCCAGGGGTAGCCATTTGTCGTGAGTATGGGGGACGGTCGTGTATTGGCAAAGGCTTGAACTGAGCTCCCAGGGTCTCTTCGCTCTGTGTGACACCGGGACTGTTGCCTGTGGCAGAGAGTAAGCATCATGCCTTACTCCCTCCAGATTCAGACCTCGGGGCCCCTTGAGAAAAGGGAAGTACCACTCCTGAAGGGGGACGGCCCTATTTTGTGAAATTCGGCCCTTATGACTTCTTGTTGGTCAGCCTGCTTTTAATTTGGGAGTTCTGAATGGGCCACTTGGTCTGTGCGTACTGTCACCTGGGGAGTTCGTGTCAGGGTGCTTGGAGTCAGCAGACAGAAGAACAGTTGGGACAGTGCCCTCATTAAGTCAGGAGGTAGAAGCTGCGTTGGCATTTGTGATCATATATCACTCCTCTTCGGTAGCCAGAAGCTGCAACGACCTATAGCATTTTCTAGCCGGCTCACCAGGGGTTACTCCAGGGCTTCAGTTTTTTCTTTTTTTACTTTCTAGTCCCTGCAGCAGACAAGCCTCAGGAAAGGAGTGGGGGGGGGGGGGGGGGGGAAGTGGGTGGAAAATTAAAAGGTGAGGGAAAAGGAGAGAGAGAGGTTAGGCAATGTGATGGAATATGTTTATTAGTTATTTTAGGACCTTTTTTTAGCGTCCAAGTCCTAGGCCGCTCAGGTCCCTGCAGCAAAGGCCGTTGCCACATCCTGAGCCGGCAGCCGTGTTGGTGGGAGCCGTTGGCTTTTCAGGTCTCCGTTCTCTGTTTGAGCTGTACTTTTCCCCAGCCGAGGCTGGGCTGCTCTCCATCTTGGTTCCACTCCAGTGGGCCGCTCTGATTTTTTCCTTTTTTCATCTAGGCATTTGGTTGCCAAGCTCCAGTTTTGAAGAACCAAATGAAGCTACCGTGGAGGGGAGTGAGGAAGAACGAAGGAACGGGAAGGGCGGAGACCCTCTGTGCAAGGACTTTGGCTCCCCTCACCGCTCTGGGGCTTGGAAGAAGCACACAACCACACTCTTTGAGCGGGGGCTCCGCCTCTTCGTGTCCAGCCCCTGTGCTATCCTGGAACTGGACGAGCTCCTTGGAAAACTGGAAGAAGTCTCAACACTGTTCCTTTTTTAGAAGTTTTGTTTTGGGTATTTGCATTTCTCCGTATGGAAAACTTCCTTTAAAGGCAGCTGGGGTTTGTGCCCATTGGGCTGGAAGTGGCACCAAGGGCGAGACAGGTCCAGGGGAGGGGAGAGGAGGAGGGATTGCCAGTGACGGTCATTCAGCTGGTGCCAAAGGCAGAGTGCGCGTGCTCCATTGACCTTGAAGAAGGAGAGAGGAGGAGTCAGAAGTATAAATCAAGTGGGGAGTTTCTGAGAGATGTGAATCTGCCTCTCTTTAAGCATGGGTAGCCTCAGTAGCAGCAGGAAAGAAAGGAGGGTGGGTGGTCTCGAACAGAAGACTGCTGAACAAAAACCGGCAAAGGGCCCGCCCCTGCTGGGGAAAGTAGTGGCTCCTCACATCCTTTCCTTCTAAGGTTTTAAATGTGATTTCAGCATCACCTCTCATAGAAGCTGTGCCAGTTTTGTCTTACGGAATTCCTAAGTTCTGTGACCTCAAGCCAGTCCCATTCTTCCTCCACCCGCCACCCTCCACCCCTCCCCTCGAGATGACTGTACATTTCACTCCGATCATGGCAACATCGTTCCTATTGCCTCTGCCAGCTGTCAAGGCAATGGATTTTCTCATCACCTGAGCAGTTGAGAGCCCTCATCATGAGCTGCTGAAGTTAATGGAGCATGCTTCCAGATTCTTAATGGCAGGCTGTACCCGTGACTTAGGAGTCAGTGGTACTTCCCTCCATATGTCTGTCAGCTAGTGAGAGGGAACATGGAGGACGGTGAGAAACGAAGCTGTTGTACTTGTGCTCTTCCGAGAAGAAGCTCTCCAGTGTCTCAGCCTTAATGGAACGTCGTTGGATCAGAGAGGAGGAGAGCATTACATCTCCTGTTTTTAGGTTTATCGCTGTTGTCCCACTTCCGTGACGGGAGGTAGCAAGAGCTTTTTTATTTTCCTGTGTCTTTTCTAGCAACCCAAGCATTTTCGTGAGTCAGATCCTGTTGGCCCCCCTTCGTGGGGCAGTGTGTCAGATGCTGATTTGGGAGTTGCCCACCTTCCAGGTAGAAGTGGAGGAGGAGGGAGAAAGACTCCAGCGCTTTTCAGTGGTCTTTGATTTTTTTTCTGAAGCGGGCCATTGTCAAATCATACGATATGAGTTTGCTTTTCTATAGAGTTACTCTGGGGAGAGGTTTGCTATTAAGATGTGAAAATCAAGCTGTTTGGGTCTTTATTGTTCTTTTGTAGTAATATTCCATTAGACTGCCTTTTTTGGTTCCCCTGTGCTTATATCTGCCTCATCTCATGAGATAAAATAATATGGTCAGGTTTGTGGTTTCCTGATGGTTTGGGGGTGAGGCCCCAGTGTCTCGGTAATTTATAGGACTGTCTCATCTAGAAGTGTTGGCCTTCTGCCTTATGTCCTGCATGGAATGGCCAGTCTTCCTCCTTGTAGTGGAATTGGGAGGAGACTTGCAGTGTTACCTGTGTGTAAGCATAAGGAAAGAGGGGGCCCACACAATGAGCTTGTAGTGTAAACACAGCCCACCTTTGTGTTGTTGTGAGGTACCTCTTCTCTCCTTGAATTCTGGGTGGTACTGCCCGCCAATTAAGATAGTGATCCCAGAAATTGGCTTAGTCTGTGAGCCTTGCCTCTTGGGGGTGTAGATTAACTTGCCATCTTGCAGAAAGTGCCACCCAACAGTAGACCATATATCTGGAATCAAGTGGGATCCTTGAGTGGCTGATGTGCAGTTCTTTGGGATTCTTTATATATATATATATATATATATATATACACACACACACACACACACACATACATACACATACACACACACACATACACATACCATTTCACCCACCCATCACTTAAAATTCTTTTTCTTAGTGTGTTTGCCTGGCTCTGGGCTAGATACTGTGGAAAACACAAGAGGGGAAAGATGATGTCTGGCCTAATGGATCTTTTAGGTGACTGCCATCCATGAAGCAGTTGGAGAGCATGGCAGAAGAGTCAAGGGCTGTCTTTAAAGAAATTCAGATGGTTAAGATCGGGGTAGGCGAGGTGGTCTAGGAGAGCTCTTTGGTGGTGAGGCGTTGGATCCTGGGCGAGGGTAGGACAGTGAGACAGGAAACACGTGAATGGAAGGCTGGAAGCGGAAATCTGCAGGCTGTGTGCTGAGTAGTGTGTGCAGCCCCAATCCAGAGCAGCAGCGTCAGTCCCTCCTTTCTCAGTTTAGATGGAAACTTCCTAGCATCAGGCAGATCTGAGTACCGAGGGCTTGTGATGGTGAAGTGGAACCCAAAGCCGGAAGTCAGCTGGCTCCTGCCCACGACCAGGGGCCTCACTGCCCTCAGCACAGTCTGGGTGCTACCCTTTGCGGGACCAGGGGTTTCCGCTGGAGGATTCAGACAGTCAGGTCTAGAAGCAAACCTCAGCTGAAGAGGCATGACCCAACCTCACCACCGTCCTTCTTTCTCCTCCTGGGAAAGGGTAACGTAGACCTGTGTCCATGATCTGTTGGTGCGCTAGTCACGGCCCAGGCTGCAGCCTCGTCCTTCCTCAGGGTGGGCTGCGAGACAGAGTTGCACAGAGGGGAGACAGACTCTCTCCGGAGATGAGGGGGAGGAAGAGGCGGGAGTGGGGCAGCCGGCTGAGGGACCGGCCTGGTGAGAGAGCAGAGAGAGAGCAGGAGCGGCTGGCCTGTCGCCAGCACTTCCGCTCAGCTCTCCGGGCTGGGCCCACCCCTCC
The DNA here is from genome assembly GCF_023721935.1 of Panthera uncia. NCBI lineage: Eukaryota > Metazoa > Chordata > Mammalia > Carnivora > Felidae > Panthera > Panthera uncia. Next base: position 9,029,826 of record NC_064814.1, read on the forward strand.
TTTGCCAGTTCTGTGTCGTGCTCGTTGAGAGGCGGTCCACAGACGGAACTCATTCCTCTTTGATTGTTGTGTTTGAAAGTCACAAACTGGAAAAGGTTCTCACCTCTAGGGACCCACCATTGATTTCTAAGTTGTGGATGGGTCCTTGCTCGTGTGAGCCTTACTTGTTAGCGGTCAGCCTACTGCAACCTTCCTCAGGACAGGTGTGAACCACCGTAAGCTAGTGACAACTACTGCTACGATTTGCTGTTACTTGAAATTCGCGGGCTGTGGCAGGAACACAGAGTGAGGAGGGTGGGGCTTTGCTGTGAGGACTAGGCAAGTGGGGGGCGACGGGGAGTTTGGGACCGTTGACGGCGGCCTTCGCCCGTTGGCCAGCTGGCGCCTAGATCTACTGAACGTGAGCCATGGACGGCAGCGTGCAGGCCCCTGAGAGGAGAGGCTGGGCGGGAGCTCGCCACCAGGTTTCCTCTCCCCTTGTCCTTCCTTTCGCTGGGGCTCATGGTGGCCCTTGCCAAGGATGGGAGTGGTGTGGGGACGGCTGCAGACACACTCACGGTGCCCATCCACGAAGATCGGGGGAGCAGGGATGGTGCTTGGTGTTGGCAGATCTGAACGTGAGAGCCTGGAGGAGAGCTTGATGCCTTGGGGTGCCCTCAGCCGAGGCCCTCAGGGGAGCCAGGCTGCTCGAAGCCCTCGGGTCCCAGCAGGAAATGGGGATGGGACTTTTCCCTCCAGTTACATCCTTCTGCACTGCTGCCTCCTCCTTGGCCTCAGGCCCTGACGTTGGAGGACTAGGTGTTGGGATAAAGCTCCATGGCTGCAGGAAGGAGGTCTGAAAGCGTGCGTCTGCGTGTGTGTGTGTGTGTGTGTGTGTGCGCGCGCGTGTCTTCATTTGCGGAGGTCTTGCCACCAGTTGGGGTGTTGAGAGCATCTCCATCGTGGGGAGACCTGCCATTTGTTTTCCACTTTTAAGAGAATGACATGCCCCCTGTCCCTAAGGGAGGAGCTTCTGAGTTAGACATTTTCCCTATGGGAATCCTCTTGGTTTGGTTTGTGGGAAAGGGGGGAATGGATAAATGATTTTTATCTCTAATTGTCAACACAGCTGTTCTTACACTGAATTTGTGCTATTGCATACATGTAGCCATCTTTCTTTTCACTGCAGCAGTGTTTATCAGTAGTTCAAAATGATTTATTTGCTCCTGGGGAGTAAAATCTTTTTTATTAAAAAAGAAAAAGAAAAAAAAAAAGAAAGAAAGCAAAGCGTGGCTCCCTCCCCCTGTGATAGCTGTAGGATTAGTGGGCCTCAAAGAAACTCAAGAAGGCAAAGTCGAGTCTGCCAGTCCCCGTGACCTATCCCGTTTTGCCATCGGAGCCCTCGTGCTCAGCACAAAAGGACAGGAGGCCTTGAGAAGACGGAGAGCAAAGCATTGGGAGGAGTGAGGTGGGGTTTGGGCCATAGAGACGGAGGCACTGGGGACTCAGGTGCTTCAGTTCGAAGAACAGAGTAAAGTGTATTTAAAATACCGATTGTCTAATCTGCCAGGGAAAGACCTTTCTTTACATACAGATTCCATACTGTCTTTGTCCTTTCCATCGCTTCTTGACCTTCCTGGGAGGTGCCGGCCCAGTTGCTCCCTGCTTCCCGTCCGTCCTGTCCTCTGTACCCCTTCTCTCCTCCCTTCCCACCCCCATCTACCTCTGGGAAGCCAGTCCTGCATGCTGAGTCTGTGACTTGCCTTCATGCTCATTTCATCTCGGTTAGAGGGTACCTGGAGCTGCTCCCTCCCCGCTCCCTCCCAAGTGCCAAGAGGCATGAAGGGGCAGGTAAAAAGCAGCCAGCCATGGAAGATGCGAATGTCTGGTTGCAGCTGGACTGCAGCCTTGGCTCCTGGAGAGAGAGTGTGAAGAAAACCTAGGACACTCTTGTTCGGAACCCAGGATAATCACACACCGCCCGCCCAGCTCGGGTGGGGCAGGAAGGCTGGTCTGGCTACTCCATCCCTGGTGCTCCCTTCAACGGGGACCTGCCCCTCACCGTTCGGCCCAGAACCTTTTTCAAGGGACAACATAATCCAGGCACCGCTCTGTGGGCAGGCCGGTCGTCGGAGCGCCCACACTGGTGCTGCCCGTGGCACAGCCACTGCTGTACATTTTTTGGTTGTTTTTAAGAAACTCAATGAAGAGGGGTGTCATTCTGGGCTCAGGGTGGTTGCCAGTTCTTTCCCAGAAGGGGAGCCGCACCCCCTGCAACCGCCTCTGTCCCGTTTGCCACCCTGCCCTCCTCCAAGCCAAAGTGTGGCCTGGCTTTTGTCTTCCCCTTTAGTTTTCCTCCTCTCTCCCCCCCCTCCCCTTTTTGTGCTTAATTTATTAAAATAGTTGCTGTATAATTTATTTTCATAAACGATAAAAAATTACTAAATGGTTAAAATAGACTTGCAGGCCAATCTTAAACGGGGCGGGAGGGTCTGTGGGGCGGGTGGGGTGGGGAAAGGGAAAGATGTTTTGATATAAACAAATGCACTTTGGGTGTGTTTTGGTATTTTTCTGGGGATAGATGGGTGGGTGTTGGGATGTCCCTGTAGATCAGTTCCAGAATGGGGTGTCTGTATATACTGTATTAATAGGCATGTTTGACTCTCATAAAGGGATGTTAGTAGCTCTGCTGCAGGTCCTGTTTGGAAACCCCACGTACAACTCCCAGTTTTTGTAAGTGTCAGTGCGGGGGACATTTGACTCTTGTGTTTGTATCTCCTTTTTATGATTGCTGTACTGACCCATGTCTTTCGGGGGAGGGGTGAAAAGAGATTTGAAATAAAAATGTTTAGAAATTACTTCGTGTTATTTGGGTTCGTGTTTGTCAATCTTTCTGCCCTCTCCTACGGCTCCTCACCGCCACCAGCCCCGCAGGCTCACACGACCCACCCCTGGTGATCATCGGGGCTTCTCCACGATGTCAGCCAAGCCGCACACATCCGGAACTGGTCAGGTCAGAATTAGAGACGTTGGAAAGTTCCCCCAGACCAGTGGCCATTGCTCAACGCTGCTTTCGCCTTCCCCGGCAAGTGCAGGAGAATTCCAGGGAGTTTTCTGGGGCCAAGCGCCCATGGCCTTCCGGTTGGTGAGCAGTGGTGCGGGACTGTCGCTAGGGAGGATGCATGTTTCCCCTAGCGGTCTTCCCCGCTGTCTTCCCCCCCAGGCTGGCAGTCAAGGTTTCTCGAGAGTTTAACCTGCATCCCTCGCGCCTCTCCAGCCCAGTCTCTTCTGGAGCTGCGCCCTTTGGAGACAAAAGGAACAGAATGTTTCTCTGATGGACAACCAGGCGTACTTGGAGCCACTCGAAACTCTCCTCTTCACTTTCCCTCCTAATCCCTCTCCCAAGTCCCCCACTCAGAGGGCCACTGTGCCACCTTGGCACATCGAGGGGAATTTTCTGCAATTTCTCTGCATCTTCAGAGCAGGAAGCATGTGAGATGAAGCCCAGTTTGGAGGAGTTGTGTTTTCATAGGACTGGTTAGAAGTGCCTCACGGGGGAGTCTGGGAATCCCCACTCGTGCCAGTCACGGGTCGTGTGGGGAGGAAACGGCGTATCCGTTCTGACAGCCGTTCTATGATAGCATGAAATCCCCATTAAAGTTTTCTGCCCTTTTGGAAGGAAAGGTGCTCCAAGCGACGGAATTGAACAACACTACAAGGGAAAAGGCTTAACTCAGAACCAGCAATTGAAATGCTCTAATGGCTGCCGTTGGGACACAGTTGTCCGTCATAAGGAATCTTTGCTAACACCATCAGTCAAGAGTGTTAATGGGGCGCCTGGGTGGTGCCGTCGGTTAAGCGTCCGACTTCAGCCAGGTCACGATCTCGCGGTCCGTGAGTTCGAGCCCCGCGTCAGGCTCTGGGCTGATGGCTCGGAGCCTGGAGCCTGTTTCCGATTCTGTGTCTCCCTCTCTCTCTGCCCCTCCCCCGTTCATGCTCTGTCTCTCTCTGTCCCAAAAATAAATAAAAAACGTTGAAAAAAAAAATTTTAAGAGTGTTAGTGTGCATTTCTTCAAAGGAGAGACATAGGTTTTCCTCATTTCCGACCAGCATTGTTGATATTAGTAATGACTTATTAGGAAAGACAGAGCCTCCGACTTGGGCGATACAGCCCAGGAAAGGCATTCTTTTGGTAATAGTAAGCCCCAAATAAAAAATGACCCCCTGCCATCCTCTTTACCCCCAAAACTTGACCCCACCTGCATCACCCCCTGTGTTCCCTGGCCGTTCTCTCCGGCCACCACTTTCTGGCACGAAGGCTGTTCCATCTCACCTGTGAGTGGTGCCTCGTTGTGCACCTGCCTGACTAGAATTCAAGTACAAGCACGCGGCAAGCGGTGACCGTGTGGGGATTCCCCTCCTCATTCTGTTTGTTGTGTGTCCCCTGAGGAGGAGGTGCGAAGAGTGAATTTTCTGTCTTGGTTCTCTCCAGCCTCTCGTGAGCATCTCGTGCGTGATGATTCTTGTGCCACGTGGATTCTGGAGACCAACCCTTTTCATCTGGCGCCCAGCCAAAGGCACAGGTGTTGACTCCAGCTCTGAAGAGGCCTTAGCTGAGTTACCGCTGGCCTTTAGTGGAGCCCCTTCTCGAGAGATTTTCAGAATGAATTTTGATCAAGCTAATCCTACGCGCTGATCCCCATTTAAGCTGCCACTTCAGACTTCATCCTGCTCTAGCCGCCATTGTCATGCCCCAATTTATACGTCCCCCTTTTCTCACCTGGGCAAGTCCAGCGACTTCCCAGCTGGTCTTTCTGCTGTCTCCCCTCTCCAGTCCTTCTAAAAAGTCCTTCCGTGGGCACCTGGGTGGCTCAGTCTGTTGAGCGTCTGACTTCAGCTCAGGTCATGAGCTCACGGTTCGTGGGTTCGAGCCCCACGTCAGGCTCTGTGCTGACAGCTCGGAGCCAGGAGCCTGCTTCGGATTCTCTGTCTCCCTCTCTTTCTGCCCCTTCCCTACTCGCAGTCTGTCTCTCCCTCTCTCAAAAATAAATAAACATTTTAAAAAAATTTTTTTAAAAATGAAAAGTCCTTCCAAAGAAGGTGCTCAAGTTCCTTCCTTAGTTTAAAATCATCGGTGGCTCATCCTAGAGAAGAAAATCTTAACTCCTCAACTTGACATTCCAGGTTGTTTTTCCTCCCCCGGCCACACAGGCTGCGCTCTGGTCATGACACGAGACTCGAAGTCCCCAGATGTTGGCATCCCTTCCCCTGCCACTCCAGCTTCTCTCATGCTGGAGGACCCTGACCTGTCACCCTCTTCATTTGAAAACTCACCCTTCAAGGTTTTGCTCCAGGGTCGCCTCTGGAATTTTCGCCAGCCACTTGTGGCCAAGTCCTCCGTCCTCTGTTACTCGTTCATGTGTCTGCCTGCTTGCTCCTCTGTGACCTCTGGTCTGAGAGGGATGGAGCCTGTGTCCCGCTCAGCTTTCTCCCTGCTCCCGGGGCTGGCACAGTTGGGTAGATGTGCCAAGGTGGTGGTGGTTGAGGAAAAAGGTGAGATCAGCCCCCTGCCCAGTCAGCCAGCCTTGAACCTGGATTTTCACTGTTCACACGGGAAAACTTGTTGGTAATGAAATAGGGATTCTTTGTTAACTGTCGGGCTTCTTCGGGATTTTCTCAAGAGATTGGAGTTTTGGCGGTTGAAGTAAGAGTGGGAACTATGTGACATGACTGTAACCCAGGATAGTCCAAAGGTGGGGTGTGGACCCCTTCCTCCTGGTGTCAGTGCTGGCAAAGCACCAGAGCTGTTGCTGCCCTTTGGTGGAAGATGTTCCCCATGTAGGGTCAGCAGTCTTTGTCCAGTGACCAGAAATTGCACTGAACCCCCCCCACACACACACACACTGAATTCTCTGCCAACAGAAAGCCTGCATTGAGGGGTGCCGGGGGGGCTCGGTCGGTCAAGCTTATCTGACTCTTGGTTTCAGCTCAGGTCATCATATCGTGGTTCATGGTATCGGTATCGAGCCCTGAGTTGGGCTCTGCATTGGGATTTTCTCTCTCCCTACCTCTCTGCATCTCCCAGCTCTCTCTCTTTCTCTCAAAGTAAAAATTAGGGGCGCCTGGGTGGCTCATCGGTTGAGCATCTGACTTCCACTCAGGTCATGGTCTCGTGCTTCATGAGTTTGAGCCCTGCATGGGGCTCTGTGCTAATGGCTCAGAGCCTGGAGCCTGTTTCAGATTCTGTGTCTCCCTCCCTGTCTGCCCCACCCCCATTCACACTCTGTATCTCTCTCAGAAATAAAAATAAACATTAAAAAAATAATAAAGAGCTCAGCTCAGGCACCCTTCTTCATGTCCTGGGCTTCTGGTCTCATCCCATGTGGTGTCACAGCCTGGCTTTCCCTGCCCACTTCTGAGAACTTGGTTTTGTGTCTAGGCCTTTATTCTGCAGATCCAGGGGTGATAAGACAGGTGGGGAATAGAAGACGCCAGCTAGGTTTATACTGGGAGGGAAAAATCAGTGTGAGCAGGTCACAGCTGAGTCCTGGTGTGTGGGACAAGACTCCTTTCTCCAAGTGGAGGGAGATGGGGAGGGAGCCTTTGTTCTCTCAGTTCCCAGGCAGAGTGGGGAGCTGGTGGAGAGCACCCTCAGGGCAGGGGGGCTGTAGTTTGGAAAGTCTGAAATGTGAGGGACAGTCTGGTAGCAGCCATTCCGTGTGGGACATTGGTAGAGCTAAAGGAGATTTCTAGAAGTTTCTTTCTTTCTTTCTTTCTTTCTTTCTTTCTTTCTTTCTTTCTTT
>NC_064814.1:9036617-9067300 GCF_023721935.1 Panthera uncia
TTTCTTTCTTTCTTTCTTTCTTTCTTTCTTTCTTTCTTTCTTTCTTTCTTTCTTTCTTTCTTGTTTATTTATTTTTGAGAGACCGAGAGAGAGTGCAAGGGCAGGGAGGGGCAGAGAGAGGAGGAGACACAGAATTCAAAGCAGGCTCCAGGCTCTGAGCTGTCAGCATGGAGCCCGATGCAGGGCTCGAACTCACAAACAATGAGATCATGACCTGAGGTGAAGTCGGATGTTTAACCGACTGAACCACCCAGGTGCCCCAAGATTTCCAGAAGTTTCACTGCACCTTGGGTGTCATCTCCTGGCACCCCTTCCCTGCAGTTGCCACCCCCCCACACACACACACACATGCCCTGGTGTCAGTGAAGGAAACAACAATAGGAGTAGATACCCTTTTCTTCTGGATGTAGGGCTATTTCTCCGAATGGACGTCATATGCAGAAGTGAGCACAGGCCCAGCTTTCAGCGTGAACTCTTATTGCATCTGGACAGTGGGTGCTGCGTCGTGTTCATCTTCTGCTCTGTCCCCCACCCCCACAGCCCAGGGCTGTACCAGCGCACCCAGAGATGCCCACAAGAACGTGTGCTGCAAACAAGGGAGTGGGTCAAAGACAGCCAGGCCGGAAGTGAAGGTGGCAGTAGGGGAAGGTCCTCTGGGCTGGAATCACCTTTGGTCCTGAACTGGGGCGGGGGGGGGGGGGGAGATGGGGGGGCATCCATACCAGAACGGAAATTCACACCGGAAGCAAGGTGGGTAAGGAGAGAACCCAGAAGGCCGTTGTGGAGTGTGAAGCAGAAGCATGAAGCTGGGGTGCGGTGCTTCTCGGCCAGAGCAAGGGTTTGTGAGCCTGAATCACTCAGGCAAACTTTTTAAACTTCACACTCACCCTGAGACTGAGACACCACCGCCCCCAACGCTGGCCTGCTTAGAATCTCAAGGGGTCAGGTATGGGGGGGGTGGGGTTAGAATGGGGTTAGAATGGTGGACACGATGCATCTGATAGGTCCTTGCCTACACCCGCTTGTGAACACTGTTAGGGAGGACCCTGCCCGGCATTTGTCCACCTGGTTCGAATGTGGGCTCCACCACTTGCTAGTCATGTGATCTTGGAAGTCTATTTATGCTTTCTTAGTCTGTTTCCTCTCGAAAAGAGGGAGAGGGTTTTTACTTACCTCAGGAGCGAGTAAATGAGATGTTGCATGCATTATTAGCGGCATTTTGAAGAGAAGGGCTGAGGGCTTTCTGCCTTCTGTAAAGCAGAAGGAAACGTGATAAGACTTCAGGGCTGTCGCCGGAGGCTGCAGTGAGGAGTGGGTTGGAGGAAGAAGGGAGGAGGGAGGGAAGGTTGCTGGAGGGTCAGGCTGGCAGGGGGAGTGGGGAGAGGGTGGCGGGAACAGGTGTAACCGGTGAGTTGTTGGGCTTTTTCTGCCACCTAGTGGCTCCTCTGGGCTATGCCATCCCCTCCTGCCTGGCCGGGCGCAGTGGGGCGAGGCTGGATTGAATATTCCTGAACTCAGCGTCTCCGGTTCTCTTCTGCTGCCCCCATTTAACGCCCTGTCCCCTCAGAGACCCTGGCCTGTGACACATCCTCCACATGGTCTTGGTGTGTGGGACAAGACTCCTTTCTCCTAGTGGAGGGAGAGGAGGGAAGCCTTTGTTCTCTAGGCTCCTAGGCAGAGGGGGGAGCTGGTGGAGACCAGCCCCGGGCCCCAGTCTGCCCTGCTGGCTTGATGACTGCTAATGGTATTCTGCCCTGGGGGGGGGTGGGGGGGGTGCCAGGCCTTCTGGCACTGGGGGCCCAGACCGGCCCGGGGTCTGCGTTGGGTTTTATTGAATTCTATGTGTGCTACTGTGTGCAGAGCCTGGGTCAGGATTCTCTTGAGCTTGGCCACCCCACTGTCTCCAGAGGATTTCGCCTTTGTCTCCAGGATGAGGGGAAGGGACGAGAGAGCCGCAGCCTGCGCACCCCCGACCACCCCGCGGAGGGCCCAACGGGGGAGGGGGCCTCTGAGCCAGCTCTGCCTCTGGGTCTCGTCATCTCCCTCCCCCATGAGAGGTGCCAGCCCCTCGGAGGAGGCTGCCTGGAATGATGTCCTACTTGCATCATGTCTGGCTCCCGCTTCAAAGGCAGCTGTGACTGTTTGGTGAGGGGTCTGAGCTTGGGTGAGGGGCTTCAGGAGGAGGCCAGGAGCTACACGTGGGGCTGGGAATCCGGGGTCGGGCGTCCACAGGCCCCCTGCATCCGCCCTGCTGCCCACTGCCCTCCCCACCCTCAACACCCACTTTTCCTCTCAGGGCCTCGCAGCCTCAGCTGCAACCAGGCCAGGATTGCATCATTCTTGGCTTTGTTCACAGAGCAGCAGGTGGAGGAGTGGGGCCCGCTGTCCGCGCTACCCCCCCCCCCCCCCCCCCGCTCCTGCTCATCTCCTTCCACTCCCTCCTGGGTAATCCTCCTTCCTCCCTTCTCCGGCTCACCGCACCCCCACCCTGGGAGTTGTCTGCCTCACCCGTGGCTCTCAGATCCCTTTCCACCTTCTCCTGCTCCCCAGGGAGCCCCCGAGGCAAAGGGAAGGAGGCTGGGGCGGGAACGCAGAAATCCCCACCAGGCTGGAAACTGCCCTCATCATGTCTGTTCCCCGCTCAGTTGAAGGCAGGTGCCACCCTCAAAAGAAGCACCTGGTTGCAGTCAGGGTACGGTCTCTCCGAATTTGGGAACAAGGTTAGAAACCGTCACCTGATAAAGCTAATAATAATTAACATGAGATGAATTAATTCAGCTCTTTGGAGAAAGTACTTCGCTTTTATCGATGATTTATGTGCCTGTCCGTGAACCAAGAATGTTATACTCACATCCCAATCTTTCATCAGCCTTGTGAGATGGTACTATTATCACTCTCGGCTTACGGAGGAGGAAGCCAGAGCTCAGACAGGTGAGATACCACACGGCCACTAAATGGCAGACGTGGGACCTGAACCTTGGTCCGTCTCCCTCCAGCGGAACTCAAAGCTTCTTGAAGAGATGGCTGGAAAATTAAATGCTGACCAGACTGGGATTGTCTTTTTACCCCCTAACTAGACGTGGGTTTTGTTTGTTTTTTTTTTAAGTTTTATTCGTTTATTTTTGACAGAGAGCATGAGCATGGGCAGGGGTGGGGTGGGGAGGGGCAGAGAGAAAGGGAGAAAGAGAGAATCCCAAGCAGGCTTCACACGGTCAGCACGGAGCCCTACACGGGGCTCAGACCCACGAACTGCAAGATCATGACCTGAGTCAAGACCAAGTGTCGGAGGCTTGACTGACTGAGCCACCCAGGCGCCCCTAAAAGGAGATTTTTCCCAAGACACTCATCAAGAGACAAGACTACTGTCCTCTTTTAATCTTAGGAAGGAGATTCTATAAGACGTATGTCAAATGGCCTGGGCAGGGCCCTGCCCCCGTCCCCCACTGCTGCCCGTCTGAGGAAATGCTGTTGCTGATGATTCTGGCCCTTGTGAGGCGTAGCAACAGGAAACGAAGAGCTTGTCCAGGATGCAGGCTGCCAGGGAAGAGGGAGGACTGGGGGCTGCCCGCTTGGATCTTGCAGTCCTTCTTAGGGACCCTGCTTGCGGAGCTTCCTGCAGTGCTCAGGTGTGTTGATAAGCCAGCTTTGGGGTTTAGCAATCGAGCCACCGTGACTTTGACTAGTAGGAGTCTATTTGTCAGGGCCAGAGCAGCATCTTTGGGGACAGACAGTTCTCAACCGCGCGAAGCCCAACCCCAGACTTTAGGTCTAGCCAAGCAGCAGCTGTTCCAGAAGCCCATCGTGGGTGGCTGCTGCCTTGCCGCCACCTCCCCCTGCTTGTTTGCACTTCTCAGTGGCTGCTTCCGCCCTGAAAGAGAATCACAGGGAAACGGACTGGGCAGACCGGAGCCTGCCTTCACGGCCCAGGGCCCAGCTCCACCACGACCTGGGGGAGGCCGGGTCAGGGTCTGGGGGACTTGGCTTGCTGGCACTCTTCTCAGCTGCTTGTCTCTTTAGCCCAGGACAGACTCCGTCTGAAGAGACAAAGGGCCCCATTGACCCCATAGCCTTGTGACCCCACCCAAAACTGTCCCTCCCCTCCCCAGGCAGCCGAGAGGGCACTCACTCGCTTGGGTTGCAGACAGGGCCCTCGAGGCCACTGAAAGGACCGGTGGCCGGGGACGAGCGGCTGCCAGGACGCCTGGCTGTAGTCCCAGGAGCAAAGCCACAGATACCCCACAGGCCAGAGCATGGGGTGGGGGTGGGGGGGCACTGGGGGAGTCCAACCTCAGCCCTAAAATGGGCTGCCCATGAGCTCAGGGCCTCCCCGGCCTGCATTCCTGCCTCCCTCCCCCCAGATGTCCCCCACACCCAGCCTATAAAGCCCCCTTTGTCTGGGCCCACTGAGGATCTTAACTCTCCCCATCTCAGCTTCCCGCCCCCTGCCCCCTCACCCTCTGGTGCCTAACAAAGAGGCCAGGGTGCAGTGAGAGGTGGTGAAACCCCCTCCCTGTCAGCCTGGGCAGTGGCCCAGGGGGTTTGGGCAGCCAGCCCCTACCCACCGACACTCTCCCCCACCTCAGGGCAGGTTAATTCCCACCCCTGTCCACTCTGGACTCCACACTCCTGGGCAGCATGCCTGCCTCTCACATGCCTGCTCATGTGATATCACCCTCAGTTCAGCCCTGCCCTGTAAGGGGCAAGGCACAGGGGCAGTGGGCAGGCAGGAGCCACCCCTGATGGGGCGGGGGGAGGGGGGGTACGGGGAGTGGGGGAGGCAGTCTCTTTGCCACCTCTTTGGCTCTTTACCAGAGTGAGTGGCCCCATTGCCACAAGTCAGGTGCCTGGCTGGCATCTGGGGCTGCAGATGACCCTTGTCCGGCAGTGGACAAACGGTTCAGCCCCTCCTCCTGCTTGGCATATGCCTGGGGCATGGCACACGGTAGGCGACAGGAATCTCCATCTCTGCTCCCCACCCCCAGCCAAGGGCCTCAGAGCACGTTTGAGCAGAGGCTGGATCCTGGCAACAGGGAGGGGCGCCTCCCGACCATCTCCTGCGCTCACAGGGTCACAGGATCCAGACCCCTGCTCACAGGGTGGGGGCCGCTGCCGTGTCTTCCTGTGTTCCAGGCTCCGTGGGCGTCTCTGACCTGCTCGAGGAGGGGCATCGTCCTGGGAGACGAGTGGTTTGGGCCACGGGGTCAGCTCTGTCACCAAGCTGCTGTGTGACCCCGGGCAAGCCTTTCTGTGGCCCCTGTAAGATGAGGGGTGGGGCCCCTCTAACTCAAATCTCAGAAACGAAGAGAGGGGCTTCCCTTGGAGGGATGGTCCTCTCTGGGCTAACAATGCCCCCAGGACAGGCAGAACAAGGGGTGCTGGCAGGGATGCGGCCCTGGATGTGTGAGTGGGTGTGCATTATGCGTGTGAGATTGTGAGTGTGTGGGTGTGTGACCGGGCGCGCGCGCGCGCGCGCGCGCGAGCGCGGCGCCTCCACCCGCGGGTGGGAGGGGGAGGGGGAGGGGGCGGGGCCTGCGGGGCGGGGCGGGGTGTAGGGGGGGGTGTCTGGGCGGCTGACAACCGGTGCTCCTCGCGCTGGGCGGTCGCCGGGTTGCCGCACCGACAGGGCGACAGGGCGCATGGAGGGGCCGCCGCCCCCGGCGCCCCCCGGGGCTGGCGCGGCGAGGACGGCGTAGCGGGCAGCAGCATGGAGCAGGTCGGCGGGCGCGGGACGCGGGTGCGTGTCTGGGAGGGGAGGGCGGGGGCCGTAAGCAGGGGACGAGGGTGGGCGCGCCAAGGGGGAGGGGGGGTTGGGGCGCTGGGGCTCCGAGCGGGGCCGGAGCTCTGGGGGGAGGGATGGGGCTGGTGTGACACACAGCTGGTGGTACACACACACACACACACGCACACGCACACACGCTGACACACAGGGAGGCGCGCACAGAGGGCGCGCACGCTGCCTCTCTCCCCACCCAGGAGAGCACCCGCCTTTAGAAGCCCCCCTCCCCACTGGGTGAGGTCTCAGCCCTGCCAGGATCCTAGGCCTAAGGGGGCTGCAGGCTGGGCGGAATGAAGGAGGCACAGGAGGTCGAGGTAGCTGTCCAAGGCCACAACGACCGCTGACCCCCTAGCGAGACCTCAAGATACAACCCCCTCCCTCCCCCACCTGCACCTCGAGGGGCTTCTCCCAGCCAGCCTCCCCCTCCCCTCCCAGTTACAGCAGCTGCAGCAGCTGCCGTCACCATTTCATGGCAGTGAAAAGATGGGGTGGGCTGGGCAGTTTCTCTATAGGCGCCCCAAATGCACACCTGCAGCCCCAGCCAGGCCCTGGGGGCTGTCTTTTCCTTTACACAGGCTCCATCGGAAGGGGGCAGGGGTGAAGACCCGCTCAGGTTGGAGCTCCTCACCCCCTCCGGGGAGCTCAGCAAATGGACAAGCGGGGCCAGTCCCCTTAAGTGAGCGAGGGGGGCCTCTATCCTGACTTGTAGTCTCCCGCTCCAAGAAGGGCACAGCCTGACGTGGGCAGGAGTGAGGGGGCTGCTCCTGAAGCTGTCTTACTCCCTTCATAATCTTCATAGTCTTGCCTTGGGGTGGGGTCTGGAGTGGTGGGGTTTTCTGTTCCTGGGCTTGCTGAGTTCAGCCACACTCCTGGGCTCATTGGGGTTGATCAGCCTAACGCAGTAGCCTGGGGACCTGAGCTCTGAGACCCCTCCCCTCCAGGCTGAGCATGGGCCCCCTGCCTCTGGCAGAGGGGTTCTTGGGTTGTCTGTGCCGGTGATGAGGAGGGGCAGGAGGAGGGATAGAGGGTGAGCAGTTGGTGGCGGGGGCGGGGGGGGGGGTGTGTGACGATGATCCTAAGTTCTGGGGAGGCATGAAGTGCTCTGGGCATCTTTCCTGGGCTGCGTGTGCTCTTTGGGGCGGAGTTGTGGGCTAGTCTAGTCTCCAGGCCTGTTTGGCATCTTGGTTGTTAATTTAAATGGCTGGTGGCAGCACCAGGCTTGGCAGGGGGAAGGGGACTCCATTGGTCATTATCTGCTGTTGCTGTCATTACTGACTCTACCCTCTGCTCCACTCTGAGTGCAAACAAGTTGGGGGGTGGGGGGACAGTACTAAATGCCACTGAATTGCCTACATTAAAATAGTTAATTTTATGTTATGTGAATGTCGCCTCAATTTAAAAAAAAAAAAAAAGGAAGGGTAGGGCTAGGGACTCTTACTACTTTCTGCCTAGAGGACCCTAAATGCATTTCACCGGGAGTGCTGCTCTGCCCAGATTGCTCCCAATTGCCCCCATCCGCCTTCCCTATACGTCTTCGGGGAGGTCAGCTGTTTCCCCTTCACCAGAGGAGAGATCCTGGCTCCCCTGTGCCCTGGCACCGTGGAAGGGAGGAGAGAGCTGGAGGAGAGTAGGACATTGGGCTCCTGCCCGTCCCCATCAAAGGGACACTGGGAGGTCTTGGATATCTGTCCTCTCTCTGGGCTGCTGTGAAATCCCTGCCAGCTGTGCTGAGTGGTGGCTTTCCAGGTCCCTTCTAGGTGTCCTAGGACACCTCTGCTGAACAGCACAGCAGCCAGCCTGACTGCTAGACTGTGAGACACCCGCCCCCCCCCTCCCTGCAAGACAGGGACTCTGGTGATCAGCACAACCAGGGAGGTGCCCAGGCTGATGGCAATGTCTTAAGGCAGCCCCAGCCCTGCTGGCCCCATGGGCGTCACCAGCTTTCTGGATGTGCCGGGAGCACGGTTTGTATGGGGTACTTCTGAAATCGGAGCTTCTTTCACCAGGGGAAGCTCCTATTTTAAGTTTCCCATGTGCTGAGCCCTCTTGTAAAGCAAAGAATCCTTTTATAGTGCAAGAACCGCCCCAATGTGTCTGTGTGGTATGTGTGGATTTTGGCATGTAGGTTTCTTAAAGGGGAGCATGCCTGGAATCTCTCACAGGGGCTGGAACTGCCAGGTGGGGTGGGTGCCAGGACTGAGGGGCTTGCCCCCTGCGGTCGGAGCCCTGCCCCTCTTTTCTCTCCATCCAATTCCCCTCTCCCTCCCAGGGCTGGCTCAGAGCCAGACAGAGGAGAGGGAGCAGCTGCTGGGGATTTCCAGAGCTTCCAGGGGGAGGTGGGAGCTACCCTTCCCCTCCTTCTTCACCCCTCCCCTCTCCTTCTCTTCCTTCCCTCTGCGTTTCCCTCTTCTCCCTTTTCCTCCTCTCCACCCCCCTCCTTTCCTAGAAGGGCAGAATGGAGACGGGGAGGAGAGGGGCCAGGGCCCTTCTGTGTGCAGGATGCGCAGTGGTTCGGGACAGCCAGGAGGGGTCCGGGGGCCCGTGGCAGAAGCAGGACTGCAGGCCAGTTGCTGGAAGAATTTAGAAGCCCTCACACAGAACCTCAGAATTTAGCATCCTGGAGCTGGAAGGGACTACCTGGCCTAGCTCCTCCCGGAGGGATCCTGCTTCGTAGAGCAACAGCTTGGCATCAGACCTCAGCAAGTTACTTAACCTTTTCTGACCTTTGTGTCCTCATTTATATAGCGGGGCTAATAATGCCCCCCTTACAGGGTGGTCATGGGGAGTAAATGGAATAATGTTGGTAAAGAGCTTGGCACACAGTAGGCACTCAACACATTTTAACACGTCTTCGTGATGTCCTAGGTGGTGTCATCGCCCGTATAAGTCATCTGTTAGCCTTGTACACTCAGTCCAGGCCACCGGGTCCTCAATCACCCAGTGTCACGCAGTTGGGAGCCTGCAGGGCTGAGACCCCAGCCCAAGGCCTCTTCTCCCTGCATCGCGACAAACACGGGTCCCCTGAGGGGCTGCCAGGGGAGAATGGCAGGACGGGGCATCTTTTATCCGGCCCCTGCCCTGACAGCAGGGTTTTACTGGGTGTGGCTTGTTTGATAAACATCTCTTGACTTGAATGAATGGGCCCACACCTGCTTTGGAGATGAAAATTTCGGTGGGGGTAGGTTCCTTTGGGGGACAAGCAGAGGACAACCTGGGGGCCCGAGAGCCAGAGAGGCATAGGAACAGGCTCTCCCCTCTGGTCCTGCCCTCTCGCCCTTCTCCACCAGGGGGTGCTCTCTCCCCTTCAGTGGAAGGGCCGCCCCTGTCGTCCAGGTTTAGGGCTGCCGGTCCTATAACCCCGATCCTCTGTTTCTCCTTGGCAGCTTACGGTGTGCTTTCAATCCATTATCAAATGTGACCCGCACATGGGAGGCAGGCCGAGAAGCTCTTGTTGTTCTCATCTTACAGAGGGTGAAACAGGTTCAGAGAATGTCCTTTTCCTCAAAGACATAGAGCTATCAGGTGGCCGGGATGGGAACTTGAACCCAGGTCTTTGGACTCTCGAGTCAGTGCTCCTTGATGACACCATACGACTCCTAGCTGGCTCCTGGGCTAGGCCTGATCCTGATTGGATGGCTCTGGTCCGAGGACTCCTCCCTGACGGTGGGGAACACAGGTTCTCCCTCTGGAGCCCCACATGAACTGCTTTTTTCTTTACTCCACTCATCACCCTCTCAGGTCTCTCTCCCACCCAAGTCTCTCCCACAGCTCACCTGTGCTGCTTTCTTTCTTTCTTTTTTTTTAAAGTTTATTTATTTATTGAGAGAGAGAGAGAGAGAGAGAGAGCGAGCGCGTGCGGGGAAGGCAGAGAGAGAGTCCCATGCAGGCTCTGCGCTGCCAGTGCCCAGCCCAAGTGCAGAGTTCGATCCCCTGAACCGTGAGATCAAGACCTAAGCCCAAATCAAGAGTCGGACGCTTCACCGACTGAGCCACCCAGGGACCCGTGTGCTGCTGTTTTTTAACAAGCCCGATTCCACTTCCTCACCCCTGACTCTTTCTCCCTGTATGAGCTGGCCTCTGCCTCCTCCAGTCCCCTGAAAGTGCCCTCTCTGCCCAACACAGTGCCACTTCCTCTGGCCCCCTGCTTCCACTCTGTTCTTCTCTGTCGTCCTCACGCCCTCTTCCTTCCTCACGTGCCCCTAAAGGTGGGTGCTCCTCATGTCCCGTCCCCTACCCAGTCTCCTCCCTGCACCTGCCCTTGTAGAATCTGAATCACACTCCTGGTCTACTGACGACTTCCAAAGCCATGTCCCCCGTTCGGGCCTCTGCCCGCAGTTGTCCACTGGCAACACAGCCTGTAGGTTCAGTGTGCGGACTCTGGAGCCCACATGCCTGGGTTCAGATCCTGGCTGGACTTAGGTCAGAGACTCAAGCTCTCTGGGCCTCCGTTTCCTTAGCCGTAAGTGAGGATTATAGTATCTCTTTCACAGCTCCCTTTAAGGCTGACCTGGAATAATACATACAAAGGCCCATACGGGGCCTGGCATGCCCCCTCTCCCTCGAGAACACTCTCCTTCTCCCAACTCCCAGTTGGTCACCACATCCTGGGGTCTCTCATGTTTCTTGCCCCTGCCCTGGTGCAGTGTCTCCCCCACCCCGCTCCCCACCATTCCCATCTCCTCGTGGCCCTCCTTCTTTCTGGCAACGTGGCACATCTCTGCTTCAATCCCTGCCCCGGGCCAGGCTAGAATCAAAGTGCCTCAAGGCCCAGTCCCTCCCTCGTCATATCCCCGCCCACATTTCCTTCCTCTTCCCTCCATGCTTCCTGCCCACGTATGTACCTTCCATACCCTCTGCTTGGTGCCAGCCACGCCACTAGACTCTGCTTTCTCCTGCCTCCCTGCCTTTGCCTATGAGAGTCCTTTTCCCTGGAGCGCTCCCCCCATTCCCCACTCCACCCCACTGCCCCCCCATCCGTGAAGCCCCCAGAAGCTCAAGGCCACCTCCTTGTGGAAGCCTTCCTCTGTTTCTCTAGCCTCCCTTTGCTCCTTTTCAGACATGTCACTACAGAGTCAGGATTGGTAAAAGCCGAGGACTCCTCAAGGGAAGGAGCTAGGTCTAATCTCCATCTTCCCAGGGGCGACCTCCACTCCCTCAACCCCTCATCTACTAGGGTTCCCACTAAGCATTTGTGAACAGAGGCAGGTGACTGGGCTGGAGGGAGGGTCTTAGAAAGAGGGGAAGTATAAGGAGGGTCCTCAGTGAGGGACACCTTCTGCCCCTGTTCAGCGGTACTTCTAGGACCCCTAGAGCAAGAGTGTGCCCGCGATAGAGTGGATTTGGGGGTGGGTGGTGGGACCAGGGAGCGAGACCCGGGGAGTCTGAGGGAAAGGATGGGAGGAAGAGGGGCCGGAGAAGTTTGATGGGGGGAGGGCCGGGACAGGATGGGGGTGCGGGTCAAGGTGCAGGAAGAGGTGGGAAGGGCAGCAGGGTGGGGGAAGAGCGCACTTTCTGGGAAGTGGGAGAGGGTGGGGGAGGTGAGCGCAGTGCATTGTGGAGGGAGGAATTCATCTGCTGGCCGGTGTGAGCTCATTTCCTCTCACTGCCTCCCGCAGGGTCTGAGGGCATCAGACTCTGGAAAAAGTGAGCCAGGGGCACCCCAGTGGTCACCTCCCTCCTCTCCTCCCCTCCCCCACAGCCTCAGTTCAGCCTGGATCCCTGATGCCACTGCTTCCCCCTCACACAGACAGCCCGTTTGTTCTGAGAGAAAAGGACCCCCGAGCCAGGGTGGCAGCAAGTCTTGAACCACAGGAACCACGGGACAGAAAGAGGTAGAAACGGGAACGTTGTTGAAAACAAAGCAAGAGAATACAGGCAGCATGACGGATTACAGTTAGATAGCAGGAAGCACTTCTCAGAAGTGGGGGATAATTCCAGCTGCATGCGACCTTGATGGAGAGAGGAGGACAGGAAGAGGGGTCATTAAGTGCCCTTCCGTCATCGTAAAAGCATCCCTCTGCCTGGACTTCCAGGGGATGTAAAAGAAATGAAATAAAACGTCAGATTTAAAAACAAGTCAGCGTCTCCTTCCTCAGGCTCACAGGAGCAGGGATGGCCCAGTTAGTGGCTGAGCCCCTCAACCCCCTCCAGGACCTGAGTCCCTGATCTTGCGGGGACTTGGGGTTGGTGATGGTGGTGAAGCAAGCAGGTTCTTGGTGGTCTCCTTGCCCCAGAGGGGTTGGGTGATTCCAGTAGGGAGAGTCAGTCTTCCACTTTCGTTGCCTGTCTTGTCCAAATCAAATTCCTATCTACCTGTGGCCTCTGCTTTCTTTCCTTCATAATCTGGGAGAAGGAATACAGGAGCCCTTGAAAACTGCAAGAAGGCATGGGAAAGAGGTAAGCATGGGCTGTCGGAAATAGGAAGTAAGAAGGACGTCAGTTAGATAGCAGAAAGAACTTTCCAGCAGAAATGAAGGACTGAAGGACTATCTCTTCCTGGCTCATCAGGAGATGGCCTGATGAGGGGTCCTGCTTGGGGGCAAGGAAATGAACTGGCTCAAGACCCCAGTGGCTCTTTGGGCCCATCTTGGAATGAAGCCCCAAAGGGAGGCTGTGGAGAGTGTGTGACTGGGAGGCCTGGGGGTATATGGGCTCTCACTGTTGTCTACTGCAGAGCAGATCTATGGGCTGGTCCAGAGGCCTGAGCCCCAGGCTGGCTGGCTGGGGGTCTGAAGGGCTGGGGCACCTGCCCACCTCTTTCTTCCAGCCTCCATTCCTCTGTCTCCCTGGGGTCCTGGGCCGAGACTCTCCCTGGGACGGGGGCCCTAGATAGAGGGGCCCTATCTAGTCCCTTCCGCCCCCACCCCCATGGGCATCACCATCTCTGCCCTGTCTCCATGAGGATGGGAAAGCTCTGTAAGCCTTCTTCCGTCTTTCCGTCTCTTCAACCCGCGTTTCTCTTCATCTTTGTCTCTTTCTCTGCCGCTCTCTACTCTGTCTCTATCTTGTCTCTGCCTTTCATGCTTTCTGTGTCTCTCAGTCTTTGTTTCTGAGCACCTCTGTCTGCTTGTGTTTCTCTCTGCTTCTCTCTGCCTTCCTTCCTTCTTGCCTCCCTCTCCCTGTGCTAGTTCTGGGTTCGGTGCCCTTGGCCTCTTTCCTGGGCCGGCCGGGATCACCATCTATCTGGGCCGGTTCCCGGGAGGCTAGTCTAAATGGTCTCCCTGAGACCACCTCCCTTCTCCGGGCTATACTGCCCTCTAGCTCCGCTGCCGGCGCAAACCCCTGCGTGAGCCCCCTTTACCAGTCAGCTGCCCTGGGGAGAGGCGGCGGGTGAGCCCCGTCGAGCGCAGGGGGCGGAGCGAAGGGGCTGGCCCCCGGGGGTGGGGGCGCTCCGCGCTCGGCCCCGCCCCCTCCGGCCCCGCCCCTCCCGGGTCCCTGCCCGCGCCCCCGGCAGTGCCCTGGCCGCAGAGCCGCCGCTGCCGCCCGATGAATGGAGTCGCCTTCTGCCTGGTCGGGATCCCGCCCCGCCCGGAGCCCCGGCCCCCTCAGGTGAGGGCGCTGGGCCAGGGGAGGGGGCGGATCCAGGCGCTGCGGGGGAGCTGGCCGCTGGGGGTCGGGGTCGCGGCGCCCCCGCTCGGCGGGCACAGCCGGGGGCGCACGGTGCGGCCACCGCGGGCACGGCTGCTGGGAACTTCGGCTGGTGGTGGGCCGGGGAGGGAGCCGGAGCGAGAGCTGCCCTGGGCAGGGGGCGGGAAGGAGGAAGGCAGGCCGGGGGCCGGGACGCGCACGGGGCTGCCAGGGCAGAGGGCACCGACCTGGGCAGCCGTGCCAGGCCCCCAGCGGCCGGGCAGCGGGGGCGGGAGGCCCGCGCCTTTTGTCCGGGTTTTTCAGGCGGGGCGCCTGCCGCTGTTTCCTCTGCCCGAGTTTTCGTTTTCCGTTGGCGAGGCCCCGGCACAGCTGGAGCGAGAGGGAGTGGGGGAGGGGGTTCCCGGAGCGGGATGTCCTTGGCCACTGGGGCCGGACACCCCCCTCCCCGCGCCACACTCGCCCCCTACCGGGCCGGGCCGCACGCCGAGCTTCGGGGAGCTGGGTCTGCCGCCCCACTGGCTCCTGGGACCGGGATCCCGGGTCCCGAGGGCTCCGCTGCCCTCCCCTCTGCCCCCTCGGGCTGGCTGTGGGTGGGTCTGGGCGCGGGGTGCCAGGGGCATTACTCAGCGCTGGGCTGCTTTGCTTGGATTCTTTCATCTACCAGCTGCTGAAGCTGGGGATGGGCCAGCAAGGGCCTCCGGGCCCCTTTGGAGCCAGCCCCCTACCTCGGAGCCTGGCTGCCCTGGGGCTACTGGAGTACCCCAATACACACCACCCTCCTTCCCAAGTTGAAGGGCTGGGCACTGTCAGGCCAGCTCTTTCCCAGTTTGGAAGAGTTTCCTAGGGGTCCAGGTTGTGGTCAAGGTCTGGGCTGAGGCCTCTTCCTCTTCTGACAAGGCTTACTGATGGATGTTCTTCCCTAGCTGCCTCCCCTTCCCACCATCCCACGTTGGAGCTGGGGTCTGGTGCTTTGCAAACTCTTTCCGAGACTGGTGTGTTTCTCAGGAGCTGGATGTATGCTCAGTTCTCCCTCGGTCTGCATCTCTCTTCCTGGACTCTCCCTGCGCCTTTCAGCCAAAGTGTTTCCTAATTACAAACTTGAATTTCAGGATGGACAGGGGGTGGGGGTGGAGGTCATTAAGCCTGAGTCCCTTGGAGTCTCCCCCTCACCAACACATACTTCATCTCCACCCCCCCTGCCATGTCCACCCCCACCCCCCACCCCTACCCCAGGCCCAGCTGGGGGTGGATGGAGTTTGATTCCCTGTGGTTCTCCCCCTCTGCCAGGGCAACAGCCTTATTCCCCAAAGTGGCTGCTCTCTCCCTGAGATGTGCTCATTGGCATGCGATTTGAATCTCCATTACATAACCAGTCATTTCGCCTCCAAACACAACCCAAAGGTCCCCCAGTCCCAGCCTCTTCCACTTGCTCACAAGGTGATTGGGTCGACCCCTAGGTGCCTGGAAACTCCAGTTCCGGCATCTGAGGCCTTGCCCTCCCCTTGGGAATGATGAGAGCAGTAAATCCCTTACCTCCAATGCTGGTTTCCAGGACCTCCAGAAGCCCCGGGAGTGGGCAGGGTGGGTATCAGGGTCTGAGACTACACAGCGATCGTGCCCGGGCTAGAACCTGGGTACCCTGATGAGATCCTGGCATTAGGTGAAGCTTTGGAGAGGGGAGTGCTGTTAGGAAAGTGGCTTTAGGACACCGTGGGGAATGGGGCAGGCTTTCAAGGATCACAGCCTGAGCAGAGAGGGACTGAACCCAGTCCCTCTTGCGTAGGCCTTGTGTTGGGCTGCCTGAATGGGGACTTCTCTGACCCCTCATCAGGTTGCTCCTGAGCCCCTGCAGAAGGGGAGTTAGCTATCCAGGGGAACTTGTAGGGAGAGGCTTGTGAGCCAGTCTGGCTTGGATGTCACTCTAGGAAGTTTCCTCCGGTATAGTGGGTTACATAGTGGGTTACGTAGCTTCCTGTGATGTTGGCTTCCGGTGCAGGATTCTGGAGAGATTCATAGGGGATGCAAATATATTCAAATGAGTATATGTTCTTTGGGGGGGGGGGTGTTTTTAAGGGAGGGAGTTGTTTTATTAATACAGCTGAGAGTTAAGAGATAGGTAGCAAGGTCAGGATTTTTTATAAATTACCTCATTTTATCCTCACAACACCACTGTGACGTGGGTCCCATTATTATCGGCATTTTACAGTTGAGGACACGGAAGCATAGACAGCTAATTGCTTGGCCAAGATCACATCATAAACAAGTGGTAGAGCCAGGCAATCTGGCTGCAGAGACCACACTCTCACCCTGCCATCCTGCTTCTCGGGACCTCCCTTGCCCTGCTGTCACTCCCACCCTGAATCTGGGTCCATAGTGGACACAGCCCAAGAACAAGGTTAGCCTCTCGCTGGATTGGAGCTTGGATGCTTGTTGTCAGGCTGGTACCGGGAAGGCCACCGGAGGCCTCAGGGTGGCGAAGCCCCAGGCGCCCATCCATGTTGGTGGGTCTGGAATCCGCTCATTTACTCCTCCAACACCCCCACCCCCACCCCATGTTGGCCCATAGCACTTGGACTGTGGCTCAGTTCATTGGTGTTTTCCTTCCAAAGGGACATCAGCCCTGCTCTGTTGGCTGCAGGGGTTCAAAGGTGAGATATTGGCTTGGTCAGGGATTTGGACAAAGCCCGGTTTTAATTATCCTGCTGTGTCTCCCTCCCCAGGGAGAGCTATGAATAGGGCCTGTGGGAGCTGGCTCTGCCTTTCCCCAGCACCCCCCACCCCCTTCAAACAACCCGCCTTTAGATCCAGGCCCCCCTATTTCATGTGAAATTGTGCCAGCTCTTCAGCAAGGCAGTGCCAGTCAGTGCCAGGCAGACATCTCTTCCCCACTGCCTCAGTGGGCCGGCCAGCAGGCTGGGATGGCCTAGGGACTGCACTTGGGGTGAGTTTCAAGCTCTGTGGGAGTGGAGTTATTCATCACCTGTCAGAAGTGGGGCGGGACCAGAGGGGTCATCTTGTCCAACTCCTTCATGCCACAGTGGGGAAACTGAGGCCAGAGAGTGCCCAAGGTCAGGTACCCCGTGCGTGGTGGACATGAACCCAGGTGTCCTGATTTCCAGGCCTTGATTCTCTCCACTTTGTTCTGTTCATGATGCCCCCCCCCCCCCCGGTGCAGGGTTCTGGGATTGGGCCTTGGGAGAGAGGGGAGGAGCATGGATGAGTGGACAATGTGTCCCGTTCATCTCTGTGTCCCCAGTGGCCAGCACAGCGCCTGGCACAGAGCGGCTCTCTATAAATGTTTATGAAGTGCAGGCCAGGGAGCAGCCCTTCTCCTGGCCTCCCAGGGTGCCCCGTGCCCAGCTCTACCCCTGGCATTGTGACAGTTGGTCTACACATCAGTCTCCCCCATTATCCTGGAGTTATTTGAGGACAAGAAAATAATAAGAAGAACCACTTCCATAGTGTTTACCACTAGGTAAATGCATTCTCACTATCCCGCTTAACAGGTGAAGAAACTGGCACAAATAAATTGTGTCTCCCTAAGGTCACGCGGCTAGTAGTAAGTGGCAGGGCTGAGGAATTGACTGTGCTCTCAACCTCATTCCAAGCAGCCCCAAAGGTGCGGTGTTTGTCTTGTTGTCCACAGGGCCAGGCACACAGCCGGTGCTCAGAGAATGTTTGTTGACTGACTGATTGACAGAATATGGAAAAACCACAGAACCCTGTAATCTCACCCTTTGGAAGTAGCTGGAGTTGGAGTCTTGGGAAGGCAGCCTAGAGGTGCATCACTGTGTTATCTGTGCTGGGAGTGCCTGATCTAAACCTAGAGAGGAAAGGAAAGCTACTCACACCCGGTCACGACTGCCTTCTAAGGCTTAACAGGGGCCACTGGGGGGCCTCAGTGTTCTGGCTTCTGTCTTGCTCTCACTCCCTCCTTCTCCCCCCCCACCCCCCCGAATTCTAAGGGGATGGTGCTGAGCAGCGGGCACATGGGTAAAGACTACAGGTAGGATTACTGAGTCCTATTCCTTTTTCATCTCTCTGGCCCTGAGATCTTCAGCCCAAGGCATCACCTTGGTGGAAAATTCTGCCCTTTTCAAGTTGGAGGGTGGACAGAGTGTCTGGTTTAAGGCGTGGCTCATCATAGCTGCCTCTCTTCCTCTCCTCCGTGGGAAGAGGTTGAATTTCCAGCCACCTCCAGTCCTAAACCTTAGCCCCAGGGTCGTCTCCTCCACCCGCCTCAAACCCACGTGCCCCTGGGCAGGTGGCTTCTTTCCCTCTGACTATCCCTCTGCTCCCCATTTGCTGGTCTGCAATAACATCAGTCATCCGCCATGCCCAGGCCACACTTCATCTGCTGGCAAAGGCTGCTGGGAAGGTCTCTAAGAAAAACGAAGACCCCAGCCTGGGGATGTCCTTTTAATACAGACAGGCAACCGTGGGAGACAAGAGGCCTGGGCCCCTCGGCACGTTGGGAGGCAGGTTGGTTGTTCGGGCCCTGCCTTCCGCCTGCTAAGGTTCAACTTGCAGCTCTTACCCTTTACTCACTGTGTGACTGGGACCTTGTGACCAAGTTATTTAGTTGTTTTTAGCCTCAATTTTCATATCGCTGAAATCACCCCTCAAAGTCATTGACAGGATTCAAGGGGGTGATACAGGTAGAGTGGCTGACATGAGATAATTTCACCTACTAGGAGCAGCTATTATGAAACAGATAATCATCAATGGATGGAAATGAGAACAACATACTTTTGGTGCAATAAAGAGAACCCCGTCTGGTCCGAGCAAATGAGCTGCCCCTGGAGGTAATGAGGCTCCCGTCAGTGGAGGTGAACAAGCACAAGCTGGTCTAGAAGGAATTCAGGCATGGGGTGAGGAGCTGAGACAGAAACTTTAAGGGCCCTGCTTTGGGAGCAGCACCGTGTGGTAGGAAGTTAGAGGAGCGGGTGAGACCCGGTTTCTGCTGTGGGGTACTGGGGAGAAGGGGCAGAACCCCAGCGTCCTGGGAACCTGAGATGGCTGCTGTGGTTTGGGGCTGTGAGGCTCCTCTAGGAGAGGGAGTCCTGGGAGGCTGCCTGGAGGAGGCCTGGAAGGACGGCTGTGGTTCTGAAGGATGGGAGAAGGAGGGGGCCACTGCAGGCCTGGGCAGGGCTTGGTGGTTGAGGGGCAGTGAGGCACATGGGCCACCAGTCCTGAAGTCGGCTCCAAGGCTGCCTTCACATCCTGGCAGCCCGAGGGGGTATGGTGGCAGTGGAGGGGGATCTGCCAGCTCCCCGTCCCCCCATGCCCCAGCCCTCTCCTGAAGGAGGGGCCAGGGTTACTCCCAGTGGCAAAGAGCTGGGGCCTGTAAAGAGCGGAACTGGGGGAAAGAAAGACTTCTTATGCCCAGTGCATTTGGGGGCGTCTGGGGGTCGGGGGAACAGTGGGGCCTTTGTCCCCAGCCTCCGGGAATCTGGCCGAGGAGGAGCCGTCCCTGGGTCTGGCTGGGCCCTCAGCAGGCAGGTCCTCTTTGAAGTGACCCTTTCAAAGCTCAGCCTGAATCCCTGGGAGGAGAGACAGCTCAGGGCGGGGCTTAGGAATGACTGGGACCCGCAAGCCAAGGATGGAAACAGACC
Organism: Panthera uncia; assembly: GCF_023721935.1. Lineage (NCBI taxonomy): Eukaryota > Metazoa > Chordata > Mammalia > Carnivora > Felidae > Panthera > Panthera uncia. The sequence goes on from NC_064814.1 coordinate 9,055,596, forward strand.
CAGTGCCAGCCTCTTTGCGAGGGCAGGCTGGCAGGAGGGGCGTGGGCTGGAGGAATTTGGCCAAGCTAGGGGGACATGTGGAAGCCATTTAGGAGGACAACCACTCCAAGAGGCTTGGCCCCAAGTGTGGGTCAATATAGAGAAGGGTAGAGTTCACTTTGGCCCTGTGCCTGGTTTCTATCAGTCCCCGCATTGATTTCTGTCTGATTCTGGGCTCCTAAATCCACAGCTGCATCTTCCTTTTTAATTTCCTCAAAGAGCACGAGAACACTCCTTGGAGGGAATCTGGTGCCAACACAGGACTTAGAGCCCCCAGTAGGAGGGACGGTGGCAGTCTGGCCTATTGGAGCTTTTCCTGCTCTTGAGAACCCCCCAAAAGGCTGGAGACTCCCACCCCCCATCACACTCTCCTTCATTCTGGATGTGAAGGAAACTCTGGATTGTTCTCCAAGAGAAAGGGAAGGAGGGAGAGAGAGGCCAAATGAAGGGGAGACATCTTTGAAAATTTCAACTGGAAGGTTTTTATAGGCAGCACCCCCCCCTCCCCCACCACCTCCCAACTCCCTGCTTGACTCATGGGGGAGCCAAGGCCTAGAGAAAGGCCAAGGTCAAAGGGATAAAGGCAGAGGGAAGGGACAGGCAGAAATGGGAGGAAGATGAAGGACAGAAGCCAGGTGGGGAGATGGTGCAGGTGGCTGCATAGTTATACGTAATCCCCGGGCAGTGGAGAAGTTTCCAGAGTCTCTTCAGCTCTGACCTGCCATGATTCTATGAAAGGAGGGAGAGGAAGGAGCGGCTGGCCGTTGGTGGGTTTTTTTTGGACTGAGCAGTGGACAGTGGCACCTTGGTGAGCCCAGGTGAGCTCGGGTGAGACCTGTACCCCACCCTGAGGCTGTTTTCTAGTTCATGTCCCCACACCCCGATCTGTCCTTGGCATCCTGGCACTCTCTATACTTGAAATGATTCTTCTAAATCTTCCTTTCTTCTTCTGAGGGTGTGGCCCCTGGTTCCTCCCCAAGAGAGGAGGAGGAGGGAACTGAGCACCCCCGGGCCCTGATGGGGGGCTGTGGGTGGTTCTGGTACTCTCCTGTATCTCACACTGGCATCTGCAGAGCTGAGCCTTCATTAACTCTAATGAATCCTTGGCACTGGGCCCTTCCACTGCCCTGCAGCTCCTGGTGGGGGTGAGGGGGCAGCTGAGATTGAACCCAGAGCCCAGGAGGTGGTGAGATGTCTGCTAGAGGGGAGTAGGAGGCAGCAACCAGACTGAGACTGCTGCTGGGACAGAAAAACAGCCCTCTTTCCTTCCTTCCTGGGAGCTTTTCCTCCTCTGGTGGCTCCCACGCGCTTAGGTCCCCACTGTGCTGGCTAAAGTGTTATCTGAGAGACTGGGTGCAGCCTGGGGCGCTGAGGACATTCCCAGGCCTGGCATATACATAGAGTGTCCCTAACTTCGTGGGGGTTAGAAGGAGCAGACTCCAGGAACTGGAAAATCAGGCAGTGGCCAGATCTCAATGCAAACCGACCTTTGTTCATTTGGTGACCATTTCCTACGCACTGTCTGTGCTCTCAGCTCTCTCTGTGGGTCTTGGGATCTGGATGAGTAAGACACAGCCCTGCCCTCAAGGGGTTCACTGTCTGCCTTTCCTACCACCCAAAAGCTCCAGTACAATTTCCTTAACCATGGGTTCTGAGATTTATCTCTATACTGTCTGCCAGTCTAGAACATTCTTTGCTGCCCCCTGCCAAAAATATTAACATAAAAATGGCCTGGCCTAACTGGGGAGTCAGACAGACAGAAGCAGACACAAGGGGACATCATCAGAGTGTGAATGGGGTCACAAAGGTGGAAAGACTGTCGGTGGGTAGAATTGCCATATGAGGTTAGTAAAAAACCAGTTGGTGATAAGATTAATCTCCTTTCTCTCATGTCCTGTTTCCAAACCTATCGTTGAGGATTTTTTTTTCTTTTTTTTACTTTGAGAGAGAGAGAGAGGCAGAGAGGGAGGTAGAGTGAGAATCCCACGCAGGCTCTGCACTGTCAGTGTGGAGCTGGATATGGGGCTCAAGCTCATGAACCACGAGATCATGACCAAAATCAAGAGCTGGATGCTTAACCAACTGAGCCACCCAGGCACCCCAAGTTGAGGATGCCCCAAGTTCTTTTATGAAACAGCCATCATGCAGTGGTTGTATATTTACTGATACAAGAATTGAGACCCTAAGAGGGCAGACAACTTCGTCAAAGGTCAGCTAGCATCTGAATTTAAATCTGGGTCTTCCTGAATCCTAAGCCTGTCCTGTGGTCACTGCTGCCCTCCTCAACAAGAAAAAAGCCTGGAGGACAGCCACCGCACTCGGGGAAGGTGGACCCTTCCCCCTGTCCCCAGCTAAGCCTTGAAATCCAAGTAGGGGTTGATATAGTGAAGGAGAGGGGAGGGCAGACATCACCTGGCGGTGGATGCAGACAGGACAATTGTGTTCTGCTTCTCCATGACTCTGCTGTGTACCAGGGTTCTCCCTGTGCCTGCTTGGAATCAGCGTTTGCTCTTGAGCGGTGTAGGGGTGCCCAGGGCTCCATCAATAGATATGGGCAAAGCCCCTGCCTCCTCAAAAAAGGCTCCAGCTCTGAGGGGGAAAAGGCTTCACTGAGGAAGCTTGCCAGGGCTTGAAAGGTGTCTGCAAGAAACAAGAGGGACTCATGGAGTGGGGAGAGAGTGCCATTCCAGATAGGGGTTTGGCATGAGCAAAGGCGTGAAATAGCCTGGCTTCTTATGGCATCAGTGAGTGCAAGACCGAGAGTAGAGATGAGACTGTCAAGGCCGATGAAAGCCAGATCCTACCCCTCTCCTCCACCATCATGGCAGACCCCTCATGCCACACTAAGGAGCTTACTTGCTTCCATAGATACTTTGGAACCATGGAGGGTGTTAGGCGATGGGATGCTGCAGACCAAGCGAGAGATGAGGGCTGAAACGGGAGGTGGAGGTGGAGAGGACAAGGCAGGAATGGGATGTACCACCCTTTCCCCCTTACCAGAAATTTCCCATACCATGTCTTCCCCTTCCTTGCCTCCTCTGTTTTTTAAACTCCTATTCATCCTTCAATGTCCAGTTCAAATATTCTTCTCTGTAAGTGCCACCCCCCACCCCCTGTTTCCTCAAATATATGGGGATTTCCTCCTCTGGGTAGTAGAGACCTTAAACCCCATGAGGGTAGGGACTTAGTCCTGTTCGTTGCTTTATCTCCAACTTCTAGACCAGGACCTGTTGACCGATGAAGGAACAGTCCTGAAGCACCTGGCACGCATTGTGGGAACCACATATTTGTGGCAACTAGCATTTATTATTTCCATGCCAGGAAATACTACTGTGCACAAGATTATTTCTGCTTTATGATTGTAGAAACCTCAGAGAGGTTAGTAACTAGTCCAAGGACACACAGCTAGGAAGTGGCCAGTTTGGGATTCAAACCCAGATCCCTTTGAATCCTGTTTAGGAATGTTTAAACACTAAGCTCTATGGCCTCTTTATCTGTTGCATGCCTGTCTCTTCATAAAATCAGGGGCTGTTTCATTAATTAAAAAAAAAAATCCTTTGTGGACTACTGAGCTCAGATTTGTTCAGCAACTGGTATGTATCAAACGCTTAACACTGAACCCTCTCAAGGACCCCATTTACAAGTCTCCAAGACAGGCTTGGGGGAGGGAAGAGACTTGACTGGGGACACACAGCTGGGACTTGATCCTAGGTCTCTTTGCCTCCTCACTCTCAGTGACACATAGTCAGTAGTCCTAGGATGGGACTAGGGGCTGGGCTCTGAGGTTGACTGACTTGTTTGGGGACACACAAGGGGCAGCACTAGGCCAGGGACTGAGTCCCCAGCCCCTAGCTCAGTGTGCTCCTTCACCGATGAAGAAAGGAGGCGGGGGGGGGGGGGGGGGGAAACCAAAGGGAGGGCCGGGGGGGGGGGGTATTTTCCCAAGGGCCACCCCCCTTCCAGACAGGTGAGTCCCAAGGTGGGGGAGGGGGTGACGTGGTGCTGGGGTGGGCAGGGGCGGTGTCTTTTCTTTATTTTTATTTTTTTGAGAGAGAGCGCGTGAAAGCGAGAGAGCAGGCGGGCTATCTAGGGAGATGGGCAGAGGAAGAAAGTGAATCTTAATCAGGCTCCATGCTCAGGGCGGAGCCCCAGATGGGCTCCATGCCATGATCCTGGGATCCTGACCTGAATGGAAATCAAAAGTCTGACCCTCAGCGGACTGAGCCCCCCAGGCGCCCCCCAGGGACGGTGTCTCAAAGGCGGCAGAGCCTTACAGGGCCTTGATGGAAGAGGGTGAGAGGATTCCATCGGCTGCACAGCATCAGTGGGGGTATCAGCCACGGGGTGACCTGAAGGACCTCCAGCCGCCGGGAAGGACGCAGGGGTGAGCTGGGGCCCGGGGTGGTGCTGGCTGTGGGCACCGCCTCTGGTGGAGCGCCCCTTCCCCGCTCGTTCCCAGGCCGGCCCCCACCCGCCAATCAGACACGCGCGCTGCTCCCCATTCGCATTTCATTTGCATGGCCACACCCCTCCGCTCCTGCCACTCAGCCTCCGCTCCCCTGTGCTCCTGGCAGGACCCCGCCGCCGCGTTTCTGACCCCCAGCACAGGGCTGGCGTGGGCGGGCCGGGGCTGGGGGCTGCAGGGCTGGAAGGGCCGACCTGGGCTGCCAGCCTGGCCGCACTATTCATAGCTCGGGCTGGCGTAGTTCGCATACTTGGCGTTTCTCACGTCTGGCTGGTCTGAGGCTGCCGCCCCTCCGCGCTCCTCCCACCCTGCTCGCCTCTCCCCTTACCCTTTCCTCGCCCTGCCTCCTCCGCGACCTCCTACCTCTCTGCCAGTCTTCCAGAAATCTAGAGGTGGCCCAGCCCGCAGGAAGAAACTGAGGCCCGGAGAGGGGGCGTGTCTTTCGCCCTGGCCTCCGGGGAGAAACTGGTAGTAATGAGGCGTGTAATGAGGTGGCTAAGAGCCTGGGCTCTGCCCGCAGACAGACCTGGGCTTGAGTCAGAGCAGCCACTAGCTGCGGGACCCTGGCAAGTTCTTTAGCTTGCAGTCGGGAGGTTTTTTGGAAGAGACCTGGAGGCTGAGGGTTCATCAGTTAAGAGAATGTGGGGGAGGGGGAAGAGAGATCTGAGAATGAGGTGGGCCAGCCCTGCCTGGGTGGACAAAGGCCTGGCCAGCTGGGGTGGGGGGGGCAGAGGACACCGAAAAGGGCATTGGAGCAGCTTCCCTTTTGTTCCCCATCCCTTACTCCCTTCTTCCAGCACCCCCACTTTCTGGATCCAGTTTCCACTGATAAAGGGGCAGGGGTACAAAAACATGGCCAACATCTGAAGCAGCCCCTGCCGCAGACAGACTCCTCCCGGAGACAGGGTTGTGGCCACCGTGGGCTGTCCCTGAAGAGAGGCTCTTTGATTCCTTCGCATTCAGAAACAGTGTGCCGAGCACACTCATAAATATGTAGACACTAACTCAAGAGTGATGTGAGTCAAGACGGTGCACAGGGAGCTGACCCAGTCTGGCGCCCAGAGGAGGAATCCCTGGGGAAGTGACTTTTTGCTGAGAACTACTGGATAGGTAGGAATTAAGTAGGGTGTGGGTTGGTGAGGCGCGGAGGGAGCTGGGGAAAAGAGAACAGCATTCCAGAAACAGCGTGTGCAAAGGACCTCAGGCTGGAAGGGTGCCTAGTCCCTAAAGGAACTGGAAGTAGACCAAGGTAGCAGAACACAGAGGAAAGGGGGGTAGTGGGTGTGGAACCTGGAGGCACGTCCCACAGGGCCTGGTGGTCATAATATGAAAACAGTTAGTCTGGACTCTCAGGGATCAGAGGAGTGATAGCAGCTTGGAACAGAGTGAAGAACATGGTGAAATGGTGAAGGGGGTGTAGACTCGGGAGACATTTCGGAAGCAGGGTCCTCTCTGATGGGTGGGATATAGGGCCATAGGCCATCAAGCCTCCCATTTGTTGGTTCCCAGAATGCTTTCCCAGCAACTTTGTCAGGCTGTGATCCTTACCTTCATTTTGTAGCTGAGGAAATAAGAAAACCGAGTACGCTTGAGGTCACACAGCGAGAAAAGAGCAGGGGCGAGTGGGATCCTTTCTCCACATCAGCCTTCCTGCTACGACAGTGATCGCTCTCTCTCTCTCTCTCACTAGCCTCCTGTCTTCCACTCCTCAGTGCCCTGCACCAAGCATTCCCTACCTAGGACCAGTCAGGGTGGGGGACCCAAGGGGCCAAGGTGATGAGTGTGTGTGTGTGTGTGTGTGTGTGTGTGTGTGTGTGTGACACTTGTCCCAAGAGGCTTTTCTGCTGTTCAATGAGGTAATGTGTGTGCAGCATGCCCAGCATATAGTAAGGGTTCAATCTTAATTACTGCTGTGACAGTCACTATGTCCCAAATTCAGGGCCAGGCAATTGGTGAGGGGTAGGATCTGAGGCCAAAAGCGATGCCATCTGTCTTCTGACCGCAGGGCCCAGCCCAGAAACCATCCCGGCTCTCGTGGGCAGGAAGCAAGGGAGGTTGTTTGTCCTTGCAGAGCCACCGTCCCCCTCCACCCTTCCAGCTGCCTCTGGGGCATCATGGGCTGGATTAGGGAGAGGTTCAGCTCACAGGCTGGGTGAAGGGATGACCCAGGCGGGTTGGGCAGGGCCTGGGATGAGGGGGTGGGTGGTTTCAGGGGTGGGGCTGAGAGCCTCTCCCTGCAGGGAGCCCCATGTACCCTGGGGGAGACTTTCGGAATCTGCTGAGACCTGTTCTGGGAGGGGATGTGGTCTCAGCTTGAGTAGAACTGAGCGCTCCCCTGAAAGAAACCAGTGGGTGCACCTGTTGCTTCTGCCCAGGTGGTCGGACAGCAGGAAGAATTTCCCGAGAGGGATGTGTGGGGCCGTAGGGCGAGCTGCTCCCAGAGTTCTCCTCCAGTCTCCCCCGAAATGAGCTGTCCAGTGTGGATGGAGTAGGAGAATGAATATAATTTTGGAGCAGAATCATTGAAAGTATTCTCCTGCCTCCAGGAATGACTGCCCTGAATATGATCTAGTCTGAAAAGGGGTCCTGGCTTCTTTCCGGTACTCCTTGACGAAGGGAGACCCTTCCTAAGTCTCACAGTCGCTCTGTCCTTCTGCAGGGAACCCTGCTGTCTGTAGGAGATGGGGCAGGGTTGGGGGCTGAGGGGCCTGGAGAATGCAGTGGGGAGAAGAGGGCTGGAGGAAATAAGGGCACCCTGCCCACTCTGGGCTGTGAGGAAGAGAAGTGTGCCAGACGTGGGCCAGCAGGGGGCTCTGCTGCACAGGGGACCTGCCAGCATCGCTCACCAGAATGTGCGCCCTCCAAGGTGTAGGCATGTTTTTCTTGGAGTGTGTGCCTGAGAAAGCATTTGAGAACAGGGACTTGCCTCTGCGTGCACACCCTTGTGTGTGTATGTGTTACAGGTGGTGTGGAAGCATGTGTAGTCTTGGAACAGACGTGTGTGGTAAGGGAGGTGAGGCCGCAGGAACCCCACGGTTAGCCCAGCTTTTGCTAGGGAAGCTCTTCCAAGGTTCTGGTGCCCTGGAAGGTGACATCCCAAGAGTTTGTTCATCCTTTGGTCCAGATGGTAGGTCTCATCAATGCCAAAGACTCACCGCGTGCAAGGTTCAGACCCCCCTGGCAGCCTGAGAGCTCCTCCTATTCGGGGACTACTAGGGCCCCAAAGATGACAATAGGGTCTCTGAAAAGGCATAATGGAGGGGGGGTGGTGGGTGGGTAAAGCCCTCCAGACAGGAGGTGCCCAGCTTTTCTGGGCAACCTCTGTGGGCAGGACCTGCTCCTCTGCCCGCCCTGGGAGACCGGTTCATTTGTTCCATATTCTTTCAAGAGCGTGCTTTAAAATTTGAATTTGAATGTGACTTGGTCATTTTTTTTTTATTGTAGTAAAAGACACATACTGTAAAATTTACCATCGTAAGTGTTCAGTTCAGTGGCATTCAGTACATTCCCACTGTGCAACTGTCCCCACCGTCCATCTCTAGCACGTTTTCGTCTTCTCAGACTGAAACTCCATACCCATTAAACAGTAACTTACTTTCCCCTTTCCCCTTGGCAGTCACCATTCTATTTTCCGTCTCTATGAATCTAGATATCTCATACAAGCAGCATCATCCAACGTTTGCTCTTTTGCTCCCGGCTTATTTCACTAAACATACCGTCTTCAAGGTTTTTCCATGTTATGTGGGTTAGAATTTCCTTCCTTTTTAAGACCAAATAAATTCTATTGTATGGAGATACCACATTTTGTTTATCCATTCATGCGTCAATTGACATTTGGGTCGTTTCCACCTTTTGGCCATTGCGAACGCTGCCGTGAATATGGGTGTGCCCGTATTGCTGTGAGTCCCTGTTTTCACTTTTTTGTTTTTAAAGGTTATTTATTTATTTTGAGAGAGAGAGAGAGAGAGAGAGAGAGAGAGAGAGCACGAGCAGGGGAGGGGCAGAGGAGGGAGAGAGAGAGAATCCCAAGCAGGCTCCATGCTGTCAGCGCAGATCCCAAAGAGGGGCTCAGTCTCACAAGCTGTGACATCATGACCTGAGCTGAAATTAAGAGTCAGACACTTAACTGAGCTACCCAGACGCCCCCCCCCCGACTCCCCCTCCCCACTTTCACTTCTTCCGGAGACCTAGCCAGAGTGGAATTGCTGGATCCTGTGTTAATTCTGTTTAATTTTATGAGGAACTGCCAGGCTGTTTTCCACAGCAATGGCACCATTCTGCGTTCTACCAGCAAAATATACAGGTGGAGCACCGGGTGGCTCAGTCGTCTCACTTCAGCTCAGGTCACGATCTCACGGTATGTGAGTTCGAGCCCCACACCGAGCTTGCTGCCGTCAGCACAGAGCCTCTGTCGATCCTCGAGCTTTCGATCCTCTGTCCCCCTCTCAGCCCCTCCCCAACTTGCATTCTCCCTCTCTTAAAAATAAACATTAAAAAAAAAAAAAACGCATACAGGTTCCAGTTTCTCCATATCCTTGCCATTAACCAATTGTTTGTTTGTTTGTTTGTTTGGGGATTTTTTTTAGAGATGGGGGGTGGTGGTGGGGGGACAGGGAGGGGGAGAGAGAGGTAGAAAGAGAATGCCTGCTGACAACACAGAGCTTGATGCGAGGCTCAACGTGGGGCTTGAACTCACGAACTGTGAGATCATGACCTGAGCCAAAATCAAGAGCCGGATGCTTAACCGAGTAAACCACCCAGGTGACCCAACAAATAATTTTTTTTTTAACGTTTTATTTATTTTTGAGACAGAGAGAGACAGAGCATGAACAGGGGAGGGGCAGAGAGAGAGGGAGACACAGAATCGGAAGCAGGCTCCAGGCTCTGAGCCATCAGCCCAGAGCCCGACGCGGGGCTCGAACTCACGGACCGCGAGATCGTGACCTGAGCCGAAGTCGGCCGCTTAACCGACTGAGCCACCCAGGCGCCCCCCAACAAATAATTTTTGAGAGCCTACTGCGTTCAGAGCACTCTCATAGTATCAATCCATTTCTGAAAAGTTGTCCTCAGGAAGCTGTCAGTCTAATGAGGAAGACTGAGGCCATGGCCTTGAGCAGTCTCTAATCCGAGGGGAAAGACAGAAACCGTGACTTCTGGGAGACCCTGGACTGATATGGGACAAAAACAAACACACAAAAAAACCCCACAGAATATACCAACAACAAAAACCCTGTCTGCTCTCGGGGAGCTCCCAGTCTGATGGAGGAATCATGGCCTCTGCCCTCTAGGGAGTCCCAGATGGGCCCGGAGACCAGAATGGATACATGGAGACCATGCATTGAGACAGCCCAGGGCTGCTGAGTGGAGTAAATCAGGGGGTGGAGTGACCTGTGGTGGCCCTGTCCCACACCGGCCTGCGGTTGCCTGGGCAATGGCCCTGCTGTTTACTTTGTGGCTGGCTCCAGATTTACCCTTTTCAGCAAGTACTCATTTCCCACCATAAGGAAAGATCCTCTTTAGTCTCCCCTCTCTCTGGTGTCCCTGAGGAGGGGACCGGCTCTCCTGCTGGGCGGAGGCCCTGCCAGCCTGGCACCTTGGCCACGTTCCTTGCCTACTGGGGTCTCACGCTGCCTGCTCCCTCCCCACTCCCAAAGTGCCGAAGTTCTGCTCAGGAAGTGGGGGCTTTTGATGACGCCCGCGTGAATGGGACCACCGGAGTCACCGGAGTGCAGACCTCCATAAAAGTCTGTACGTGTCACTGTGTCCTTGTATACACGTGGCTGAGTTGTCTGCCTGTCTGAATGTGAGTGTGGCTGGGTGTGAGAGTGTGTGAATATCCAGAAGGCAATCAAAACAGCTTGCATCGCCCTCCAGGGCATTATGCTAAGTGAAATAAGTCAAACAGAGAAAGACAAATACCTTATGGTCTCCCCTATATGTGGAATCTGAAAACAAGGACAACAGCACAAACCAAGCTCAAAGATACAGACCACAGATTGGGCGTCAAAACAGGGCGTCAAAAGGTACAAACTTCCAGTTATAAAATAAATAAGTCATGGGCATGACATGTAGGGCATGGCGACTATAGTTACTAATACAGAATTGCATTTTTGAAGGTTGCTAAGAGAGTAGATCTTAAAAGTTCTCGTCACAAGATGGGGTGCCTGGGTGGCTCAGTCGGTTAAGCGTCCGACTTCGGCTCACATCACGATCTCACCGTTCGTGAGTTCGAGCCCCGCGTCGGGGCTCTGTGCTGACAGCTCAGAGCCGGGAACCTGCTTCAGATTCTGTGTCTCCCCCTCTCTCTGCCCCCTCCCCCGCTCACGCTCTGTCTCTGTCTCTCTCTCTCTCTCTCAAAACTAAATAAACATAAAAAATAAAAAGTCTCACAGCCAGAAAGTGGTAGAGACAGGACTTGGACCCAGAAGTGGAGGACTCCGGAGGACTGACTGCAGAGCCCATACGCTAACCACAGAGCCACGGGGATCGCGTGGATCCCTCCTTGAGATGGCAGTGGGACGGCGGGTAGGGGCAAGTGTTTCCTCCTCTCCTTTTCTCTCCCCTCCCCTCCAACCTTCCGTGGCTCTGGCCCCGTTTGAGTGGGGCGGGGTGGCGGGGGAGAGGAGGTGTCACAAACACCCCAACTCGGGGCAAGATTGGCTCCGGATGGGGAGAGTGTGGGGTCCGGAGAGGCCCTTTGGACCGCCCTCTGCCCCACAGGCCAGACTGAGTGGTGTCCCCACGCTCCCGGTGACGCAGGGTTATGGCACACGGAGTTTGTTGAAGAGACGCGGGCTTGCTTGGCCGGCTCCTCTGCTTGGCCTGTTAGGGCATGCCAGGACGACACACAAGTGGTGCTGGGAACCAGGCATCTGAATGGGGCAAAGGGGTGGAGGAGGACTGGGGGGGGCGTGGTGGGGGAGGCCGCCTGGAGCGGGGAGACTGGGGCAGGGGTCAGAGGCCCAGGCGTGGGCTGGGCGGGCATGCCTTGGGTATCACATTGCCTGCATGCCTCGGATGGCCGGGGACTGGCGGCAGATTTGCTCTGTCTGTGTGTGGGGTTGTGGGGGTGGTTATGGGTACGTGCCTGGTGGTATGCGATGAAGATATGGGACCAGTCGGAGAGTCATCAATGTGGGATGATTCGCTTGGGGTAGGGGCATTATTTGTCATGTGGTTTGGGGACCTACATTCTGGGGGG
>NC_064814.1:9067310-9203103 GCF_023721935.1 Panthera uncia
AAAAAAAAAAAGGGTCACCTTGTCACGCCCCCTCACTCTGACATAAGAAATTCCCCTGGAGGGGCGCCTGGGTGGCTCAGTGAGTTAAGCATCTGACTCTTGATTTCGGCTCAGGTCACGATCTCATGGTCGTGAGATCGAGCCCCGAGTCGGGCTTTGTGCTGAGCTTGGAGCCTGCTTGGGATTCTCTCTCCCTTTCTCTCTGCCTCTCCCCACTTGCACGCCTGCTCTCTCTCTCTCTCTCAAAATAAAAATATGAACATGAAAACAAATTCCCCTGGAGGGTCATGTCATTTCCTGCTCTGACAATCCTGTCTGGGTCCGGCAGGTCTGTCGTGGTGGCCAGGGCTCATGGTCAGATGTGGCCGTGTTACCCGCCAGCCACAGAGTTTCCTCATCTGGCTCGTTCTGAGGGCAGAGGCCCCTGTTGGATGAGTGGTAGGTAGGCCACCGGTGCAAGGAAGGGAGCCCTGGGCTCGATGGGGGAGAGCCTCTGCCCTCAGGGTGCTCCGAGGATGATTTATTCATTAATTCATTTATTCAATAAATATTGATGAGCACTTACCCTATGCCTGTGGAGGCTGTAGGCTCTGGGCTAAGGATGTGAGAGGACAGACCAGTTCCTGGCCCCCAGGAGCTTCCCATTTACTGGAGAAATCCGCAATCAGCATTAAGCGGAGGTTACAGTAAGCACTCAGGGAAAATGAACAGGGTGATGTGAATTGCCTTTAATTCTGGAGGTAGCAGGGAGCTGCCTTTATTAAAAAAAATGGTCAGTGGGGACTCCCGGGTGGCTCAGTCCGTTGAGCGTCTGATTCTTGATTTCAGCTCAGGCCATGATCTCACGGTTCGTGAATTCGATCCCCTTGTTGGGCTCTGTGCCGGCGGTGTGGAGCCTGCTTGGGATTCTCTCTCTGCCCCTCCCCGACTCATGCACGCTCTCCACTCCCCCCCCCCCACCCCCCGCCTCAAAATAAATAAATAAATGTTTGTTTTTAAAAAAAGAAAGAAAAAATGGTCAGCGAAGTCCTCACTGAGGAAGTGATGTTTGTGACATTTGATCTCAGATCTAAAGGGCAAGAAGGAGGCCACATGGAGAAGTGAGGGAAGGGGCTCTGGCCAGAAGGGACAGCAAGAAAGAACGAAGGCCCCAAGAAAGGAAAGGGTTGGCTTGTTCACTAGAGAAGGGCCCCTGTGTCTTGACACAGCGAGAAAGAAGTCGGGGGAGAAGCTGAGTTTGGAGGGGGAGAGACACATCGTGAAAGTTCTTGGGTTTGATTCCAGTGGCGGTGGGAAGCTACCAGGGAGTGCTAAGCAGGGGAGAGACACCATCTCGCTTACATTTTAAAATGGTGGCTGCAGGGGCGACTGTCTGACTCAGTGGGTAGAGTGTGTCACACTGGATCTCAGGGTCGTGAGTTTGAGCCCCACGTTGGCACAGAGATTACTTAAAAAAAAAAAACATGGTGGCAGCTGTGGGGTGGAGAGTGGATTGCAGGAGATGAGGGTGGGACTGGGGAGGTTTGTGTCATTGTCCAGGTAAGAGGTACTGGTGGTATAGACAAGGTGGTCGATATTGGGAAACGGTGGAGACAGGTGGTGTTTTGGAAGCAGCACAGGTATGACTTCCTGATGGGTTGGATGTCAAGGGTGAGGAAGGGGGTGGGGGGTCAAGGGCAAGTCCTAGTTTTCTGGGCAACTGGGTGGATGTGTTGAGCTGGAGAAGTTGGGGAGGGCTGTGGAGGAATAAGTTTAGTGACAAAAATCAAGTACCCCGTGGAGTGCCTATGAGACATGCACATGGGGACACTGAGTAGGCAGTGGGAGGTGCAGGACTGTGGCTGGGGGCGGGGGCCGGGGGAGGATGCTGGACCAGGGATACCTTTGGGAATCCCCATCAGTAGACAGATGGGATTTAAAGCCACAGGTGTGGGTGACATCACAGGAGAGACATTCAGGGAAAGGGGAGCCCAGGACAAAGTTCTGGAGCTCCCCCTCCTGCAGGGCAGGGGCTTAGCCTCTGCTCTAGAGTCATGTGGGGCCCCATGATTCTTTGTTGTGGGGGGCTGTCTTGGCCATCGGGGCGTGTTTAGCAGCACCCTTGGCCTCTACCCACTAGATGCCATAGCACGTCTCCAGGTGTGACGACTGAAAATATGTCCAGATAAATGTCCTCTGGGGACCATTCGCTCCAGTTGAGAACCGCTGATGAGAGCATGTTGTGGGGGGCTGGGGTGGGGGGAGAAAACCAATGGAGGAGACTGAGAAGGAGCCAGTGGAATGAGGAGGAAAACCAGGAACCACGGGGTCCCGGATGCCAAGAGAGGGCTTGGAGAAGGAAGGAGCTGCAGGCTGGTAACGTGCCTCAGAGAGGCTAAGGGAAAGGCCAGGCCGGACGGAGAAGCTGCTTCGGCAGCACGAGGGGCCAGAGTGACCTTATGAGTGGCCTCTGAGACCAGGATACAGAGTGGAGTCTTGAACGAGGGGCAGACAAGCTGGGAGAGCAGGTGCGGTGGGGAATTCTTGATCAGTTTGCTGCGCAGGGGGCAGTGTGTGGACTTAGGAACGGCTTTACGAGGAATGTATGTAAGGTGGGCTAGGCTGGGTGGGGGCCTCACTGCTGCTGTGGGGGCATTGCTGATGCCAGATGCTGTTGATGCTAGTATTTTTTTTTTTAATGTTTATTTTTGAGAGAGACAGAGACAGAGTGTGAGCGGGGGAGGGGCAGAGAGAAAGGGAGACAGAATCTGGAGCAGCCTCCAGGCTCTGAGCAAGCTGTCGGTACAGAGCCTGACGCTGGGCTTGAACTCACGAACTGCGAGATCATGACCTGAGCCGAAGTCGGAGGCTTTAACTAACTGAGCCCCCCAGGTGCCCCGTTGATGCTAGTATTGATTGATTGGTGGATTGATTTTTGAGAGTGCCAGAGAGAACTGGACAGGGGAGGAGCACAGAGAGAGGGAGACAGAGGATCTGACGAGGGCCTCACCAGCTGTGAGATCACAACCTGAGCCGAAGTCGGATGCTAGTGTTTAAAGATGCTGGTGTTTAAAGGAAGGTTGGGGGACTGAGAACGGTGGGTAGGGGTGTCCAGGCAGGTAAGGGGCTGGGCAGGAGGGTGGGGCAGGGGGCTCCTGGCCGTGGGGGCGGGGTCCCCACTGCTGTGGCCGCCTGCAGCTCCCGGGGGGGCCCCCTCGCGCTGTGGGGGCGGGGAGGGCAGGCCCCGCCTCTCACACCCTCCCCCTTCCCGTGTCTCTCCCCCCCTCCCCCCTCCGTGTCTCCCTGCAGAAAGCGGGCGGCGGCCTGCGCCAGTGGAAGCGGGTCTACGCCGCGCTGCGGGCGCGCTCCCTCTTGCTGAGCAAGGAGCGGCGGGAGCCCGGGCCGGCGGCGGCGGCGGGGGCGGCGGCGGCCGTCGCAGGTGAGGACGAGGCGGCGCCCGTCTGCATCGGCTCCTGCCTGGTGGACATCTCCTACAGCGAGACCAAGAGGAGGCACGTGTTCCGGCTGACCACCGCTGACTTCTGTGAATATCTCTTTCAGGCTGAGGACCGGGATGACATGCTGGGCTGGATCAGAGCGATCCGAGAGAACAGCAGGGCCGAGGGCGAGGTGAGGGCCCGGCCGCCTACCTGGGGTGGGGCGGGGCGGAGTGTGTGTGTGGGGGGGTGCAGGGAGGCCCCAGGGCCGCCCCTCCCCTGCTGCGGACCTCGCTTCACCGCTCTGAGCCTCAGTTCCCTCCTCCATAAAATGGGCCAACAGGGGGTACCCCCTGCAGCCCGACGTGCCTGGGCTTTGGCGTAAAGAGAAAATTCAGACAGCGGCTCCCGGAGCCCTCGGCACCCTCAGTGCTCCCTGGCCGGCAGGAACACTAATAACTATAGGGAGGGCACGAATTATTATCGTTATTATCATTATTATTACTGCCTTGGGCAGGCTGTGGCACAGAGAGGTCAGCTCCCGGCCAACCTTAGGTCTTGCTTCAGAAAGCCGGGGTTTCTTATGGAGTGAATTACAGAATGCGGTGCCCCTGTGCCAGAACCGTGGCTTGCCCTTCTGACAGGGCTGGCCTGTCAGCAGGGCACCAACACATTGACCTTGGGAGGAGGCCAAGAGGATTGGCCTTTGGCAGCAAGCTGCACTGGTTGAGCCAAAGGCTTTGGCAGGGATTTCAGGGTAGTTTCTCAATGGCGCCCCCTCTTGGGCAGCTGCAGCTGCACACCCAGAGCCGGGGCTGACGTTTCCGTTTCACTTGCCCGCCCCCCTCCAGCAGGGGCCTGCACAGAGGTGCCTTTGCTCACGTGCACACAGCTCTGTGGGGGTCCTGAGCTCGGGGGCTGGTCTCTGCCATGAGGATGGTGGGCCAGGGGGAGAGGGGTGCCAGCACCTGGCCTCTGGGCCACAGACCCTCTTACTGACAAGAGACACATCCTTTGGCTGAACCAGGCTCTGCTCCCCTCAGGACATTGTCTTTCCTTACTGTAGGGAGGAAGGTACCTGGAATGTGTGGCCCCTGTTCTGGGGGGCCTGGCTGGGCTGTCCCCAGCAGGGTACAGTCAGGGGGTCCCACGTGACTTCCATTATTGCCAGGGCTGCCAGTCCTAGGGGCATCTCCTCTGTGCCTGGCCAGGAATGTGATGAGTGCTACATGCACAATTCTGCAGCCCAACCCTGAGGTTGCCATGTTATCTTCTTTGTTACTGTGGAGGAGACTGAGGCTCAGAGAGGCCAGTGGATTACCTAGGTCACACAGCTGGTGAGGGGGTGCTCGGGAGTCCAGCCCTGGTCTTTCTCGCTCCAGGGTGTGAACCCTCCAGCTGGCGAAGCCGAGGCAGGGGTCAGGGATGAGGCCTGAGTTGGCTGGCTGTGGGCACTGAGGGGGTCTGCTTTCTCTTTCCTTTCCTCCAGGACCCCGGCTGTGCCAACCAAGCTCTGATCAGCAAGAAGCTTAATGATTATCGCAAAGTAAGGTGAGGTCCAGCTCTCATGAATAGTCTTGACCATGAGGCGGGGGGCACTCCAGACAGAGGTCATCTTCCTGGCCCACCTCCGGGCCCGAGGCAGCCTCTGAATCACCCTCTACGGGGGTGGGGGTGGGTGGGTGGGTAGGCAGAGCCTCCAGTCCCCAGAAGGACAAGGAGGGATTTGTCAGGGCTGGAGGGGAGGTCTAAAGTGGTAGGAAGCTGGGGCAGGTGGCATGTTGGGTGACCCCAGATGAAGACTTTTCCTCTCCTCCTTTTCCTACACAGCCATAGCTCTGGGCCCAAAGCTGACTCCTCCCCCAAAGTCTCTCGTGGCCTGGGGGGCCTCAAGTCTGAGTTCCTCAAACAGAGTACCGCACGTGGCTTCAGGACTCAGGACCAGTCCGCAGGGAGCAAGGGTAGGAAGGTGGCTGCTAAGGGGGCAGTATGTGTGTGTGCACATGTGGGAGGGTGGGGGTCAGTTCTGTGGGTCTACATGGGAGCCAAGGGCTTGTGTGTGTGTGTGTGTGCGCACACACATGTGTTGGGTTGGGTGTGTGCCAGGATTATCCTGGTATGTCAGCCTGTGTGTGTATGCCTGTGAGGGTCTAGGGGCTTTCAGAGTCTCAGGGCTGGAAGGGCCTGGAACCTGATTTCCCTCCGTGACATCCCAGCTGGGTGTTCTCCAAGTCTCTGCCTGTGTCCCTTCAGGAGCAGGAGGCTCATCCTCTCTGGAGGCGGCCTTTTCCCTCTTTATACACTTTCGACTATTAGAAAGTTCTTTCTTTGGTTGTATCAGAATCTGCGACCCCCACCTTGTTGTTTTAGCCCTCGAGGCCATATAGAAGTCCTTACTTTCCTCCGAGGGCTGACTCCTCAGGAATAAACCCCCTCATCTCTGAGGCCTTCTCTCAGGATATAATTTCCCATCAGCCCTCAGCATTCCAGTTGCCTTTCTGATGGAGTCCCCACATGTCCAAACATGGGTGGGTGTGTGTGACCAAGCGTGGCTGCTGCCCCTCCCCGGCTGCCCCCGCCCCCCGCTCACCCTGACTTTGTCTGCCTTCTCCGACCCCAGATGACAGTGCTACCACTCCCAAAACCCCATGGGGCATCAACATCATCAAGAAGAACAAGAAGGCAGCTCCTAGGGCGTTTGGGGTCCGTCTGGAGGAGTGCCAACCAGCCATAGAGAACCAGGTGAGCCCCTGCCGTACTCCAGGGCAGGCAGAGAAGGGGGCAGACCAAGGCACAGAGGGTCAGAGCTGTGAGGGACTTTGGAACCAGCTCTCCGCCTCATCTTAGAGACACCGCGGTTGTGGGGGTTGTCGGGGGGCAGAGCCCAGGGAGGGAACAGCAGAACTGAGGCAGAGCCCGGAATCCCCGCCCTCCAGTCAGTGCTCCTGTGCCCACCGTGGTGAGGCTCTGGTGCCCGGAGACGGTGAGGGCCTTTTGTTCCCCTGCATGGGGCCCCCGGGCAGCAGCTCCGGCTGTGCACTGCTCCCGTCTTGGCCTTCCCCCCTCTTCTGGCTCACCGGTGGGGAATCCTGCCTTTTACCTTCCTAACACGTCTGCCCTGCCTGTCCCCAGCGGGTCCCCTTGATCGTGGCTGCGTGCTGTCGCATCGTGGAGGCACGGGGTCTGGAGTCCACGGGCATTTACCGAGTGCCTGGTAACAATGCAGTGGTGTCCAGCCTACAGGAGCAGCTCAACCGTGGTCCCGGGGACATCAACCTACAGGATGAGGTGGGTGCAGCCGGGGAGTCTGTGGAGGCGGGGAGGGGCCGAGGCGGCGTGTGTGTCTGTCGTGTTCCTTGTACCCTGCAGCGTGCCTGGCAGCGGGCCGGGGCACGAAGACGGGTGAGACGGGACCTGTCCTTGCGGGCCAGGCCCGGGGATGGGCATCCCCCCGACTGAGGCCTGACAGGTGCAGTCGTGGCTAGGGAGCCTTGAGGCAGAGGCTCGCTGGCAATAGTTTGGGGGCCTTGAGGATGAGTAGAGTTCACTAAACGCCGGTGAAAGCCGGGCGAGGGCATTCCGGGCCAAGGGAATGGCCTGGGCGAAGGGGCGGGCCCTGAAGGTTTGCCAACAGTCGACTCACCTTCTCTGTAAAGGACCAGGTAGCAGATGTTTTAGGTGCTGGTTACCACGCGGTCTCCTCCCCCTCCTCCTTCTTTTTCTTCAGTCCTTTAAACACGTGAAAACCGTTCTTAGCTCCAGGGCCACACAAAACCAGGCCGCAGGCTGGACTTGACCCACAGGCTGTGCTCCGCAGACCCCTGGCTTGGAAGGGGAGCCTGTGGTATTTTCTGGAGCCTCCAGGACTTCAAATGGTTGCAACATGGGAAGAGGAGGGGCCGGTCAGATGAGACAAAGCCGGCTCGTGAAGCAGTCTGACAGCCACACTTAAAAGTTTGCAGCAGGTTCAGCAGCCGGTTAAGCCGACTGTGCTCTTTCCCCACGGGGACCCAGGGTGCCGCGGCTGCAAACAGCAGCCTCCTTGGTGGTGTATGTAGCCTGTCGATTGTATAGGCTGCCCTAAGGGACCTTGGAGACAGCCTTTCCCAGTGGACATTGAGGTTTGGCCTCATGCTGTCTCCGGTCTAGGCTCCAGACGGGTATGCGGTATGGGGGGACGGGGCACCTTTGGAAAGCCCCCGGTCACGGTGGCCAAGGTCCGCATCGGCCAAGTCATCATGTCTATCTGTACCAAGTTGCAGAACAAGGAGTCTGTGATCGAGGCCCTACATAGGGCCAAGTTCAAGTTCCCCGGCCGCCAGAAGATCCACATTCCCAAGAAGTGGGGCTTTACTCAGTTTATTGCGGATGAATTTGTAGACGTAATGGCCGAAAAGTGGCTCATCCCAGATGGCTGGGGGTCAAATACATCCCTAATCGTGGCCCCTTGGACAACTGCTGGGTTCTGCATTCATGAGAACCTTGGCGCTGTCCCTCCCTATTCATGCCCACCAATAAGTTCCACTTCCTGTAAAAAAAAAAAAAAGCTCGCTTTTTAAAAAAAATGTCAGTTCTCAGTAAAGCTGGAAAAAAACTAAAGAAATATATATATTTTTTAAGTATTTATTTTGAGAGAGAGCGAGCATGAGCAGGGGAGGAGCAGAGAGAAAGAATCCCAAGCAGGCTCTGCCCTGTCAGCACAGAGCCCCACGTGGGGCTTGAATCTACAAACCATGAGATCATGACCTGAGCCAAAACCAAGAGCCAGACGTTTAACTGACGGAGCCACCTAGGCGCCCCCCAAAAAAATATATATTAAAAGAATTAAAAAAAATTTTTTTTAATGTTTTATTTATTTTTAGAGAGAGAAAGAGACAGAACGCAAATGGGGGAGAGACAAAGAGGGAGGGAGACACAGAATCCGAAGCAGACTCCAGGCTCTGAGCTGTGAGCACAGAGCCTGACACGGGGCTCAAACTCACGAACCACAAGATGGTGACCTGAGCCAAAGTCGGAGGATTAACTGACTGAGCCACCCAGGCGCCCCCCAAAGAGATATTTTAATGTGAAAAAAAAAAACCAGAATTTGCAGCAGGGTCAGTGTTTCTCAAACTGTATTCCTCCAAAAAGCTGTGGGAGGCTAGGAGCAGGTCAGGAACCCCGGTCTTTGTTCAAACTAGAGAAATCTGCTTTGTTCTGTTTTGAATGTCATTTTTTTTTTTCATATTGGGTTTTCACGTATGATTCTGTCTGGCAAAAAGGGGCTCTGCTGAAGAAGATTTTTGGAAAACCATGAATCTGGGCAATGAGGTCCCATGAGTCACATATTTAGTGAAGCTTTATGCGATACCTGACCGTCTTCCTGCCCTTGGGGAAAAAATGGGGGAGACAAGATCAGTACGTATGGGACAGTGGCCAAGGGAAAAGGCTGCTCTCTCACCAAGGGCCAGATTGTGCGATGAGGAAGGAGAAGATGCCGAGGGCCGGAGCAGGTGGTAGACTTGAGTGGTGGAATCTTTGAAGCGTGAACGGGAGGGGGCAGGCGGACAAGAAGGCAGTCCAGGCTGGGAACGATGGCATTTTCCAAAATCCCAGAGCAGGGTCTGAGTGTCGAGACAGAGAACAGGCCCGTTTCATTCCTCCTTCCTGGGCTTGCCAGTGGGGAGGATGAGGCCCGGGGCAGGAGGTGGAGGGCTTTTGATGGTGCCACTGAAGTCTTTGATCTTGACAGTGGGGACAATAGGGAGCCTTCAGTGGTTCTTCAGCTGGGGAGGCATAAATGAGCGTGGAGTCTGCTTTAGCTTATGTCTGACGGATACAAATGAGGGAGGCCCAGAGCGGGGCATCCAAGGGAGAAATTGCTGACATGGGGGAAGTGCAAGGGGCCAGGAGGACACGGTGGCCCCAGGGGAATAAGGAAGATGGGAGCAGCTCTAGGAGTTGACCACATGAGAGGGGGGGGGGGGGTGCAGGGAGGAGCCAACGTTTGAGCTGGGGGCTGGTGGTATCTCTCTGGCAGAAACTGGGGAGTAGGGCCCGAGAGGGAAGATGTGTCAGGCAGGCCCCCCCCCGGATTTGGGGTGATGGCACAAACAGGCGGTCCCCAAGAGTGCACTGGAGGATGGACACGGTGGTGTTGGGGCACAGAGTGGGACGATGGAGGGAACTGCTATGTGGGCAGAGGGTGGGCAGCAGGAGTGAAGGGCCAGGCTCCGTGTGGGACAGAGGAGGGGGGGGCTCAGGTGAGGCTGGGGATGAGTGGCAGATGTGTGCACGTGGGAGGGGTCCAGAAGCCTTGGGTTTGGCAGCTGGGAGATGAGAACAGCCAGGAGGTGATGGGGCAGGTGGGCGGTCCCTGTGCTGGCTTGGGGTGGATATGCCCAAAAGCACATTCGCCGGGGCTTAGCCAGGGAGAAGCATGGCCGGGGCTGGGGGGCAGCAGACCCAAGTCAGGGCCCAGAGTGTGCTGGGCCTGTAGTTTTGTCTCAGACACCAGTCCTGTCCTCTGTCTTGGGGACTGCTGGAAGTTAAGTGCTGTGGGCAGGGTGACCGTAACTCCTGATGAACCTGAGGGGGAGGGTATTCTTTGTGGGATGGTGTGGGGCCATTGTACTGAGTGTGTGTGTTGTGGAGCTGCGTGTCTTTGTGGAAGGTGTTACCTTGTTTTCCGGGCCTGAGTTACTCTGAGCCCTTCCGGTCAAGGCTGTTACCCTGGACTTTGCACGGGGTGATGGTGCCCCCTCGTGGACACAAGGGACAGTGACCGGCCATGCTTCATTCATTCTTGCATTCAACAATCCATTTATTTAAAAACAATTTTTTTTTTAATGTTTATTTATTTTTGAGAGAGAGAGACAGATGTGAGCGGGGGAAGATTAGAGAGAGAGGGAGACACAGAATCCGAAGCAGGCTCCAGGCTCTGAGCTGTCAGCACAGAACCCGATGTGGGGCTTGAACCCACAAACAGATCAGACCCGAGCTGAAGTCGATGCTTAACCAACTGAGCCACCCAGGCGCCCCAACCACCCATTTATTTAAAACAGGGTTTCTTGGGGTACCTGGGTGGCTCAGTTGTTTAAGCTTCCGACTTTGACTTAGGTCATGATCTTGCAGTTTGTGAATTTGAGCCCTGCGTCGGGCTCTGTGCTGACAGCTTGGAGCCTAGAGCCTGGAGCCTGCTTCAGATTCTGTGTCCCTTTCCCTCTGCCCTTCCCCTGCGTGTGCGCTCTCTCTCTCTCTCTCAAAAATAAGTAAACATTAAAAAACAACAACCCAGGTTTCTCAATCTTGATGCCTTGCAGAATAATTCTTTGTTGTGGGAAGGTGTCCTGTGTATCACAGAAAGTTTAATTAAAAGCATCCCCAGACTCTGGTTGTGGAAACCAAGGGGGTTCTGTCCCTGGGGGTGTGATTCTGCCCCTGTTGAGAACTACTGACTTAGGCCATATAGGTGCCAGGCTAACTGAGCTCACTAGGTGGTAGGAGCACAGTGGGGGACAGGGCAGACAGGACAGGACAGACAGTCCTGCCAGGCAGGTAGGCAGGGAAGGAAAAAAATGCATACAACGGTGACAAAGTGTGGCAAGTGCCATGGAAGAAACAAGGTCAGGGCTGTTGTACAGATGACGGGGCAGGGGCAGTGGTGGCTGTGTTAGCTGTGACTGTCAGGGAAGGCGTCTCTGCAGAGATGGCATTTGGGTAGGATGAGGAGGCTGGCCTGTGAAGGGCAGGGGAGGAAACTTCTAGGGGAGGGAATTGGCATGTGCAAAAGGCCTGAGATAGGCAGGTGCCAGGCATGAATGACTGCTATGTCATGGATAAGGAGAGGGGTTCCAAGGGTGGCTCTCCACTAAATGGGGAGCCCTGGGAGGCAGGACTGAGTGCTGGTAGGCCCGAAGAGGTCCAACCACCAAGGAGGTTTCTCTCACTTCCGTCCCATAGTGCTTGCACCAAAGGAGGTACCTAGTACTTGCTGTGGGTGGGCAAATGCGGGAGCTCACTGGGCTTGCTGGAGCAGGGAGGGGTCGGGGCCAGCCGGTCAGGGGGCCAGGACCTAGCTGGGCGCTGTTCTGCCGCCACCACCCTGATGAGTCTCCTTAGGCCGGAGATTCCCTGGTCTGGGCAGAGCTTGGTGTGGGTGTACCCCAGGGAGGGCGGGGCCGGGCTAGACTAGCATGGAGGCGTGGGCACCTGGGCTGGGCCTGGGGGGCGGGGATGGGGTCTGCGCACCCCGCTGGGCCTGCCTGGGACCTGACGTCTTCGCCCTCTCCCCAGCGCTGGCAGGACCTCAATGTGATCAGCAGCCTGCTCAAGTCCTTCTTCCGAAAACTGCCTGAGCCTCTTTTCACCGACGGTGAGTGGGGGTGGAAGTGGAGGACGGGAGGAGGAGGGACACCTGTCTGTGCTGCACTCTGACCACTTCGTTTTATTGGGTTTGTTGGCTTTACTCATTGGGTTTTTTTTTTTTTTAATGCTTATTTATTTATTTATTTATTTAATTGTTTTAACATTTATTTTTGAGAGACAGAGACAGACAGAGTGTGAGCAGGGGAGGGGCACAGAGAGAGAGGCAGATACAGAATCCAGAGCAGGCTCCAGGCTCTGAGCTGTCAGCACAGAGCCTGACGTGGGGCTTGAACTCAGGAACAGTGAGATCATGACCCAAGCCAAAGTCGGATGCCTAACTGAGCCACCCAGGTGCCCCAGTGTTTATTTATTTATTTTTTTTGAGAGAGAGAGAGCAGGGGAGGGGCAGAGAGAGAGAGAGGGAGACACAGAATCTGAAGCAGGCTCCAGGCTCCCAGCTGTCAGCATAGAACCCGACATGGAGCTCGAACTCACAAACCGCGAGCTCGTGACCTGAGCCAAAGTTGAGGCTTAACCGCTTGAGCCACCCAGGCACCCTGGGTTTTTGTTTCAATACAAGAGAAACATGGGCTCGTAACAAACTTAGTATAGATGCAAATAAAGAACCCCCGAAGGTGCCTGTCACTCTCCTAGTCCCTATCCCTGGAGACTATCCTGACCCTTTCTGAGCATTTGCTCTGTGCCAAGCACGGCTCCCTACAACAACTCCATGGAGAGTAGGTACTATTATCTCCACTGTACAGATGAGGAAACTGAGGTTAAATCATTTGCCCAAGGTCACGCACGTTGTCAGTGTCAGAGCCAGGATTCAGCCCCAGGCTTCCGGCTCCAGAGCCCAGCTCTTGACCGTTCGCTGATCTGTTTGTTTTCCCAGACCCTCTTACACATGTGACGGAGGCAACCATGCATAGATAGGGTCTAGAGTTGGGTGAGTTTGCCTGCGTGCTGGCAAATGTTTGCCATCTGGCTCTCAAGGGAAAAAAGCCTTGATCTGTAGTCTCCATGGTGCAATTACTCCTACTGTGCCTTATTTCAAGCTACCGATAAGCTGCCACCAACGTGGAGTCAGAAGAGAACACCTTTGGCCCTCGGGAGCCGGTGTGAGCAGGATTCAGCACACCCCTGGGGGTGGGGGGGGTGGGGGCTCTTAACAAAAGGAGGCTTGTCATTCTGAGATTCATTCGTGTCTGTACAAAGAGCTCTACCCCGTTCTTCTTTTAAATCAACCACCTGGTAGTTCACAGTCGGAATAGACTATAATTTGCCTAATCACTCCCCTATTGATGGATATTCAGGTTGTGTTCAAATTTTTGCTCTTACAAAACACGTTGCAATGGCTTTCCTTGAAGGTGTCCCTACACGCCCGGATCGGTGTCCTAGAGGTGGGTTCCTAGACTGTAGAATTTCCAGGTCAAAGTCCTGGTCAACATTTTTGAAAGCTAATGTCAAGCTGCCCTCTGAGAAGAAGGCCCTAGTTCATACTCTGACCAACAGCATAGGAGAGAATTGGCCCCATCCACCCTCGATGTTATCAGCATTTTATTAGACTTCTCTTAATTGGTTGAGGGAAATGTCATCTCGTTATGTTTTCATTTTCATTTCTTTCATTATTAGGGAAATTAACTATCTTTTCATTAGTTTACTGGCCTTCTCTGTTTCCTCTCATTTCCTGTTCAGACCGTGTGCCCATTTTCCTATTGGGCTGTTTGTCTTTTTTGGTATCGATTTGTACGAGACAAGCTCTTGTGTATTATGGGTATTAACCCTTGGCTAGTTTTTGCGGAGATTTGCTCTCGGTCTGCCATTTGCTTATTAACTGTTCAGGGCAGAAGTTGAAAACAATTAAGTGTAGTCAAAGCTGTTTATCTTTAATGGATCCTGCATCTCGTGTTTAGGAAGGCCTTATGGTTGTAAAGACGTTTTCTTGGTTTTCCCAAGATTTTAGCAACTTTGACATTTGGCTCTCTCATGCGGTCACACATGTTTGTGTATTCTTATGTGGGCTGGAAATGGATTTTTGTTCCCCCAACAAGATAGCTAATTGTCCCAGGGACATTTATTGACCCCTCCATCCTTCCCCACTGATTTGAAACGCTGCCTTTATCACATAGTAAAGATCCACGTGGCCTGTTCCCCTCCTTTCTGTGTCCTTGTCCTTGGCCAACCTCCTCCGTGAGGCCCAGGCTGCTGAAGCTATGCTATCTTTTTAGCGCGTTTCAGTATCGGATAGGGCAAGCCCTCCCTCGTGACTCTTCCTTTACAGACTGTTCTCCGCTCTCCTTATGCATCTACTCGTCAGATGAGTTTCAGAATAAACTTAGCCTGTTCCATGTTTTAAAGTTCCCCATGCACTTCTTCTGAAGGGAGTTGGGGGGCATTTTGACACAGGTGGGGTGGGCATCTGGAGGCTGAAAGGGCCCCTCCCTCTTTCTAGGTAACCTCTTCTGACCTTGTGGTGTCCTTGTCCCAGAGCCTGGGACGAGGACCTCTTTTCCAGTATCCACGTGCGGCTCAGGTCCTGCTTCTTCCCAAACACACCCGGGCTGCCCCAGGTCAGGTGCGCCCCTGAGTGCAGCTGTAGTGGGTTTGGTCACATAGACACAAGGTCATGGAGCTGCCCCCCCCCCCCCCGATGCTGAGCTGGAGCAGCCTGGGCCTCCTCAGCTTGGAAGCACCGTGAGAGTGGGAGAAGGGACTGCCTCCCACCTCTCTAAAGAGTCTTCACTGTGTTCTAGACAAATACAACGACTTCATCGAGGCCAATCGCATCGAAGACTCGAGAGAGCGGATGAAGACGCTCCGGAAGCTGGTAAGGAAAGAGAGACGCCCTCGGGCAAAAGGCACACTGGGCCTGGAGAGCACCCCCCCCGCCCCCCCCCGGGAGGCCTGGAGCCCAGTGCCGCCACTTCCCTCTGTGACCTTGGAGACGCCCTTCTCCGCTCTGGGCCTCTGTTTCTCCATCTCTCCAAGGGGGCTGGCTAGAAGGTGGTTTCCAGACCCCGGAGGTATGGCGGTGGGAGCCCCTGTGGGGTGTGCTGGGGAGATGGGGAGGCCATCACAGCCCCATGCCCCTTCTCGCTCCCGCCCAGATCCGGGATCTCCCAGGACACTACTATGAGACTCTCAAATTCCTCGTGGGCCATCTGAAGACCATTGCTGACCACTCGGAGAAAAACAAGGTGGGGGGACTCTGGCATGGAATATGGGGGAAGGAGGCATATAGGGTCCTTTCAGCATATTCTAGACTCTTCCAGGTCAGATAATCCCAAGGCCCTCTAGGCACACCCTCCTCCCTAGTCACTCTGTCCCCACCCCACCCTTCCATGCCAGCCAGTGCTTCTTCCCCGGAGGGCCATCTCCGGAGTTTCTGAAGGGTCTCACAGAGGCAGAGAGCCACAGTCCCTCTGTGTCTGATGGAAATCTATTCTCGGATTTAGCTCAAATCCCTTGCATTGCATTTTTCTTTCTTTCTTTCTTTCTTTCTTTCTTTCTTTCTTTCTTTCTTTTTTTTTCCTTTTTTAAAAAATATTTTAAGTAATCTCTACACCCAACATGGGGCTCAAACTCATAACCTTAAAATCAAGCGTTGCTCACTCTACAGACTAAACCAGTCTCTCATGCCACATTGTGTTTTTCTAATCAGACCTCTGTATTTTCTGGTTCTGCAAAAATGAATGGAGCTATAGGAATGCTCCCAGTTTTAAAATACCCTTAGAACCTCCAGCAGGTCCCTATTCTGGCATCTGTCACTGTTAGCACGGTATGGGTGAGCAGGCTGGGCACTGCTCTCGGCTGCTAGGCCTGGGGATGAGCGAGGCTGAAATCTGGCCTTGCGAGGCATTGCCTTACCCAGCAAGGAGGTGTCCATCCCCTAAGCCAGGCATAGCTCAGGATGGGCCGTGGGCCTGAGGGGCCTGGGGTGAGGGAGGTCTGGGGGACTGGAGGTCAGAGCTCATGGAGTGTTGATGCTGACCTGCTTTCCTCCCCTGCCCAGATGGAGCCCAGGAACCTGGCCCTGGTCTTCGGGCCGACGCTGGTGAGGACGTCTGAGGACAACATGGCGGACATGGTGACCCACATGCCTGATCGCTATAAGATCGTGGAGACGCTGATCCAGCACGTAAGCAGCCACTCCAGGCGGAGGCCATGTCCCCCTGGGCATTTCGCTCCTGCTCGCCTGGGCGGATGTGCTCAGTGGAGGGTGAGGCAGCTTCAGCAAATGCTCCTGGGATGGCACATGCCCTTCCGAAGCGATGGGCTGCGTTTCCGGACCAAACAGGAATGGATCCTAGAATCCCTGTCTTTCTAGGATGTTCCATTCCCAGCAGGAGAATCAGGAGGCCCCTGAGCTTCTAAGATGAGGGTGAGGGTCAGAGGGCAGAGGAGGGTCAGGGAAAGTGCTGCTGGGTTGGACAGCCAAGGGGTGAATGCAGGGGCACGTTCAGAAGGGGGCCCCAGGAAAAGTGTCCTGGTAGAAACACGCAGACGGGTGTAGGGAGCAGGGGCAGAGCTCTGCCTTGCCGCCCCGCTGAGGCTTGGGGGAGCAAATGGTGATGCCCGGGGAGGGGACGCAGATGAGGCAGGGCGGAGCAAGGGCTAAGACAGGATCCTGCACTTGTCCTCTGTATGTCTTGGGCTGGTCTCCCCGCTTCTCATGGCTCCCAGAAGCACCACAAGCCCTGTTGTGTCTAAGGAGTCTAGTTATTGTCCAGGATGGGATGAGAACCTAGAGCGGCCAGCAGAGGGCGCAGGAGGCTTTGGTCCTCTAGAGCCAAACTCAGGGCAGCGCCTCCCCCTTCTGGGGCCCTAAGGGATGCTTTTATAAATCCTAGATTTTCAAGAAAAAAAAAAAAAATCACAGATTTCCCATTTCCAAATCTGCCTGTGGATGGAACCCAACCCCCTCCTGCCAGGAGAAATAAGACTGGCAGCTGGCCAGCGGAATGGGGTCCTCAGCGTCTGCAACGTCACAGATACTTTAGGGAAGGGAAACCAGGTCATGTTACTCCCATTTTACAGATGAGGAAACCGGTGCTCAGAGAAGCAAAGTGACTTGCTCAAAGTCACGCAGCTTATAAGTGGCAGCCCCAGGATTGTAAGCCAGCTTTGTCTGACCAAAGTTGGTGCTTTCCTCGGCCCCTGCTGGGAGGCCAGACTCCGGGGTCCATCCTAGAGCTGGCTTGGCCGGCCAGGGTCAGTGACGTGAGGCAGTGGGGTAGACTTTGGTCATGCCGACTGGCCTTGCCCGCTTATTTCCTTCCTCCACTGGGTGGTCAGGGCTCTGAGCCTTGGGAGGGAACGTCAAAGCCTGTTCTCATTCCAACATTTCCCTTAGTCTGGGAAAACTTATCCCTTGGAAAATTTCAGCTCTCCAGTCTAACACGTGGCCCCCGGAGCCCCTGGAGTCACGGGCCCAGGCAGGATCGGACCTCGGCAGAGACTTCTCTGACTCTGGCTCTGAGCCCCTGGCCCGTCAGCGGATGGCTGCAGGTCGTGGGTGACTTTGCGGCCATCACCTGGCCTCCCTACCCGGGGCTCCTGTCCTCCCAGTGGCAAGTCACCAACCAGCTCATTCCCATGTTTACTAAGTCAGCTGCAACCCAAAGACCACGTCAAGGCATTTGTTCGAACATGATTGCCGCTCTGCATACACTGGGATCTCTCAGCCTCCGCACTAGTGACCTTTGGGGCCAGATGATTCTTTGTGGGGCTCTGTCCTGTGTAGCGCAGGATGGTTAGCAACATCTCTGGCTAGATGCCAGGACCCTCCCTCCAGTCGTGACAACTGAAAATGTCTGCCGACTTTCCCAAATGCCCCCCCCCCCCGGGGGACGGGAGGCAGAGGCACCCCGCTTGAGAACCGCTGAGGTAGCAGTTGAGGGCACTGGCTCTGGAGCCCGCCTGCTTGAAGTTCAACTCTGGCTCTGCTCCTTACATGCTGTGGGGCCTTAAACAAGGGACTTACCCTCTTTTTGCCTCAGTTTCCTCATCTGTAAAGTGGAGATGATAATAATGCTCACCTCACACGGTAATTGTGAGGGTTACATGCGTTAATGTCCGTGAAGCACTTAAAATGCCACTTAGCGGCTAAGAGGTGTTATATGAATTAGCGACCACCATTATTGACCTCATCGGCATCCCAGAGGCAGGTGCAGGTGCTGGGATGCAGAGGTGACTGGAACCCAGGCCCTGCTGTGAAGGAGCAGTACCTCAGTGAAGATGTCATTTCTTCATTCTCTGGACTATCTCCAGGGAAGCCCATGGAAGGACCTAACCCTGCCCCGGCTATAGGGCTGGGAGCGTAGTCAGGGGCGAGTTTAACTGTCTTACGACACCCGGAGGAATTTAGCCATTCAGAGCAGGGAGAAAGCGTTCCAGGCACAGGGATGTGCAAAAGCAGGGTGGCACCAGCTAGCGTGAATTCTTCCAGAAAACTCTGGGCTACCCGGAAGCTTCTGGGCTCCCACAGCACTTTTGGGTACCTCCAAACCGAATTAAAGGCTGGGCTTCTTAGGGCTCCCTCTATTCAGCCCGTCTCTGGGGACTGCACTTTTTCTTAATGATGGCTAACATTCATTGTACATTAGCAATGTGTTGTACTAAATATTTTACACATGGTATTTCATTATTTTTGAAATGTTTAAGCGGAGGGTATAATTGACATGAGATTAGTTTCACGTGTAACAACACGACCATTCAGTATTTGTATATATCCGTGAGATGATCAGCGCTATACATATACCGTCACCGTACATAGTTACAATTGCTTCTCTGGCCATGAGAATTTTTCAGTCTTGTTCTCTTAGTAACTTTCAAAAACACAATGCAGTATTGTTAACCACAGTCATCATGCTCTAGGCTACGTCCCCGCGACTTACTTATTTTGCAACTGGAAGTTTGTACCTTTTGACCCCCTTCACCCCCTTTGCCCACCCCCCACTCCCGGCCCCACCCCAGCCTGTTTTCTGTACCTATGAGCCTGGATTGCGTCTATCTGTTTGTTTTAGATTCCACGTGTGAGATCATACGGTACTTGTCTTTCTCTGTGTGACTTGTTTCATTTAGCATGCGTGGTACCTTCAGGGTCCATCCATGTGGTCACAGATGGCAAGATTTCCTTCTTTCAGTGGCTGAGTTGTATTCCATTTTATATACACGCCACATCTTCTTGACCCATTCTTCCATCAGTGGGCACTCAGGCCACTTCCGTGTCTTAGTTGTTGTAGATATATCTCTCCTTGGTGTTTTTGTTTTCTTCAGATAAATACCCAGAAGCAGAATTGCTAGATTATAGGGTAGCTCTTTTTTTTTTTTTTTTTAAGTTTATTTGTTTATTTTAAGAGAGAGAGACAGAGAGAGAAAGCACAAGTAGGGGCAGGGACAGAGAGAGAGAATCCCAAGTAGGCTCCACGCTGTCCGTGCAGAGACTGACTCGGGACTGGAACCCACGAACTGTGAGGTCATGGACCTGAGCAGAGGTCAAGAGTCGGATGCTTAACTGACGGAGCCACCCAGACATTCCTGGATCGTAGGGTAGTTCTATTTTTAATTTTTTGAGGAACCTCCCTGCTGGTTTCCATAGTGGCTGCACCAATTTACATTCCCACCAACAGTGTGTGACAGTTCCCTTTTCCCCACATCCTCATCAACACTTGGTATTTCTAGTTTCTTATAATAGCCATACCGGATTTCATTTTCCTTCTCACCACAATTTTAGAAGTAGATACTCCTGATAGGCCCATTTTACAGATAAGTAAATAGACTCAAAGAAGTCATTTACCTGAGGTGGACTTGAGCCCGAGAAGACTGACTTTCGATCTTGCATTATTTCTTATCCTCTCTTCTCTTTCTTGTTGCTCTCCTTTGCCACTTATTTGAGTTAATAATATGCCAGATTGTGACGAATAATAACTGAGGTTCATGGCACATGGTCATAATCAACCTGCAAGTCTCCTTGTTTCCCCCTTCATCCCTGACCCCACTTTGCTCCCGCCATAATTACCCAGTCTGATTGGGTAATACGTATCCTTTCAATCCACGTTCCCTGTCTTATTGTATTTATTTATTTTTCAACAAACAGTATTTTTTTTTTAAGTAATGCCCAATGTGGGGCTCGAACTCATGAGTCTGAGATCGAGTTGCACACTTGCAACTGAGCCAGCCAGGCGCCCCTAATATTCTGTGTGTGTTAACTTTCGACCAGTGAGCTTAACTCATTGATTCCAATTTCTGTGTTGTTGGGACTTCTCTCTGCCGTCTTAAGTGTCATTTTTTGTTTACCCCATTTTCATTTTATTTCTTTTCCATCTGTCCTACCTTGCTTTCGATGGATTGATTTTTGTTTTCCCGATATGAAAATTACATAATTTAGGGGAGCCTGGGTGGCTGCTTGGTTAAGCATCCAGCTTGATCTCTGCTCAGGTCATGATCTCACGGTTCATGAGTTAAAGCCCCGAGTGCTGACAGCGTGTGGAGCCTGCTTGGGATTCTGTCTCTCCCTCTCTCTGCCCCTCCCACGCTCGCTCTCGCTCTCTCAAATAAATTAAAAAGAAAAAGAAAAGAAAATCACACAATGTATAAAGCCCAATCTGTGTTTAATTATACAATTATAACAGCCCATACTTATGCTTCACTCTCAGTGATTATTCCTAAAGCTCATCAATATCCATTGTCTTCCTTCCACCACATCTAAAAACCAAGTGCCTTAGTGTACTGTCACCCATCACCGGTTTCTCCCTCTGTGTTCGAAATCCACAGTGTCATGGATATACTTTGTGTGTGTACAGTTGTATGTGTATATGAGTATCCTTGCTTGGATTGACCGTGGACATTCATCCTGACCTCTCCGAGCTGGTCACTCCACCCCGGGGTCATTTCTTAACTGTGCTCCTATACACAGTTAAGAGAATCTTTGTGCAGCAAGCTTTCTGATGTCTTCAGGTAGCTTTAGTTCACACTCAACTGAGAGTTTAGCAGGGTATAAAATTCTAGGCTCAAAATTCCTGCGTTTGTAATCCAGCAATACAGGAAAATACTACTTATCTTCTTATGTCTGCTGCTGCTGCTGAAAGTTCTAGTTACAGCTGATGCTCATTTGTAAGCAACCTTTTTTTTTCCTCCAGAAAACTTTTAGGGTTTTATCTTTAAGATTCTCAGATTTCACAAAACATACTTACGAATCAGATTTTTACTTTATTTTCTATCCTGTTTGGCATTTATGTGAAAACTCTTTCCTGCCTGCCCCTCAGGGAACCCCCTAACATTTCCCTCCCGGCACTTCTGTCTTCTGGCTGGGGGAGAGAGTGGCAACCCCAGTAGCTAATGTGGTGCCCAGGGCTCTTCTGGCTGCCGCAACAGGTGGGCCTTCTCTCTGCAGTGGACCCAGCCTGCGCTAGATGGCACTGCTGTCCCCGCTTCTGGCTTGCGGTTGGGAGCGAGCCCCATAGATGTGTTCTGGACAATATCTAGTGAAAAACAGGCGGAGAAGCTTTTCCTGAACTGGCCCTCCATCAATCCTCAGCCCTTCCCATTCCAGGCTGCATTTCCCTCCAGCACTGGGGTCCAGCCTTTTCTCTCCTCAAGGGTTTCTCATAGTCTGTGGGGTTTGGTCCTGGGAATCCATGTTCCCTTGGGAACATCCAGTGACCAGGCCAGCCTGGGGGTTGTTGAGAAGAGGGAGGACCTTCTCCTGCCCCATTCCATATGGCGTCTGAGTGGAGTCCTCTGGACTGTGCAGGTCCAGAGCCCGTGTCTCCGTCTTCCCTCAGCCCCTTCCCACGCTGAGTTTCACCACTTCCTTTTGTCTCCTCTGCAGTCAGACTGGTTCTTCAGCGATGACGAGGACAAGGGAGAGAGAGTAAGTGATGCAGAGGGAGGGTGGAGTGGGTCTGGTCTGAGGTGGGCCTGCATCTCAGGCTGGGGGCCGGGAGGGGGCAGGCAGTAAGACTCAAGCAGGGGAAGGTCCCTGCCCTTGGGGCTTCCCAGTCTGATGGAGGAAACATAGGCCCTCTTCTCAGGAGCCTCCAGTCTAATGGGAGACACAATCCTTGCCTTCATGAGTCCCCAGTCTAAGGGGGGAGGTATAAGCCACTCTAAGGAAACTGAGTCCAGTAGCAAAGGCAGACTCCACCTTCCAGTCTTATGTGGAGGATATAGATCTTAGAAAGATCCAATCTGATGGTGGAGACACAGCTCCGGCCTTTGGGGTTCAGTCAAGGTGTTGGAGAAGGCACAAAACAGTCTAATGGGGTACGTGTAGGACCTGCCTTCAAGAGTGCCTGGCTGATGAGAGAGACAGTTGGTGAGCCCCAATCTGATGGAGGAGTCATGGGCCCTGCCTCAGGTTACCCCGTTTTGCGGGATCCACGGTCCAGCCATCTGAGGACATGCTGGCTGACCCTCCTCCTGTTTGCAGACTCCTGTGGATGACAAGGAGCCTCAGTCAGTGCCCAACATTGAGTACCTCCTGCCTAACATTGGCAGGACAGTGCCCCCTGGTGACCCAGGTTCAGGTGAGTGCAGGGGCTTGGGAACGGGTGGGAGTGGGGGTGGGATTCGCATTCCCAAGGGTCCCAGATGCCTGGCCAGATGCCCAGCTTCCCTGCTCTGCCCCAGCGGGGCCCTTCCCTGCCCCCACCACAGAGACCCGGGCTGTGGCAGGGCCTTCTCCACTCTGGGGAGGTCTGGCTTGCCTGTGGGCCCGCTTCCTTGTCTGCTCAGCTGCCCCTCCCCGGGCTGGGTAGGGGCTTTGTTCGCCCTCCTTCACTGGTTTCCTTCCTAAGCTTTTTATTTCTCATGGGCTGTGTCCTTCTGGGCATGTTCCTTTTTTTAATTTTTCTTCCTTTTCTCCTTGCACCCCTCTGCCCCCTTCTCTCTTCTCCCTGTGCTCTCCTCCTGCCCCTGAACCCTGCCTCTCTCTTCTCCCCTTCCCCTCCTCCAGCGGACCTGTTGGAGATTTAAAGGGTACAGTGTGGCATTTGCGGCCTCGGTCACTAACAGTGGCGGGTGATTATAAGAAGGCTGGGCAGGCCCGAGGGGCAGGCAGAAAGGTCCCGGGCTGTGAGCACCTCACCCTTGACATACCGGCTACCCCCACTTGTGAACAACATACCCCCACCCTAGCCCTCCCATCTGAAAGCCCCTTCTCAGGAGGAAGGAGGCATTTGTCGGAGCCAGATCCTGGCCCCTTGCCGGGAAGTCTGGGCACCGCATGACTGCTCCCTCACCTCTGTCGCGGTCCCCGGACTCTGGGCTTTTCTCTGTGCTGAACCCGGTCACCTCCGGTTATCTGGACAGGGGGAGGCTTGGCTGGTAGGGGGACCCAGCCTGCGGGACACGAGTGATGTCACCCTCAGAAGCCTCTCTATAACTGCAGCTCCTGCCTTGGTGGGCTCCGAGGGCTGACTCTTCCCGCTTCTGAAACCAGAGCCCCTGGTCACTCAGCCCCTAAGTCCTGTTTCAGGGCCGTAGACTCTCATAGCAGAGCAGCCCCTCTGCCCAAGGCATTAACTTCTCCCGCCCTGTGGGCGGGCCGCCCTTCATGAAGGCTCCTGTCTCTGACAGAGGCCTAGCGCAGCACCCCTAGTTACAAGAGGCAGGCTGAGGAGGGAGCCAGGGGACAAGGTGGGTGGGGATGGCAGAGAGGAGCCCCCCCGTTTCTTCTAATCACCTGCTGCCGCTCCCCTGCCTCTTGTGTGTCACTGTGTGGTTGGCCATCTGCTCCTCTCACCGTGTGCAGGGGAGGGGTGGGGAGGAGGACTCACTTGCTTGCCAGAGAGTGTGGATTAACTGTGCCTGCCCACTGCCCCGTCAGACCCCGGGAGGTCCTTAGATCAGCCTACCCCCTCCCCGGTCCTGGAGAGGACACTGCCAGGATTTGGTTGTGGTTCCTTCTCCACCCCCAGTGATCTTAAAGGAGCGGGACCCCAGTCCTACCGATGTAATGATTTTACTCGTTCTCGTAACTCTGGTGATAAACAGGGCCTTGCCCCCAGGAAGGCAGATGGACCAGGAGTCTGGAGGCGGAGCCTATCAAGGCCCTAGTCACCAGCACGCTCTGCCTCCTGGGTCCCACCTACTTGGTGTCTGCCCCTCGACGCCATCATTCACAGGGTCCCTCTTCTTCCTCCTGTCCCGGAAGTGGGGGTGGTGGTGAGGGTGGAGGTAGGGCGCCCCCTTGCCTGTGCACTGTGTGGTCTCCATTTCTCCAGAGCATCTGTGATTCGCTGTGTTTCATTGTGGTTTCCGTGGACTGCGTCTGATGTTTGGCATTTTCTCTCTAGTGCTTCAGAGTAACAGGGACAGGAGGGGAGGGGAGAGGACCTAGGCCCAAAGAGAAGCCCTCCTTGCTTTTGACCCTGACAAATGAGGGTCTCACAACTGGCAGCCTTGACGTCACTTCCTACCTCGAAAGGAAGTGGTGATTGCCATCAATACCGTCCCTGGGCCATGGGAAATGACACCAGAAGCCCATCACACTCCCGACACCTGGGGAGAGCTCAGATGTCTGAACTCCCTGGTTCCTGAAGCCTCCGGGGAGAGGGAATCGTGTTCACAAGGCAGCCTTCTCCTGCCCCGATTTAACTTTCCTTTGTATTTCTCTCTCTCACCAGCAGATTCTACCACCTGCAGTCCAGCCAAGTCCAAGGTAAGTGCCAAAGCAATTCTGAAGCTTTCTCCCTGCTTAAGCCGTCCCGCTTCTTGATTTTGGCCAAGGGAATGGGGACAATTGCCGTTGGATGCTGAGGAAGTTGCTGGTCACAGGGAAGGAAAGTAGGAGGTACTGTGGGTACCGTGGTAAGCAGAGAAGTCACTCACCGTGGCCGTGCTGGGTGAGGCATCTGGTGGAATAGAAGGATCCGGCCTGGGAGTTAAGCGACCAGGTGGCCAGGGGCAGTGTTCCCAGTGGCTAAAAGCGCACAGTCCGCGGTGCCTGGGTGGCTCAGTCGATTAAGGGTCCGACTCTTGATTTCGGCTCAGGTCATGATCTCACGGTTCATGAAATCGAAGCCCGTGTTGGGTTCCGTGCTGTTAGCGCCTGCTTGGGATTCTCTGTCTCCCTGTCTCTCTCTGCCCCTCCCCCCACTCGCGCTCTCTCTCAAAATAAATAATTTAAAAATTAAAAAGAAAGAAAAAAAGCACAGACAGTCCTGGGTCTGAGTCCTGCCTCCACCACTTAGCTTCAGGACATCAGGCAAGTTGTTTAACCCCTTTCTGATCCTCAGCTGCTCACCCGTCAATGAAATGTAATATTTCTTCTTATAGCCACAAGTATGTCTGCTGTACTTAATATTCTTTTTGGAGGGCCCAAAGCAGGCAGAAGGAAGGAAATAACAAAGATAAGAGGATAAATCAATGAAATTGAAAACAACTGAGAAAATCAATGAACCTGAAGCTGGTGTTTTGAACCAGCTCTCACAGCCAGCTACTCGCCGTCCAGGGCCTGCCCTCTGAGACAGAACCCATTAGGCAAGGATGTAGAGCTTGATGGCCAAGGGGGTTGGTGTCTTAGCTCTGGCTGCCATAACAAAATACCACAGACTGGATGGCTTAAATGAGAGAAATTTATTTTCTCACAGTTCTTTTATTATTATATATTTTTTCATGTTTATTTACTTTTGAGAGAGACAGAGACCGAATGTCTCTTGAGAGCGGGCCAGGGGCAGAGACAGGGAGACGCAGAATCCGAAGCAGGCTCCGGGCTCTGAGCTGTCAGCACGGAGCTCGACTCGGGGCTCGAACTCATGAACTGTGAGATCATGACCTGAGCTGAAGTCGGACGCTTAACCGACTGAGCCGCCCAGGCGCCCCATTTTTTCTCACAGTTCTTGAGGCTAGATGTCCAAGATCAGGGGGTCAGCATGGTCAGTTTCTGGTGAGAGCTCTCTTTCTGTCTCGTACATGGCCGCCTTCTTGCTGTGTCCTCATACAGCAAAGAGAGATTACAATAGAGAAAGCTCTCCGGTGCCTCTTTTTATAAGAGCACTAATGCCACCACGAGGGCATGACCTCATTACCTCCCAAAGGCCCCATCTCCAAATACTATCCCACTGGGGGGTAGGGCGTCAGCATACGAATTTGGGGAAGGGGACACAATTCTGTTCATAGTAGTGGGTGAAATCACTAAATTCTGGTGATTGAACTGGACTCATGTCTGTCCGGGTCTCTAAGCGCTGGCCAGGTCCCAGCGAGCCCAGTGTGCCTGACACGCAGTGTGCCTGGGGGGACGGGGAGCTCACTCCGTCATAAGACTTCTACGGCAGGGAGCAAGTTCATTATAGTGACCTGAGTCTAGCCCACCCATCGCTCCTGCTAGCCCCCTGGTTTCCCGTAGCCTCTCCTGGGCTGACGCCTAGGCCTTTATGTGAATGTACCGACCTCTACATTCCTGGAAGTGACCATTATGACTGCTCTGCTTCTGTAACTAGCTGGGATGAGAGGATAATTTGATCAGATGGTCCTAGTGGCCTCACAAGCGCCTCAGAGAGCACTGGCCAGAAAAGACCGTGGCACTGGCTACCCTGTGCCTCAGGTTGATCAGAGCAGAACTGCCAGATCGCACAACTCCGGGGATTGCCTTCTGGAGCCGTGCAGCATTGACCGCCATGGCCCAGGAGCCGCATGCCTATGAATCTTGACTCCCTGACATGCTTTAGCTTCCTCAGAACCAGCTGATGTGAGAGAGAGTACATAGGATGCGGTGGCCACACGAGGCATCTCTGTGTCTCCATTATTATACCGTGGCTGAAACAGGAGGTGACCTGTGAGAAGGGGTCACAGGGCAGGTCATTCCAGCCCAGCAGGGGGACCAGTTTCAGCCTGTGCTTATGCACAGCCTTCTGTGTTGAGGGGACTGCGTTCACCCATTTGTCCATTCACTTAACATTTATGTAGGTATGTATGTGTGTTTGGGGGTGGGGGCAGAGAGCGAGGGAAAGAGAGAATCCCAAGCAGGCTCTGTACT
This sequence comes from Panthera uncia, assembly GCF_023721935.1. Lineage (NCBI taxonomy): Eukaryota > Metazoa > Chordata > Mammalia > Carnivora > Felidae > Panthera > Panthera uncia. The sequence goes on from NC_064814.1 coordinate 9,094,056, forward strand.
GTCAGTGTAGAGCCCGAAGCTGAGCTTGAACTCATAGAGTGAGATCATGACCTGAGCCGAAATCAAGAGTTGGATGCTCAACGGACTGAGCCACCCAGGCGCCCCCAGTCACTTAACGTTTCGTGAGCACCTGTTATGTGCGGGCACTGCACTAGGAGTCGTGGACGCACACACAAAGAGGCCACAGACCTTGCTCTCAAGGAACTCTGAGTGTGATACAGATGATGTGGAACAGAGCTATTCCGATGGGAGAAGAGCAGGTGTAGGTGTGTTTTCAGAGGCCATGGGAGGGCTGAGAGGTGGCTGTACAGAGGATGCCATATTTGAGCTGGGCCTAGGAAGAGGGCTAAGAGCTCATACGGCAATAGGCGGGCAGGGAGAGGGGGCGGTGGTGGCTCAGGGCAAGTCAGTGTGGCAGGTGGGCATCGCCAGAGTGAAGGGTGTGTTGCGGTTAGGGTAGGGAGGGCTGGCAAAGCGGGCAACAGGTTGTAAAGGGCCCTGTGTCTGGGCTTCATCCTGGGGGAGGTGGGGGGCCCTGCAGAGTCTGGAGGTGATCAGATTCCTGCCTTGCCTGGAAGGACTGACTGCTCTAGAGGAGGGGGGACTGGGGTAAGGCAAGGCTGGAGGCAGGGACCCCTATCAGGAGATGGTAGAAAGACCCAGAAAAGGCAGAGCAAGGGCCTGGACAGAGGATGGTGAGGATGAGCTGGCTTTGGGAGTCACTTCAGGAAAACTGAGAAGCAGCAGGGAAGGAGAAGGAGGCAGGGAACCACCTGAAGGTGGGGAACATGAATGCAGGTCGTTTGGGGCAGGTGCAGGGAGCCTAGTGTAGTAGTTGTAGATAGGTGAGTTTCAGGTGCCTACAGACACTTTGCTAGAGATGGATTTGCCATTGGAAGAAGAGTTCTGGAGCTCAAGAGATAGTTTGGTGTTGGCCCGTGAGGGTCCCCGTGGGCTCTGCTGGGGCATCACGGAAGGACAGGACCAGAAAACACTCACAGGACTTAGCAGTGACAGTGCAGCAGGAAGTTGCCCCGCGTGGGGTTGGAAATCACCGTCTGGGGGCGCCTTCAATCCGATCGTTCAGACTATTCAGAACTGGGTAGCCACTTCTGGCAGCCGAGCCGGCCAGATTGATGTGGGTTTGGGGACTGTGGGTGGGGGCCCCGGTGGGATGGCTGAGATGCAGTGGGCTGTAGTGGGAAGGGGAAGTGAACTTGGGCCGGTTGCCCTGGAGAGGCCCATACCTACTGCCTAGGTGGAAAGGCAGGTTTCCCAGGTGGGAGTGAGTGGAGATGGAGGGGGTAGAAGCCATGGGGGGAGAGACGTTCCTGCCAGGCTCTGGTGACTATAACCGGGGCTGGTATATATGGGTTCAAACTGTCAAGTGTACTCACTGTTGAGAGGCTATTATCACCAGAGCCGTGTCTGCAAGGATTAATCTAGCGCTGGGCTTGGGGAATGGAGTGGAAGTTGGGGCGGAGGTGAGGGACCAGGCCCCAGCTCACAGGAAGGAGCCGAGAGTCTGGATTGAGACCAGAGTGGGTACCGGAGGGGACTGGGATATTGAGGGGGGCCGCGTCTCGCCGGCTCCCGGCTGGGTAGGGACGCTCCCACTGGGACAGCCATCAGGGAGGAAGGGCTTAGGACGCCGGGGAGGGTGGGTGGGGGTGGGGGAGCGGGGCCGGCTTGGGACCTGCCGCGGTGCGGGGGCGCCTCCTGCATGCTGACCCGTCTCCCGCGCAGGGCTCGTGGGCCCCCAAGAAGGAGCCGTACGCCCGGGAGATGCTGGCGATCTCCTTCATCTCGGCGGTCAACCGCAAGCGGAAGAAGCGGCGGGAGGCGCGGGGACTGGGCAGCAGCACCGACGACGACTCGGAGCAGGAGGCGCACAAGCCCGAGGCGGGGGCGCCGGCGCCGGGGGCGCGGGACCAGCCGGAGGGGCCGCTGCCGGGCGCAGCCGCCTCCGAGGCCCCGGGGCGCCTCAGCCCCCCGGCGGCGCCGGACGAGCGACCGGCCGCGGACACGCGCTCCATCGTCTCGGGCTACTCCACCCTGTCCACCATGGACCGCAGCGTGTGCTCGGGCGCCGGGGGCCGGCGGCCGGGCGCGGGGGACGAGGCGGACGACGAGCGCAGCGAGCTGAGCCACGTGGAGACGGACACGGAGGCCGGCGCGGGGCCCGGGGGGCGCCCGGCGCGCCGGCCCTCCTTCAGCTCGCACCGCCTCATGCCCTGCGACACCCTGGCGCGCCGCCGCCTGTCCCGCAGCCGCCCGGACGGCGAGGGCGCGGGCGCGGGGCGGGGCGGCCCCCGGGCCGCCGAGCCGCCGGGCTCGGCCTCGTCCAGCAGCCAGGAGTCGCTGCGCCCCCCGGCGGCCGCGGCGGTGGCGGCGCTGGGCTCGCGGCCGTCGCGCATCGAGGCTCTGCGGCTGCGCCTCCGCGGCACCGCCGACGATATGCTCGCCGTGCGGCTGCGGCGGCCGCTGTCGCCGGAGACGCGGCGGCGCCGGAGCAGCTGGCGGCGCCACACGGTGGTGGTGCAGAGCCCGCTGACCGACCTCAACTTCAACGAGTGGAAGGAGCTCGGCGGGGGCGGCGCCCCGGAGCCCGCGGGCCCTCGGGCGCACAGCGACAACAAGGACTCGGGCCTCAGCAGCCTGGAGTCCACCAAGGCCCGGGCGCCGTCGTCCGCGGCCTCGCTGCCGCCCGGGGACCCGGGGGCCCTGCAGAGCCAGCCCCCGCGCCGCTCGGCCGCCTCCCGCCTCCATCAGTGTCTGTGACCAGCCCCCCGCCCCGCGCCGGTCCCTCTACCCCAGTCTTCTCTGGCTTGCCCCCCCTCTCTTGTCCCCGGTGCATCTGGCGCTGCAGGCCGCGTCTCTAGTTTGTGTGCGGGATCGGTAGGGGGCGGGCAGACGAGAAGGCCCCGGCTGGGACAGGGAGTGGGAGCGGGAGCGGGAGCGGGAGCGGGAGGGAGGGGGACACCCCGGAGGTAAGAGGAGTGGGGAGAGGAGAGGGGACAGGCTGCTGGAGCTCTGTGACAGAGTGGGCCCTCTGGGCCCTTCTGTGTCTGCACTTAGAGACCCTTGTTGGCCATGGGGTGTGGATAGGGAACCACCCCCCTCCCGAGTCTCAGTCCCGGACTAAAGGAAAGACCCGGGGTGATGCTGGTTCTTCGCTTCTTTCCTCCGTGCCTCTCCATTAGCTCTTGGCTCCTAGCTAAGGTGGGGAGGTGATGTAGGGTCATCGTGTCCATGGGCGGAGGGGGTATGTGTGCGAGTGTGCTAGTCACTGTCAGAAGGTGTTTCCAGTAGCAACTTCTGCCTCTCCTGCCCCTTGTTGCCCAACCCCACCACATACAGCAGCCCCCCACCCCCACCCCTCCCGCCTTCGGTGCATCCAGGGATCCTGCCCCTGCCGCTTGTCAGAGCCAGAGAAGGAAGTTAGGGCCACTCCACAGAGGCGGAACTGAGACTCCTACCAGGGTTGTTCCCCTCACCAACTTTTTGCCAACCTCTAAACCACCCTCACTAAGCGTGTTGACCATGGGAGCTGGCTGCCGATTCCCCAGTTTTGGGAGGGTCCAGGGTACCCCCTGCTAGATCTCCCTTGTCCCTCTCTTTGTTCTTCCAGCTGTGCCTGCTGCTTCCACAATTCAGGCACACAGACCCCCACCTTCTATTTAGGAGGGGGTGTAGTGAACATCCCTGGTGTCTCTCTTTCTCTCTCTCTCTCTTTCTCTCTCTCTCACTCACTCATACACAAACACACACACACACACACACACACACACTGATTTATGGGGTCTGAGCTGGGCTGTTCCTTCAGGATGGGCGGGACCCAGCCCCCTCTTCTCCCCACACGTTGTAAATAGACCTCAGACCACCAGGCCTCCCCACACACGCCCTCACTTACCCCAGGGAAGCCCAGGTGGGGTTGTGAACCTCACTGCCACGTCTATCAGTCTTCTTGTTTTATGCAAAGATTTGCTGTAAAGTAGATTTCTCTTTCCCCCCTCCCCCACCCTTTTACTGTAAATATTGTCTCTAAATGTGTAACATATTATAAAGAATTTATAAGGATTTTTAAAGATGTTTTGCTCATTTAAAAAAGTGTTGTAACAGTGTTGGAAAAGCCTCTGGCCCCACGTGCGCATGTCTCCTTTCACTGTGTCCTTGACACACCTCTCTAGGCGACAACTAAGATTTCCTGCTTCTGAAAAGTCCTGTCTTAAAAGTATAGTCTATATCTTGGAAATAAATGGCCTTCCTCGAGGCATGAGTCATCGGTGTCATTTGATTCGGAGGGAGGAAGGGGCCAGAGTGGGGCCGGCTGGGGGAAGTGGGGAGGGGCTGGCCCACGGAAGGAGGGCAGTGGGGGCTGGACCCGGTGGCAGCAGAGTGGAGGCAAGCCTCTACCTCCTGGGAGCTTTGTAGGTGTCCTTGGGGACTCGCCCTGGGTCTTGGGAGTGGTCCAGCGGTGCTGCCCAGCAGATGCTGTTGATGGGCCCATCCTGGCTGGCTGCCATCACAGGCTCTCCAGGCCCGTGCAGTATCCCAAAACGACAAGAATGGGTTTTGCCGGTGGTCTTAGTCACGTGTAATTTACAACACGGGATGGGTTTCCTTCAAAAGAAACATTTTTACTGTTTATTTTTTTTTGAGAGAGACAGAGTGTGAGTGGGAGAGGGGCAGAGAGAGGCAGACACAGAATCTGGAGCAGGCTCTAGGCTCTGAGCTGTCTGCCCAGAGCCCGACATGGGGCTCGGGCCCGCGAACTGTGAGATCACGACCTGAGCCAAAGTCGGATGCTTAACCGACTGAGCCGCCCAGGCGCCCCAGGGGGTGGGTTTCCTTCATTGTCATGGTTCTACAGTTGCCCCTGCCAGCTTCCGGGCTGCCTCTGATGAGCCTAGTATCTTGTAGGAAAAACAGGTGGCATTCATCAAAGAGAACCTTCGAGAGCCCTGGAGGTGGCTAGAATGCTCCTTCCTTTCTCTGCCCACCCCCCTGTTGTTTTTGTTTGGCAAATGACCCAACAGCTAGGGCTGTGGGCTCACATCAGCCCCAAGGGCTTTGCAAGTCCTGAGTCCTGCAACACTTTGGAGCACTGTCTCATTGGTATCTCCATTTTATATACGAGGAAACTAAGGCACAGAGAAGTGACGTGACCTGTCCAAGGTCACACAGCTAGTACGTTGGTGGAGCCAGGTTAAATCTAAGCCCAGAGAAAAGACATAAGGATAAGGTCACCTGCCCACTGGGCCACCTTCTCCCCACTGTAGTTAGGCTTTGGATGAAAATGGATCAAAACATTGTGCTCTCCCAAAACAAAGGGAAATGAAGACCTCTCCAGTAAAGAGAGACAATTCGTCGTTAGCAGGCTTGCTCTATGAGGAATACTCCAGGGGGCTCTGCAAGCTGAAATAAACGTACACTCGATGGTAACTTGAATGCACACAAAGAACACCAACAAGGGTAACTGCGTAGGTATTATGAAAGTATAAACATTTTCATTTGTAATGCTTTTTTTTTTTTTTTTTTTTGCCATTAAAAGGCAACTGCATAGAGGAGCCTGGCTTAGTCAGACCATCCAGCTCTTGATCTCAGGGTCATGAGTTTGAGCCCCACGTTGGGTGTAGAGATTGCTTAAAAATAAAATTTCAGGGGCACCTGGCTGGCCTAGTTGGGAGAGCTCGCGGTTGTGAGTTCAAGCTCCACTTTGGGCGTGGAGCCTACTTTAAAATAAAATAAAATCTCAAGCCTATTATTTAAAAAAAATAAATAAAAGGCAACTGCATAAAGCGATAATTACAAAACTGTGTTGGCAGGCTTGTAAGGCATAGAGGTGAGATTTCTATGACAATAATAGTACAAAGGTGTGGGAAGAAATGGAGCTGTACTGGAGCAAAGTTTTTGTACGCTACTAAAATTAACTCAGGATTTATCCAAACTATATTATTACTATTTTTTAATGTTTATTTTTGAGAGAGAGAGAGAGAGACAGAGTGTGAACGGGGGGAAGGACAAAGAGAGAGGGAGACGCAGAATCCAAAGCAGGCTCCAGGCTCTGAGCTGTCAGCACAGAGCCTGACGCAGAACTTGAACCCACGAACCTGTGAGATCGTGACCTGAGCCAGAGTCAGACCCTTAACCTACTGAGCCACCCAGGCACCCCCCCAAACTGTATTATTTATTTTTTAATTTTATTATTATTATTATTTTGGTACTAGAAAATATCTAAACAAAAGAAGGCAGGAATCGAGAAATAGAAGAGAACAACAAAGAACCCCATAAGACATGGGAAAAAAATAGCAAAATGGCAGACATAAATTCTACCTTCTCAGTAATTACGTTGGATGTAAATGGGGCAAACAGCCCAATCAAAGGCGGAGATCTGCAGAATAGATTTAAAAACGTGATCGGACTGCGTGCTGTTTCCTTTAGATTCAGAGACACAAGAAAGTTTAAAGTAAAAAGATGCCACGCAGAGTTACCGACAGAGAGCTAGAGTAGCTATGCAAGTTTGCGACAAAATAGATATTAAGGAGGCAAACACTATTATTCAAGACAAGAAGGACATTTATAATGATAAAAGGGTTTATCAAGAAGATGAAACTATTGTAAATACATATGCTTCTCACAACAAAATTTGGAGCAGACACTAACAGAATTTAAGGGAAAGCAAGCCATTCAAAATAATGGTTGCAGACGTCGGTACCCACCTTCAGTAACAGAACAACGAGGCAGAAGATCAGTAAGGAAGTAAAATATCGGACGCCTGCAAACCAATTAGACCTAACAGATATAGCTAAAGAAGATTCCACCCAACAACAGCAGGATACACACTTTTTCTCGAGGGCACATGGAACATTCTCCAGGATAGACCATATGCTAGGGTGTAAAACAAGCCTCGAGAAATTTAAGAGGATTGAAATCACGTGAAATTTGCTCTCCAACCACAGTGGAATTAAATTACAAATTAATATAACAGAAGGACTGTTGGGAAGTTCACAAATAGGTGGAAATAAAAAAGTTCACTCCTAACTCAGTGGGTCGAAGGAGAAATCTGAGGCGAAATTAGAAATACCTTAAGATGAATGAAAGCAAAAACAGAACATGTGTGAGTTTATGGGATGCAACTCGAGCAGCACTTCCAGGGAAATTTATAGGTGTAAATGTGTGTATTAGAAAAGAAGAAAGAGGGGCTCCTGGGTGGCTCAGTTGGTTAAGCATCCGACTTGGCTCAGGTCATGATCTCACGATTCGTGGGTTCGAGCCCCACGTCGGGCTCTGTGCTGGCAGCTCGGAGCCTGGAGCCTGCTTCGGATTCTGTGTCTCCCTCTCTCTCTCTGCCCCTCCCCTGCTCTCAATCTCTCTCTCTCTCTCTCTCTCTCAAAAACAAATAAAACATTAAAAAAAATTAAAAGAAAAGAAGAAAGATTTCAAGTCGATAACCTAAACTTTTACCTTAGGAAACTAGAACGAGGGGTGCCTGGGTGGCTCAGCCCGTTGAACATCCGACTCTTGATTTTGGCTCAGGTCATGATCCCCGGGTCGTGGGATCGAGCCCCGAGTCAGGCTCTGCACCGAGTATGGAGCCTGCTTAGGATTCTCTCTCCCTCTCCCTCTGCCCCTCTCCCCCACTTTCTCTTTCTCTCTTTCAAAATAAAAAATAAAAAGAAACTAGAAAGAGAAAAGCAAACTAAACCTAAAGCAAGCCAAGGGAAGGACATAATAAAGATAAGAGTGGAAATAAATGAAATCGAAAATAGAAAAAAAAATGGAGAAAATCAATAAGACTACAAGCGGGTTCCTGGAAAAGGTCAAAAAAAATTGACAAATGTTTAGCCAAACTGACTAAGGGAAAAAAAAGAGGGAGAGAGAGCAAAATCTCTGTCAATTTTACCTTTTCTAAGAACCAACTCTTGGTTTTATTAATTTTTATCATTTTAAATTAATTTTCTGTATTTTTCTAGTTTCGTTGCTCATTCAGGAAATGCAGATTATAACCACAGTGAAATACCACCTCACACCCACTAGGATGGCTTAAATCAAGAAACTAGAGGGGCGCCTGCGTGGCTTAGTTGGTTCAGTGTCTGACTTAGACTCAGATCATGAGCTCATGGTTGGTGAGTTTGAGCTCCCCACTGGGCTCTGTGTTGACAGCTCAGAGTCCACTCCAGAGCCTCTTTCCCCCCTTGCTCTCTGCCCCTTCCCCGTTCATGCTCTCTCTCTCTCAAAAACAAACAGAAAAAAAAAAATAGAAGAAAATAGAAAACAACAAGTGTTGGTGAGGATGTGGAGAAACAGGCACCCAGCTCGATTGTTAGTATGTAAACTAACACCGCCGCTGCGGGAAATAGCTTGGCGGGTTCCTCAAAAAATTCAACACAGGAACACATGACGCACCAATGCCATCGCCCCGAGAGAAGTGAAAACATACGTCCGCCCAGAAACTTGTACGTGAATGTCTATAGCAGCATTATTCATAGTAGCCAAAAGGTGGAAACAACCCAAATGTCCATAGATGAATGAACAGATAAACCGTCGTACGTATATACAACACTGTACTATTCGGCCGTAAAAAGGAACAAAGTCCGGATACGTGTGACAACTTGGGGAAACCTTGAAAAGTTATTCTGAGAGAAGCCAGACCCAAAAGGTCACAAATTATACGATGTCTTTTGTATGATATATATGGAGAGCAAACAACCCCCTAGGGACAGATTAGCGGTTACTAGGGAATGGGGTGGGGTGGGGATGGGGCAAGGTTGCTTAGGTATGGGTTGTTTCATGGGGTGAGGAAGAAGTTTTGGAACCAGAGAGAGATAGTGGTTGCCCAACATTGTGAGTACACTGAATACTACTGAATTGTACACTTTAAAAAAGGTTAATTAGGGGCGCCTGGGTGGCTCAGTTGGTTAAGCATCCAACTTCGGCTCAGGTCATGAGCTTGCGGTCCGTGAGTTTGAGCCCTGCGTCGGGCTCTGTGCTGACAGCTCGGAGCCTGGAGCCTGTTTCAGATTCTGTGTCTCCCTCTCTCTCTGACCCTCCCCCATTCATGCTGTCTCTCCCTGTCTCAAAAATAAATAAATGTTAAAAAAAATTTTTTTTTAAATAAATAAAAAAGGTTAATTAAGGGTGCCTGGGTAGCTCAGTCGGTTTTAGCTCAGGTCATGATCTTGATTTTAGCTCAGGTCATGATCTCACAGTTCTTGAGATCGAGCCTTGTATCTGGCTCTGCGTGACAGTGCAAAGCCTGCTTGGGATTCTCTCTCTCTGCCCCTCCCCCTCCTCTCTCAAAATAAATAAACATTAAAAGTTTGTTAAATGGCACTCTTTAAAAAAAGTAAATTAAAATGTTAATTAATTGTATGTGGTGTGAATTTAGTCTCAGTAAATTTTTTAAAATTTAAATTAAGGACGCTTATTAATATGATAGCATTAGAAATTAACGTGAATACTAAACTCAGAATAATTTTGGAAGATTTTTTTTTTTTTTTTAAGAAAAGGAAGTCTTGGCGGGAATGTAGATTGGTGCAGCCATTATGGAAAACAGTATGGAGGTTTCTCAAAAAATTAGAACTAGAAGTCCCACTTCTGGGTATTTGTCCCAAGGAAAGGAAAACATTAACTCAAAGAAATACACCCCCTGTTCATGGAAACAACTTAAGGGTTCATGGAGGAATGGATAAAGATGTGGTATTATACACACAATGGAAGGGGCGCCTGGGTGGCTCGGTCGGTTAAGCGTCCGACTTCGGCTCAGGTCATGATTTCACGGCCCGTGAGTTCGAGCCCCCGCGTCGGGCTCTGTGCTGACCGCTCAGAGCCTGCAGCCTGTTTCAGATTCTGTGTCTCCCTCTCTCTCTGCCCCTCCCCTGTTTATGCTCTGTCTCTCTCTCTGTCTCAAAAATAAATAAACGTTGAAAAAAAAATTTATACACACAATGGAATATTATTCGGCCATAAAAAAAGAATGAAACCTTGCCATTTGCAACAAATGGATGGATCTTGAGGGCATTAGACAAATACCATACGAGTGCACTTATATGTGAAATCTAAGCAACAAAAAAACCCAACCTGGGGTGCCTGGGTGGCTCAGTTAAGTGTCCAGCTTCAGCTCAGGTCATGATCTCACCATTCCCAAGTTCGAGCCCCACGTTGGGCTCTGTGCTGACAGCTCAGAGACTGGAGCCTGTTTCAGATTCTCTCTCTCTCTCTCTCTCTCTGCCCCTCCCCTACTTGTGCTCTCTCTCTCTCTCTCTCTCTCTATCAAAAATAAACGTTAAAAAACATTAAAAAAAAAAACCCAACCAAACAAAAAACAAGCTCGTAGGTACAGAGCACAGATTGGTAGTTGCCAGAGGTGGGAGATAGGGGGTGGGTAAAATGGGTAAAAGGAGTCAAAAGGTACAAATAAGTTATATAGTTAGATATAAGTTATATAGTAAATAAGTCATGGGGATCATGTATGGCATAATGACTACAGTTAATAATACCGTGTGGCATATTTGAAAGTAAAATGGGGGTAATGATCCCCACAGACCATGTTGTCAGGGGTAAAGAGACACTTAATAGAAGTGATGAGTATCGTAAAGGATGAAGAAAGTGTGACTGTTGGGAGGGAGAAGTCTTGGGTTTGAATTCTGACTCCATCATTTCATAGCTACAAAGGCGCTGATACTCAGTTTCCCTTCCCTCAGCCAGAGATTTGTTAGCTTGAGTCCAGGCTGGCTTCACCTGCACGGCCAGATGGCTCTGCACTTACCCCTGCCCCTCGCCCGCCATCTTTTCTTGGCATCGCAGCCAGAGGTAACTTCTGAAATAGGGTCAGGTCACGTCAATGTCTTACTTAAAAGCGTCTGATCGGTTTCCGTGGCTCTGAGATGAAATGCACCTTCCTTAGCACATCCTGCAGGATGCGGCTCCTATGGCGGGGTTTCTGCCCACCGCTCTGACCTCATGGCGTGCACCCTTTCCCCTCCTCACTCTACTTAGGGTTCCATCCATGTTCCAGACCCCACAGATTACTTCCTACCTCAGGACCTTCTGCCTGGGGCACTTCACCACCAGCTGCCGCATACCCAGGCATCACTTTTTAAATTATTATGTTTATATATTTATTTTTCAAGGGAGAGAGAGAGAGAGAGAAAGCCGGGGAGGGGCTGAGAGCGAGCGCGAGAGAGAAATCTCAAGCCGGCTCCATGCGGTCAGCACAGAGCCCAGTGTAGGGCTTGAACTCACAAACTGTGAGATCATGACCCGAACCGAAACCAAGAGTCGGACGCTCAACTGACTGAGCCGCCCAGGCACCCCATCAGTCGTCATTCTTAAGGTCGCCACTCGAATGTGACCTCAGAGCTGGTCACCCTGTCTGAGTGGTCCCCCTCACTGTCACAACCTGTTTCCCTATGGCACTACTCACCATCTGTCACGATTCTGCCCGGTATCTGCGTTCGTGTATTTGGGCGGGCTCCCCTCCTAAATGCTGCGCCCCAGTCCCAGTGAGGAAGGGACGAGCAGCACCGGCAAGCAGACATGCGGGAGGCGTTTGAAGGATGGATGAGGCGCCCGGCATAATTCCTGGCGTGCAGTTGATGGTCCCGTTTGTTACTTGATCTTGAACCGTGAGTGAGTGGGGTGATTCTCGGAGATGAGGGGCTTTTGTCTACTTTCCCAGCTTTCTGGACATAGGATGCGGGAGGGAAGGCAAGACCTGCTGACGCTTTAATAAGGACATAAGGGATGAGGTCTGGCCATCGGAGGGTCTGAAGGGCCGCTCAGCCGGGGGGTGACCCATGGAGTCCAGACAGTGAGCCGGCCTCAACTTCTGTCTCCAAAGACGTTATTGGCCTTTAGAAGACTGGGGTCCAGCGAGGCCTGGGAGAGTGTTGTTCCAGGACACTGTGATCAGCTCAGGGGATAGAAAGCCCAACGAGCGTCAGGGAGGTATAGGACACACAGTAATACCCCAGGCCTCAATCAAGCAAGACAGTGCCTAGAAAGACAGCCTCAAGGACCCCTTAGCACATGCTGGAACCATGGCACAGCCTTCAGAATTCCAGGAAAACCTGGAAAACCCTATCAGGACATCTGGCCCACTCACCGGCGGGACAGGCGGGACTCCGATGTGGTTAACCTGGAAGGTTCAGGCAACTTGCTGGCTACAAGGTCAGGGCCCAGGACCCCCATCCAGCCAGAATCAAGGGTAAATCTCCTCTCAGGGGTCTTGACGACACCAGTCTCAGACGACACCACGGGGTTAAGTGGGGTCGGCAGGCCTTTGAGAAGGAGAAAGCAGAAATGCACCGTGATTGGGACTGAGACTAGATCTTCAGACAAGTTGTTTTTTCGAACTGTGGGTCTTGACCCATTAGCGAGTCATGAAGTCGATTCCGTGGTTTGTGACCAAAACGTTTAGGATTTAACAGGAGATAGCAGAGTGTGTTGTATACAGTAAGTGCTGTTTCATTGAATGCGTGTGTACACATCTACATCATAAAGATGCAAAATGCATTTCTTGCTGTTTTGTTTTGTTGTGTTTTGTTTTTTAAGTTTGAAAGCTGCCATTGAAAGGACGGTTGACATGTTGAAGGATCATCCCACCCAAAGGGCAGGAGGCCAGGCCCCAACACAGGGAGGTAATCAGACCCTACTTGGTTTGGGGGGGAAAAGCACTGGGTTTGGGGGCAGGCAGAGCTGGATTCAAATTCTGACTCTGCATCTTACTAGTGGTAGGACTCCAGGCAAGTCACCTCCCGTCTCTGGCTCTGTGGTCTCAGGTGTAAGAGATGCCCGTGGCTACCTCACCGAGGGCGGTGACGCGAGTCAGCGGTGTTCCTCTCCTGTGTCCATGATGTGGGTTCTCATGGGCCTGTGGGACGGCGGCAGCCCCAAGGGTCCCTGTTCCTGCCCCCTCCTCTTCCAATGCTGCAGGGCAGTTACCTGCCAGATTCCCCATCTCCGCCCCATCCATCCCAACACCTTCCAGGGCGAAGGTGAGAAATAATGAGACAGCAGCCTATAGAAAGGAGATCCAGGAGAGGAAAAAGAAACAAGTTTTATTTAAGCCCCAAACACTCGGCTAGAAAAACCGGAAAGGAAAGAGAGCAGGGAAGTGAGGAGAAGAAAAAGGACATTAAAAAAGAGAGACAGAGAAAACACAGCAATCCTTTTCCATTTAGAAATTGTCAAGTTACACTGACAGAGGTCACAGAATATCCACAGAAGCCATCACTGCTACACCAACACGGGCCCTACGGGGTGGACGGGGCGGGGGTGCGGAGCCGGGGCTCAGCCTGGGGTGGGGGTGGGGCCTCACCTGGACCCCCTCTCAGAGCCGCGGGCCGGAGGCTCCTGGGGAAACAGCATATTGTGGAAGGGGCGGGAAAGGAACCCCCCCCCCATGCGAGTAACACAGCACAGTGGGTGGGGGCGGGGGGACCAGGTACAGGGACCCCCCTGGACGTCTTAGTTTTCTCTTGGTCAAGCACACACTGATGGACAGAGCAGCGAGGCGCATGCAGCTGGGGGGCATTGACGTGCTGCGGGCTTGCAGAGGGCCAGGGGCTGGGGGCTTGGGAGGGGAGCCAAAGCGAGCGGTGCAGGGCCGATGGAACACACACGCAGGCATTCCCACGCGCCTGAGTCTCCACACCTGTGCACACGCACACGCCCGCACACGGTCACATGCACCTTCACGTACACCCCTGTCCACGCGTATGTGGCCCGCACACATACGAGTCTCTCGCAGCCACGCGTGTCTGCACACACACACTACACGCCTTCTCATGCGCGAAGCTCCCTGGACTGACATGCAGGGGGGGCACGTGCCGACGCCCCAGCAGGGTACATGCACTTAGTGCGCATGCCTCCCCGCACACCCGCGTAGAAGGTCACGCCTGTGCACACACATGCTTCCCTCCACACATGGGTAAGTGGACCTGTGCCAGTGCGCGCGCACGCGCGCGCGCACACACACACACACACACACACCACACAGGCTGCGCACAACTCCACACAAACGCCTCTCAGCCCGGAAATGTGCAGGAACCAAAGGGAAAGAAAGATGCAAATCCCACTGGGCTCTCCGTGAGTGGGTGGGGTGGGGCCCACGGCTCCCTCCATCTGCCCCTCGTGGATGGACACCTCCTCCTCCCCCCACAAAGGGACGTTCAACTCAGGACAAAGACGGTGGGGCACACGTTCAGGTCACAGGGCCGAGGGTGGGAGGTGGGGGCAAGCGAAAAGTAGCAAGCAAAGAGTAATGGAGTGGAGGGAGGAGGGGGCACCACTCCCCCCTCCCCTCCCAGTCAGGGGGTCTCTGTACAGCCAAATCAAAGCAAACCATTTCACTGGACCACAGAAGCCAGGCCGATGTGCCCATCCTCCAGCCCCCCTCCCCCGCCGAAACAGCGGCCAGGGAGAGAGCGCCGTGGTTTTTTTTTTCTTTTTTTTTTTAAATATTTATATATATTTATATTACGTATATTATATATATATAATATGTAAATATATTTTTAAAACAATATAAAATGTTAAGACACTTCACTTAAATGTAAAGAGTTGCCTGCAATTAAAAGTAATTGCATCATTTATGAGGTCCTTTTTTTTTTTCTATTTTCCAAGGGTTTTTTTTTTTTTTTCAGGAGGGATTTTTTTTTTCCTCTTCTTTTGTTATTTTTCAAAAAGGCTTGCTTGCCTTTGTACAAAAATGATCCAAAGCTAGAAAACAAGGATGAACCAACAAAACAAAAACAAAAACAAAACAAAAAGAAATGAAGAAACACAACCCTGGTTGCCCCTCCCTCCCCAGCCCTCAACAGCTCCCCTGGCTCTCCCCAGGCACTGACCTTCCAGCCAGGCCCCAGGGACTAGGGGGTTCTGCCCCTTCAATGGCTCCTTCTTTCTGTGCTTACTTGGGGAGACTAACTCCAAAGTCTCCCCTGTGCTTACCCCACTTTGTGCTCCAAATAAGAATCCTACTCCCTGGGGACCCTCCTTGCACCACCCCCCACTCGTGTAACCCCCTTGCTGGCCCCTCACTGTGCCCTTGGGTGGCCTGGGGCTGAGAACCAAAATTGGTCTTTCTCTCCTCCTCTCAGGACCTGGCCTTAAGCTACACAGGCATCCACAGGTCGGTTTAGGGGCGCTGGCTGGCTGGTCAGGCCTCAGGGACCCTCAAGGAACTCACCAAGGGTCACCAGCTCCCCGCTGAAAAAATCACATCTCATCCCTTCCCTGAAAACCCTCATTACCTCAAAGAAGATGGCTGAAGGTCATGTCACTTGACCTTTGGGTCAGAGCTGTCCTCACCGCCCCCCCCATCAGACCCTCTCTATTCCCCCCACTTCCCTTACAACCAGCCCCTTCCCACCCTCCAGGTCCCCAAATCTAGTTTTCTAGGCCCTTCATTCTTGCCCACCCTACCCCCATTAAATAAGTTAATGTCATTTAAAGTGCTAAATTAGGAAACTGAAAGTACCAAATACCCCTCCTCGGGGCTGCCCTCTTCCAAGGCAGTGACCCCCAGGGTCAGGCTGTCTGCTCAACCCGCCACCCACAACCAACCGTCCAGCAGGGCCCCCTCCTCGCTCGGCACGGGCCAGGTGGCTCCTCACCACAAAAAGGGAGTCCCAGGAAGCCAACTCGTCTCCACAGACACGGACACGCAGATTCAAAGGCCTCATACCGGCCCCTCCACCCCTGCCCCACCCATCATGACTCCAGACCCACAGGGCACGAGCAGAAGGGAGCGGAGTGGAGTTCAGTCCTGTTGAGGCCGGCAGGTGGGGCACCTCCAGGGCTAGAGTCTCCCTGCGTCCTGGCTGCCGGCCTGATAGTGGGGTTGGTCCAACGTCCAGGTTTTCCTCCAGGGAGGTTTCCGAGGAAGGGGAGAGGGGTGTCCCGCCGCTCCAAGTCTCCGTGGCTCAGAGTTTGGTTGGAGTGCTCTCAGGAAGGGAGCGTAGGGTGCAGGAACGTGGGGATGAACGTGGGGAGGAAGCGTGGGTAAAGAGAAAATGGAGCAAGGATGACAGGAGGCGGGCCAGAAACAGGAAATCAAGGGAAGGTGGTGTGTTTTGGTTTTTAGTTTTACTGTTTTACTTAAAAAAAAAAAAAAAAAAAAAAGATAATTAAAAGTGAGTCGTTTAAAAAACCAAAAACACCAACAAGGGGATGGGTGCAGAGAGCGGAGGAGGGCCACACCCGCGGCAAACCCTTCAGAGGGTCCAGAGAATGGGGTGGGGGTAGGGTGGAGATGAGAGGAAGGTGAGCAGGGAGAGAAGTGACAGGGGTGAGGAGGGGGGACAGGCTGAGGTGGAGGTGGGAGGGGGCTTCTAGAAGGAGATGGAAGAATTCCTCGCCCCAAAGGAAGTCAATACAGGGATAGAGGTTCTGGAAGCCGCGGGCTTTTCTGAGACTGGGCTTGAGGTCTCATTCGACCCGCTCATCTCTTTAGATGGTTTAGTGGCCTGGAACAAAAACAGGGGTCAGGGGGTCAGAGAGAGGAATGGAGAGCCTTCATGCTGGTCCCCAGCTGAAGTTCTTAAAAATGAAAAACCTCCACAAATCCAAGAGAACATTAACTGCAAAAGGAAGAAGCCAGAGGGGCATCTGGAGAGAGTCATCCCCTGAGATGGGGAGGAAGGGGCCACAGTGGGGGACAGAACAGGGTAGGGGGTGGGGACAGAGTTGGACCCAAAGGCCTAGGGACCAGGGTTACTTAGGGGAAAGAGAGGAGGAGGAGGAGAGAGACCAGAGAAACACAGGGGAGACCACACCAAGGACAGGTGGACAGGGAGGTGGGAGTGGGGAGGACAGGAGAGGGAGGAAGGTGTGAGAGGATGGCCGCCACAGGGGTGCGGGCGGAGAGACTAGAGGCCCAGGCTGGGAGTCGGTGGGGTGTTAGTCTCAACGGGCCAGCAGCCCCGCAGGGCCCCTTCTGCCTTCTGCAGGAGGCTGCTACTAAGCAGAAGGTCTTATGGGGACAACTAAGGGGCAAGCTTGTCCTCCCCGGGGGAGCACTTCTCTAAAGAACCCCCCAACCCCTCCCACCGCAAGCTGGAAGAAAAGGCACTCACTGCCTCCAGCCTCTGACCCAAGGCAGGAAGCCCCACTGCATCCCCTACAAGTGTTCCTCCAGCCTTCAGCCTTGTGGGTTGTGGGTCATGGGAGGTCACTCCCCCGTGAAGTGTCTGCCCTCACTGGTCAGCTCTGATAATTAGAAAGAGCCGCGCCTCCTCCCGCCTCTGGCGGACTCCCTGTGTCCCTACTGGGTCTGGATCTTTGTATGGTTCCAGAGCCACCTGCATCACCTCCAGAGGATGATGTGTCACAGATGCAGATTTCGGGGCCCCTGCTCCAGAACGTACCTCTGGCTCAGGCTCGGGAATCTGCATTTTAGGCCGGCACCCTAGGTGACCCTGCCGCACACAACCTTAAGAGCCACTGGGACGGGGCTCCGCAGACCGGGTTTCTCTCTGTGGTTGTAGTCGTCCACCCCTCCCCCACCCTGCAAAGCCACTAGTATGATAAATAGCATTGATTAAAAAAAAAAAAGGAAGGAAGGAAGCAGAAGGAAACAGAGTGCCGTGGCACATCACTAGAGACCTCCCACAGCCTCGGTCTGGGCAAGGTCACTCCATTTCCCACCCACCTACGCTACCACCCGCCACTGGGTGGGCTCTAGGAGATGCCTCCCGGTAGGGAAGGCAGAGAGCGCCTCCAGCAGCCAGCAAGGGCAACGAGGAGATCTCGGGCAGCCTGACTGGCTGACCGTGAACCTGCCCTTGCTGTTGATGATCACCATTTCTTCTTCCACACGTGCAGTGATTCATCTGGGTTTTGCTCATCGCACAAGTCGTCTGCAGTCTGCATTTTCCCTTTATGAAAATCAAGGCAAGGGTCTCCCGTCTGGGCCTCCTAACCCCTCCCCCTTTACTGTAGCTCTTCTGTTTGGACTCAGAGGTTCCAGGGCTGCAGCCACAAGATCTTTCCGT
Source organism: Panthera uncia (assembly GCF_023721935.1). Taxonomy (NCBI): domain Eukaryota; kingdom Metazoa; phylum Chordata; class Mammalia; order Carnivora; family Felidae; genus Panthera; species Panthera uncia. Next base: position 9,112,058 of record NC_064814.1, read on the forward strand.
TCACTCAGTCCTTTGACCGAGGGCCATGTGCCAGGCATGGCCCCTGCTCACGGGGTCCCGGTACCTGGGCCCGGACACTGGCTCATTACAAGGCAACCTAGAACTGTCTCACTCCCGGTCACTAGCCTTGGGCTCCAGTCCTGCCCCTCCCCTCCCCTCCCACCCTTTCCCATTCAAAGTTCTTTCTCCCAAAGCCGGGTGGGAGGGGAGCCCCCTGTGTCCCCTCACATCTCACCGTGTCCCCAAGCTGGCTGCTGATTCCCTCCGGGCTGTCCTCTTTGTTCTCAACCCATCTCTCTAGTTAAAAGCTTTTTCTCTTCCTTCCCTTTAGCGTTTGTCAAGAGCCCTGGTCCATTCTGAGCTTTGGTCTTTGAAATATCTGCCTTCCAGCTTGTACAGCCACCTGACTATTCACTCCGGTGACATGTCCTCACCCAGGCGAGGGCCCCTTCCTCCCACAGCCGGCGCAAGGCCTGTAAATGGCCTGTGTGGACACCCCCGCTCCTTCTTCATGGAGACCAAGATCGCTTGTAGCTTCTCTTGGAGCACTTGTTTATAAAGCCCTATCAGCCATCCCTCCCTTCCAGGAGACTGGCCGTGGCGACATCTAAAGTCCCCGCTCCTGAAGCTGAGGGAGCATGCCGCCTGTGCCCAGTGCTCCTGTCCCCGTGCAGCTCACTTCTCAGGTAACACAGCAGTTGTCTCTCAAGTTTTCTATCACTTCATTTCACCAACCAGTCTTCCCCTGTCACTTCCAATTGTGTCTGGAGAAACAGAGCTCTGTCACCTTTGCGGCAAGGCACAAACCTTCAGCTTTCAGCTGGGAGGAGACCAGAGCCATTAGCTGGGCCCAGAGGGCTGAGCCCTGCGCCCTCCTCCTCCCATGGGTCAGAGTCTAGCACCCGCTCCACACCCTAAGCGTGCTGGCCTGCAGCTCCGAGCTAGGTCATGGATCTCCGCACAGGCACAGACCATCTCATGTCGGCAGACCCTGCTGGCTGGTGCCTCCTCCAGGGTCACTTCCTCCCAGGCCCACACGCCCTCCCTCCTCGCTGATGAAATCCTGCCTGAATCAGGCCTCCATCTATCAGGAAACGTGGGCCTTTCCCTCAGCCCAGGTGGGGTGGGTCCTGAGCAGTCTACACATTTGGAACAATTCTGTTCTCCTGGCCAGTGACCGATTTGGAAACGGGCAATGAGAAGAGAGGGGAGGTCAGCTGGGGGCTCCTGGGGAAGGTTCTCCTCCTCCTAAACAGATCTGTGTGCCTAGAACCCCTGAGAGCGAAGCCTAGAACCTCCTCCTCGAAGGCAGCTTCGAGCCCCAAATGTTAGAACCACATGATAGGAGAAAGGCCACTGCCTGGCCCTTGGCACTGACAAACGTCCAGGGCAGTGGAGGATTATGGGGACTCTCCTGAGCAGAGCACCATGGGGGCTCTCACAGTTCTTTCCCACACCAGGTATCATGTGACCTCAGAACCCCGCTGCTGGGTTTCTGTCCCCATTGTACAGATGAGGGAGGAGCCTGCAGAAGGCCGAGGACTTTGACCAAGTTCACAGCCTGGGCCCATACAGAGCAGTGTCTGGGCCCAGAGGACACTGACCCAGTGTGGCTGGAGCAAATCGAGGGTGTGGGGTGGAGGGTGTCAGGAGAGCCAGGAGGAAGGAACCCAGGCTGGTCACAAAGCACCCTGGGTGATGTTCTCACCCGGCAGGGAGCAGTGGGCATGGGCTTGGAGTTGGGGGAATGACATAATCGATAATTTGCATTTTGTAAATATCCCTCCCCAGGCGCAGGTCTGGGAAAATAGGCTAGAGGTGACAGAAGTCACAGGGAGACCTTAGAAGGGCATGCATTTAGGTAATGAGGCATAGGATGATTTTTTTCCGCTGCTTCTTTAAGAAATTCCCACAAGGAACATATATCGCTTTCTTAGGGAGAAGGTGCTTTTTTAAAGAAAGGCTCCTAGACAGTGCAAGTGAGAGGGATGGCTAGGCCTGTGGTCCTGGTGGGGAGAGAACCATGGACAGTAGGTGGTGAGGGAGGAAGGAGGAACCACCGAGACTCCCCAGCGTGGTGGATGCCCCGGGGAGGGAGGGTGACATTTTCTAATGGGCAGGCTTGGGCTCAGAACAGAGACTCCGGGCAGGGACAGAGGGTGCCAGGGGGAGGTGTGTGTGGTATGAAGAGCTAAGAGGCCCAGGAGGAAGTAGGGCCCAGCGAAGTGAACAGGCAGAGGAGAAACGCCCAGAAAGGGGTCAGGAGGGTCAGGGTGAGGGCTGACAAGGGAGGAGAGGATAGCAAGGAATGGAGGGTCTACACACAGCTCCCCCGTGTGTGTGTGTGTGTGTGTGTGTGTGTGTGTGCACATGCACTCGTGTGTATGGGGGGGGGGCAGGGTCTATACTGCACATCCTGCAGAGAGGGGAGTAGGGCATGGGAGGAAGAGAAAGTCTGGGGGCCACTGGAGACCTAGCCCAGCCCTGGGATGAGGCTGGAGGGAAGGTGCGGTGGGCTGGGAACTGAATGGAGGAGAGGGCGTAGAGGCCACAGAGGGGACAAGGGGGCAGGAGAGAGGAGCTGGGGGCCTGGAGCGGGGGAAGTCAGGGAGAGAGATGACAGAGCATAGTTGTAGCCCAGCAAGGTGCCCACTGAAGCGGCCGAAGGCAAGGTATGTGGGGGGAGGGGCCTCACACAGCCTGGATGTTGTCCTGCTCTTTTTGCCAGCGGCCTGACCTCGGGCAAAGCCTCAGTTTCCCCATCTAACAAAGGGGGATCAGGAGGATGTTCCTCGGACTGGTGTGGTGAATGTGAAACGATATAATGTGTGAGCCTGGCACAAGTGAGCAAATGTCAGCTGCTGTTGTGGACACGAAGGAGGGACCGGCCCGGACAGGACGAGGGGAACTCGTGCACTGTGGTGGCAGGACAAAGAGCTGGGGGTGGGATTTGCAGGACGTGTCTGGGGACCCATGAGGAAGATGGCGGGCCAGCAGGGAGCTAGTGAGGAGAGCTGGTCGGGGGCGGGTGGGGCCTGGGTGGCCCGTCTCCAGGGGTCTCTCCAGGGAACCAGCAGACAGGGAGGCAGGGCCTTGCGTGCCCAGGGCCGTCCCAGGGCCATGTGGTGGAAAGGGCTTTGCGATTCCTGGGTCCCATCCTGGCTCTGATACCACTTTGCTGTGGGCCCTTGGGAAGCCCCTTTCCTTCTCTGAGCTGTCCCTTCATCTGTAAAGAAGGTAGCTGGACTTGCCGTCTCTAACCTCCTGCCTCTGAGCCTAGAACCTTCTTCAGGTCACAGTATGTGGACATTTTACAGCACCCACTCCCACCCCAGCACCCAGAACGGGCCTGGCACACAGCAGGTGCTCAGAAATGCTACTGAACCAAATGAGCGCGCTAAAGGTCTCTCTCAATATCTAGGCCCAGGGACCACCCTGCACCTTCTGACCAGGCCACACGGCAGGCCAAAGGGCAGAAACACCCACAGGTGAGGCTGTCAATTCCATACACCTGCCCCCAAGCCCGCTGACTAAATCTGAAAGAGGTGACAGCAGCCCTGTCATTCCCAGCCCACCTGGGGGCCACATCTCCCCCTCCCCACTGACGTCAGTGGAACCCACCAAAGCCCAAACACAAGACTGAAAAGCAGATGCAGAATTGGTCTCTCCCTCAGGTGGGAGACGGCCCAAAATCCAAGAGGGAGGCCAAGAGGAGAGTGGGGAGGACCCGACCCCCGCTAGAGGGGGGCTGAGAGCAGGGAGAGGAAGCGGAGCAGAAGCAGGAGGACAAAGGGACGTGGCAGCCCGCTCCCACACCCCAGGGCAGGCCCGGCCTTGGAAGGGCCTCAGGCATCAGGCCAGTGGGGACATGAGTCCTCCGGCTCCCCCTCCTCCAGGAGCAGCCGGGGAGAGACCTTCTCGGCTCCCAGTGAGGGTCTCCTAAAAGGAGAGTGGCCTGGTTAAAAATGTATGTTGTAGAGCAGCTCCAGAGAGCCAGGGTTGACAGGAGGAGGGAAACGATGGCTCAAGGAACTGGTGGGGCCGTGCTGGCAGGGAGGAGGTCTCTGGGCAGCTGGCAGGAGATGCCCAGCTCACAGCAGGAGCACACAGCACTGCGGGGGGGCGGGGGGGGGAGGGGGGAGGGGCCAGGACGGGCCAAGCCCCACCCCACCGCGCCCACACCTACCTGCTGCTGGGCCTGGATCCTCATGTACTCGGCCCTCTGCTTGCCATGCTTGCCTTTGTCGGGGCTGCCTGCCTGGCCCTGGACTGCCTTCAGCCGAGAGGCCCCTGGAGTCACCACCTTCATGGGTGGCACACTGCCACCACCACTCTGCAGGAAGAGGAACAGGGTGGGGGTTGGAGGCGGGATCATTCCGGAATCCTAGGCGCTGGGTGACCTGATCTCTGGGGCTGGGCTGGGACCTCCTCGGTGGGCCCTTGGCAACTGGAGACCTTTGGACCTCCCGGGCCCCACATCCCAGTCCAGGACCCAGGTCCACTCTCTGAGGCCAGGTTTAAGGCCTTCCTGCAGAAGAGGGGACAGGGGCCTCCCAGCCAGGTTCCCAACAGCTCCCCAGGGAGGGCTCTTTGGTGGTTTCCTTGAGTAACCCAGGGGTAGCAGGTACTCTCCCGGGGAAGCTACTTCCAAAGTGAGAGTCCTTGCCATCACCCCCACTGCTGGGTCTGGCAGAGCATGCCTGAGATTTGAGGCGGGGTCTTTATAATGGCAGACAGAGTCAGATTAGCAGCCCCAGACCTATGTCTTCCTCTGAACGGGAGAATGGGGGTGAAGTCTCCCTAGAGATGGACAAGCCCAGCTCCTTTGAACGACCCCAGGTACCACCCTTCCCACAAGGGCTCTGGGGAGTCAGAGGCGCAGACAGAGAAACAACAGAGGCAAAGAGAGTCAGACAGGAGAGGGGGAGGGGAGCGCGGGGATGGAAAAGGAGGAGAGAACTTTATTTGTTGGTTTATAGATACAGAGCAGAGGGGAGAGGCCCTGGTCCCTGCCAGGGCTGGCTGGGCTGATCCCTGGGTAGGCCAGCTTCCCAGCCTCCCAGGCTCTGCCTGCAAACCCCATATGGCACCGGGCTCTCAGGAGGCTGGCAGGGGCTGAGAAAAGGCCAGTGGGAGGAGGGGCCTGGTGTGGTGCCCCTGCAGCCCCCCCACTCTGCAGCTCTGAGGACAGAGTCTAGAGCATGAAGGCAGGGGGAGAGGCTAGGGGAGGAGGCAGCCACCTGGGGACCGGGTGGCAGGGGTGGGGGGCTGCCAGGGGGCCCCATGGCGAGGGCTGCACCCATCTGGCTCAGAGTGGCTTCCAGCTCCCGGAGTGTCTCCTCCAGGCTGTCCATCCGCTGGGTGGTGGCACCTCTCACTGTGCAGCCCAGGCCGGCAGCGGGCTGGCCCCTGGGCTCCCCACTGCCGGGTTGGACATCCTGTCCCGTGTCCTTGGGGGTCTCCTCTGGGTGGCTGTCAGCAGTGGAGGGCTCCAGAGTCCCGTCAGGGGCTGGTCCCCAAGAACAGGGGACGCCGGCTCCTCCCTCCTCTGCGACGCAGCTCCTCGTCCCCAGTCTCTTCTGAGCCGCCCCGTCCTTCTCAGGCGCCAAGCTGCTCCTGGGCTGGGCAGCCTTGGTCACTACCTCTGGCAGGGCCCGTGCACCATCCCAGCCCCTCCCACTGCCAGCCAGGGTCCGGGGTCGCGGGGTGGGGGCTGTCCTGTGACCGGATTCCTCAGGTCTGGCCTCTGGTGGGGAGGGAGGGTTGGGGGTACACTCCGTCAAGATGATCTGGGGGACGCAGAAAGCCCTGGGACTTGGGGCAGCCTGGGGGGAGAAGAAAGATGAGGGAGACTATGATCCCTGCAAACCAAACACCCTGAGCTGGGATGGTGCGGGCAGGGGGGTCAGACGTGGGTGAGCCCAGCCCCTTCCTTTCACAGATGGGGAAACTGAGGCAGGGGAGGGTGGTGACTGAGTTCGCTCAACAAGTCAGAGGCAAGGCTTGGACTAGAACTCGGGCCTCTTCCGACCCCACACTGTGGTCTCCCACTTGCTGGCAGAGACGCTGGTTTATCGGGAAGCACAGACACAGGGTTGCCTCTCACTGCCCACGTTAAACTCTGGGAGCAGGTCCCATGGGTCCTCCCATGAGTTTGCCCCTCTGTACGATGAGGTAACAAGAGCAGAGAGGTGGTGGAAAATTAAGTGAGCTCACGCGAGCGTGTGCTTAGAACAGCGTCGGCACTTGGCAAATATTAGCTATTTGTTGAATTGACCTGGCCTCGAAGGGTGGGGCTGTCACCCTAATCTCAGGCCAGAGACTCCTGGCCCCGTCACCCTCTACTTTTGGAGCTTTCTCCAAGGGCTTCACAGCCACAAGGGGAGGGGCTCAGCCAAATTCTTCTTCGGCACGAAATGGCTACCGCTCCTGTGGTCCTCACTTTACAGATGAGGACATTGAGGGTGGGTGTCCTGAGATCCACCCAAGGTCACTTACCCACAGCTAGTTAGTGGCAGAGCGAGGATTTGAACCCAGGCAGTCTGACTCCAAGTCCAGTGCTCTTTCCACCAAAAGGAGCCATGGGGATATTCCAGGGGGGCAGCAGGGACCTCAAGCCTCCCTCCCCCAAGGCAACCCACCCAGCCTTGCCACCTGCTTACCTGGAGGTGGCGGGGTGCAGGCTGGGAAGACAGAGAGGCGACCCATGCCTGCCCGGCTCCACTGCTCGATGGCGCCACAGGATGCAGAGGGGAAGCCAGCCCAAAAGGCCAGCAGGGGGGCTTTGCCCACTGGACCCCTTCAGGATTAGCTCCCAAAGGCCAGAAAGAGGCAGGAGCGGCTGGGTGCAGTGGGCCAAAGTGCCAAGGGCATGGCCAGCCCATGGGGCACCCCTTCCGTACTGCTCATCCCCAGATGTCTCCTTAGACTGCTCTGTGCCCATCCTTTGCCTGGCAGACAGTTCTGTCCCCCTGTTTAGTGCCTGTCTGCTCCCCCTGGCCAGGGAGCCAAAGCACCACAAGCCTCAAGCCTCAAGCCAGGCCAGAAATCAGGTGCGAGACAGCATGGAGCCCACTGTGGGCCAGAGAGAACCAGACAAGGTAGGTGAGCATGTGTGTGCACAGGAGGCCGCCCTCTCCCCAGAGCAGAGGCCCTCCTGCCCCAACCTGACTGGGAAGAGGGAGAGATTCCCAGGCCGCCTTCCCCAGGTCCCCCTCCCCAAGCACAGTCCCCTGGGAGGGGGGTGCAGACAGCAGGTCTACCCCCAAATTCCCAAGAAAGAATAAAGAGAGAATAAGTGTAGCAGGACAGCAGCAAGGACTGAAGTCAGAGAGAAGGAAGAACTTCCCAATGCTAAGAGACAAAACCAGCAGCTGAGGAAGGGCATAGGCTGCTTCTACTCCAAGTTCCCTGACCACTGGGGCCATGGGATAGAAGGAGGCTATCAGTGAGCCTTTCTCCTGGCCCCCGGTGCAAGGCATAGATTCTAGGGGGGGAAACGGAGCCCCCACCTGGCACCAGCAGCAGAGGAGAGGAGTCAGGTGCAGGGACTAGGCAAGGGCTCAGGACAAAGTCAGATTCTGAGTTGGACCTAAAGTCATGTAGTGAGCAAGATCCAAGCTCCCATCTTGGACCAAGACAAAACCCAGGCTCTGGGTCAGATCTGAACTCTGGCTGCGGATTGGAACGAAATACCCAACTCAGAATCAAGCCTGTAAGAAAATGCAGACACAAGGCGCCACCAGGTACCAGACTGCTAGAGTCTCGAAGAGGGAGGGAAGGGTTACGCGCCTGTCCTCGTGGCAGGGCAGGGGTGAGGCCAGGCGGGTGAGGCTGTGGCAGTGGCCAGACGTGGGGACGTGACTGGCGTGTTAGCGGGTTAGCGTGAGAGGTGAGGAGAGGAAGGTGTGGAGGCACAGGCAGAGACAGAGCCGTGAGAGGTGGGGGACAGCCCGTTACCTTCCATGTGGGGCCCTGGGCTGAGCCCCCAGGGGGCCCCAGGTCCTGGGGTGCCAGCAAGGTGGGGATCGGCTGGCGGCGGGGCGTGGGGGGGGAGGGAAGACACTGAGCTTCTCTCAAACACCTGAGGAGCAGAAGGTGGGGCAGGTTTGGAGAAGGGGGCACAAGGAGGACAGGGGTGCTGGCCTGTGGCCCACCGGGAGGGACGCCAGCCTTACTCAGCCCCTCACCATGCTCACTGGCCACTCTGCCCTCCATCTTGTCTCCTCCTCCCGAGGCCTAGGTAGTCAGGGTCTCCAGCCACTTGGGGAGAGGGGCTGAGAGCACTTGAGGATGGGTGACTTACGGCACAGGGGGCGCTCAAGGTACGTGGGTATCAGGGTGTTAAAGCACTCTGTTCTCAGAACATTCAGGCCCGGGGGTCTCAGAGCATAGGGGGTCTCGGGGCAGTGGTGTTGGGGGGGGGGGTGGTTTCAGAGACTACCATAAAAAAACCCTCAAACCTGCAAAGAGGGACTTCGGGCCCCCTCCCCCCATTTTACAGTGGTGGCGAAATGGAGGCAAGAAGGAGGGGTCCCGAACAGGCCAGCACTCAGCAGGAGCCCGGAAGCCCAGTCCCCTCCCCAGTGGGGTCAGCTTGGTGGGGAGAGGGAGGAGCCTGGCCGAGGACTCAGGGACCAGGCATGCCCTTGACCCACCTCTAGCTCGGCGATGATGCGGTCCTCGTCGTCCTCATCCTTGATGGCAGACGCCATGATGGGTGGTGTGGAGGCCGGGCGGGCCACCTCGGACACGGTCCGGCGCAGCTTCACTTGGGGCTTCTGCACCTCCAGTTCCTCGGACTCGGCCTTCTGCAAGGCCCAGGCCCCCGTCAGGACCGGGCTCTGCCCCCCTCCGGCACCAGCTCACCGCACGGGCCCCATCCGGGGGGGCCTTTCCTGCTCCAGCTCCTCATCTGCCGCTTCCTCTGTCCCCTGCCAGAGGCCCCCTTCCCGTGGTGGAAGCCCGAGCCATAAACAGAGTCACCACTGGCCAGCCCCCTCCTTTCCTTCCGCCCCAGAGGGTCTTCAGAGGTCATCTTGGGTATCCCGCTGCCCCAGGTGGGGTTGGTACCTTGATGAAGGCCGAGTCCTTCTTGCTGGTGACCACAACCTCCCCAGTGCGCGTGGTGGTCAGGCCATGGGAGGAGGGGAAGCTCCGGCGGGGAGGGGGCGGCGGGGGCGACTTGGAGGGCTTCTCTGTGCGGTATCGAGGCACCGTCAGCTCATCTGTGGGCAGCCAAGGGGCTGGGGGTCAGGGGACGCTTAACTTCGGAGTCCGTGCACCAAGGGGAGAAACCTTGCTTCCTCCTCCGGGGAGGAGGGGAGAGGAAAGCTCAGGGAGGAGGACACAGGTCCCTCCTTGTTCTCGCTCACTTCCCCGTGAAACCCACTCCCGTCACTCCTCTTAGTGCACTCCCACCCCAGCTACTCAAAGTGCGGTCTGCGGACCAGCAGCACTGGCAGCACCTGGGAGCCTGTTAGAAATGCGGAAGCTCAGGCCTCACCCACAGCTGCTGTATCAGAACCCACATTCTGGCAGATCTTCCGGCAATTTCGCGCACACATTCAAGTGTGAGAAACGCTGCTCTCGCCCATCTCTTTCCCGCCTGCCCCTCAGCGGCTGCCCTGCACACACCTTCCTCTCTTCTCCATCAAGAGACAGCAGTTACGCGTGCAAGAGCCCGGCCGGACCCACCAGGCTCCCCCTCCCCGTTTTTCCAGGGGTGGGGACTGTTTCCAAGGGCAACCTACAGAAAAGTCACTGGAGCCTGACACTCCGCTGCTTTGAGCCCCAGTGGCTCCCCATGACTCCAAACCATGCCCAAACTCCTTGGCCCAGCACCCCCACGACTGCCCATCTTTCAGCCTCAGCTCCGCTTCCTACTTCCTGGCCTGAACCCTGCCCAGCGACACCAAACACACACCTCCGGCCATTTGCACATGCTGTTCCCTCTCCCTGAAGTGCCCTCTCTCACTGTCCATGGAAAGGCCTACTTGCTTTCAAGACTCCAGTGGAACGTCACCTCCAACGGAAAGCCCTTCCCGCTCTTCCAGGGCCTTCTCTAGGACTGCGTGGCCACCGTTACAGGCAGCACCTGCGTCCTATTTTCTGGTTTACCCACTAAGCGTGGCCTGGGACAGATCTCTTAGCTACATTGTGCCTTAGTGTTCTCATCTATAAAATGGGAATAATTACCGTATCTGCCCCCTGGGGTTGTCGCAAAATTGCAAGGATTAATATATAGAAAGCATTTGGAGTAGTTCCCGTCACATAGTAAGTGCCCGATAAACAAAAATGTTAGTATTACACCGCCACTAAATTTTAAGCTCCTTGGAAACATGCAGTGTCTTATCTCCTTATCCTCAGCACACAGTAGGTGCTTAACAAATACGTACAGCAGGAATGAATGAATGGTGACTGCTATTCCTGGTTGGATTTCTGCCTCCCCTGTGAGCTCACGGGCTCGGGGAGCACAGAAACCACGACCGTAGGGACCAGCACCACGCCCTGTCTGAGCACAGCCTGGTTCAGAGCACATGCTTGGTCATGACATGCAGACAGAGCCTGGGCCTGCTCATCCTCCCTGCGCGGGTCTCTCAGCAGCAGTCACGGCAGCGGGAAAAGCCCCGGATGGAGTCCAGCGCTACCCTGCCCTCTGGGTCTCCCTATAGCGGCTGAAGGTCAGGATGCTGATGCCCCAGCACCTCCCTCCTCTGGCAGGATGACCGCAGAGGGTCTCACGCCCAAGGGCCTCCCCCACCAACCCCAGAGCTCCTGACGATGGGGGCCCCCCTCCTCTGGGCTCTTTGCCAGTCCCCTACCTGCCCCCATACCTGAGCCCCTCCTTCCACTGGGCTCCGTTCGGGGGGCTGCCTTCTGGCCGTGGGGGGCCTTAGGGGGCTTGTGGTCAGGGGTGGGGGCCAGGCCCGGGTGGGCCTTGCTCGCACAGTCCAGGTCAGGGATGGCCTTCAGCAGCTCTGCCTGCGTCTCCTCCAGCAGCCGGTTGATGTCCTTGGCGCTGTACTGGGTCAGGGCTGCCCGCTTCTCCTCCCAGTCCCGTTCGGCAGCCTTGACAGGAAGACTGAGAATCAGCACTGAAGCAGCTGCCTGCTCCTGGCCTCAGGGGCTGCAGCCCCTTCCCCCAGCCACGCACGCCAGGAATGGAGAAGGGAGTTTGATCCAGCCCCTGGGGGACCCTCAGACTTCTCCTTGAGTGTCTCCCTGTAAGTCTGGAATGCCGCCTTTGTCACAGGCTACTCTCCTGATACACTCAGCCCTGTTGGGGGACATTCTATTCTGCTTCGTTGACCACACGGCCCATTCTTATGCCAGCATCACACTGCCTTGACTGTCACAGGTTCATAAAATGCTTTTCTGTCTGGCAGAACTAATGCCACCGCCACCATCCATGTGCTTCTCAGACTTCCTCCTCCCCCAGGAAAAGGTACCCACGTGCTGGCACTTCCCAATCTAGGATGGTGGTGAGAATACGTGAGCCTGGCTTGTGCCTCCCCCCATCCCGGGCCCAGCACCTCAACAGACACAGCCTTGTCCACGCTTCTCTTGCCAGCAGCGTCCAGGCCTTTGGTAGGGTTGCCCTTAGGAGTAGGAGGGGCTCCCTCAGCGGGCCCACTCAGCTCATGGAGGTTCAGCGGAGGGCTGGGGGGTGGCATTTCGAAGTCCAAGCTCTTGTTGAAGTCCGTCTCGGCCGTCACCTTCTTGGGGGACTGATTCAGGAGATTGTTGGGGGGTGGCCACACACCCTCGTCCACTTGCCTGGGGTTGGGAGAGTTAGGGGCAGCTGTGAGACCCACGTGTTGGGGGCCCCGTGTGAGGGAAGCCTGGCCTGGGGGAGGCAGGGTGTGAGGAGGGCTCTGGGATCTTGCAGGACAGACGGAAGGGTCTGGGGAGGAGTGACTGCATCCAGCATAAGGGAGAGCCAAGCCTACACCATGCCAGGGGTCACAGGTCAGAGTTGACGTTCAGATCCAGTTGGCATATCAGTGACCTCTAAAGGAGTCAGGATAAGGGGCCAGGCCGATCTATTGATCTATGCCCAGTGTGTGACCTCCTGGGAAATCGGAGGCCGGAGCTAAGAAGTCAGGGATAGAAAGACCTTCGGATCTGGGCCAGCATGTCTGTGACCCCACGGCAGCGCTTGAGTAGCCCGTCTAGGCGCTGCGGCTCCTCCTTCAGGAACTTCACGGCCTCCACCTCCACACGCAGCACTACCCGCATCTTGCTCTGCAGGCCTGGGAAGTGAGCTGAGGGGACCAGAAGGAGTGAGCTGGGGAGGGAGCAGCTCCAAGGACAGGGAGGACAGGCAGCAGGGAGGGCAGCGCCCGGGGGTGGGCGGTGGGGGTGAAGCAGGGACTCCCCCACCGGACCACGTGCCACACTCTCGCCTCCAGGCTCACCCTTGAGCTCAGTCAGGGTCTCCCCGAGCTGCTTCAGCACCAGCGCCTTCTCCTCCAGCTCCGGCCCAGGCACCAGCCGGTGGTTGTGGGACACATCCCGTTGGATCTTCTCCACCGACTTCTCCAGGTCACTGCGGCCAGAGAGAGACCCCCTCAGCCCTTCTGGCCCCAGCCCAGCCCCCTGAAATTGGGCAGCTGGAAAGAAATCAGGCCACCGGTCGGATCGCATTTAAAAGCCATTCACCAGGCTACAGGCCCAGGTGAGATCAAACCTCAGAGAAATGCCAAACGTCAGCCCGAATCTCCCTCCCTATAACTTGCATCCTCTGCCCTTCCTGCCAAAGAGGCAGCAGAGAACCTGGCAGCCTTTCCGGGAACGGGAGGCCACTGCATGTGCCCCTGTGGGGTCTCCTCTCTTGAGGGGTGGCCCCTGCCATGTCCATCTACCTTTTCTCAAATGATCCAGGCACTCAGCCTCTTCCCTTGAGGACAAAACTGTTTTCAGGTGTCAGCAAGTTTATGCTGAGCTTGTGCCGTTTAAAACCCCACATCTTTATTTTTTAAGAGTATTTTTGTTTGTTTATTTATTTGAGAGAGACAGAGACAGCATGAGTGGGGGAGGGGGAGAGAGAAAGGAAGAGAGAGAGAATCCCAAGCAGGCTCTGCACTGTCAGCACAGAGCTGATGTGACGTGGGGCTCAAACTCACGAAACCGTGAGATCATGCCCTGAGCTGAAACCAAGAGCCGGACGCTCAACCGACTGAGCCACCCAGGAACCCCAAGCCCCACATCTTTCTAAAATGTAAAATCACACCAAGTCATTACCTCCTGCGTTGAACCTTACATGGATCCCATCGTCCTGAAGCTAAAATCCAAGCCAAGAAGGGCATGAGGGTAGTAGTTGAAAATTTGGCTCTAGAATCAGATCCAAATTCCAATCCCAGCTCTGCCCGTCCCAGCAGAGAGACCTTGGACAAGTTATGTACTATTTCTGGGCTGTAACCTTCCTATCCAAGAAATGGGGGGGGGGGGGGTAGTGAGAGTTCTTCCCTCCAGGGGCCATTGTGAGGATTAAGGGAGCAAATACACATGGGAAAGGGGTGGTAAGGGGTCAGTCCCTGGGGGCTGCTCTTAGTTTCCCTCCAGCCACATCCCCTGTCCTCCTCTGGCTTCCTTCTGTTTAGAACGGTCTACAACTTCTCTGAGGTCCTTGTACTTGCTGCCTTCTCTAGGCCTTTCTGATGCCATTTCTTCTGCCTAGAACATTCCATTCACACACACACACACACACACACACACACTCATGCACACATATGCACACGTGTGACTAATTCCCACTCCTTCCTCAGGTCTCAGTGGGAACTTCTACACTTGGGAGTTGGGAGTCTGCTTTCTGCCTCCCTCACCAACCCTTGGAGCTCTTGCCTGCTGGGCTGTGTAGCTCCTGGCAGGCAGAGAGGGACCGGGTCTTCTGGATTCATCTCCAATTCCCGGCACCTGGCACCGTGCCTGGAGCAGAATAGGTGTCTGGTAAATAATTGTGGAATGAATGAATAAGTGAAAGAAGGAACCGCTGTCCAGGTAGGTCATTCCAATTCCGTACGTGAGTCACTGACATCCCTGACCCACATGCAAGGCTTTACATACATTCTTGTCAAATGCCATCTGCCGGATTTCAGCTCAACAATCCAGGTGGGAACAACTTTTGAATCTCGGCTCTACCCTGCAACAGATTTGCTTCCCCTCAAAGCTCTGTGTCACTAGCAAATCTTATCAGCATGCCTATACATCTCCATCCAACTAGCGGATGAAAAGACAGACCACACTGGAGCAAGGACACATTCCTGTGACTCAGCCCTGGCGGTTAAAGAGCTGCTAAGCGCTTATAGCACACCGGGTGCCACATTCAGCCCTCCACTTTCATTACCTTATTTAATCCTCACAAAAAATCCTGGGTGTGGGGAGCCATTATTACCTCCCGTTTACACACAAACGGTAGCTCAGACATTAGACTACATTTCCCAGCATCCCTTGTGGTTAAAATGGCCAATGCCTGAGGTCCAGCCAATGGAAAGTGAGTTGAAGGCGTATAGGCTGCTTCCAGGCCTGCCCATTAAAACCTCCCCTGTAAGCTCCTCCATGCTCTTCCCCCCCTTCCTATGGGTTGAAAGGCAAGGACCCTTGGCATGATCTCAGAAGGCATGTATTGGAGATGGCAAAACCTCCATTAGCCTGGGTCCCAGAATGATTGCATGGAAAACAGTTGTTCCACTAACCCACCCAGTACTGTTCCATGAGAGAAAAAACAAAAACAAAAAACATATGTCTATTACTTTTAAATCATTACACAATTTGTTATAGCAGCTACCCTAACTAACACAATGAACTTTGGCATTAAAAAGGGTTGGGCGGCGGGGGGACGGCGCCTGGGTGGCTCAGTCGGTTAAGCGTCCAACTTCGGCTCAGGTCATGATCTCATGGTTCGTGGGTTCGAGCCCTGCATCGGGCTCTGTGCTGACCGCTCAGAGCCTGGACCCTACTTTGGATACTGTGTCTCCTCTCTCTGCTCCTCCCCCACTCACACTCTGTCTCTCTCTCAAAAATAAATAAACATTAAAACATTAAAAAAAAAAAAAGAGGTTCAGGGAGATTAAGTAGCTTGTTTCAGGTCATGCAACTATTTTGCAGCAAAGCAGAATCTATTCATGTCTGACTTCGGCTGTTGGATTCGGCTGCATCTCACCTCCACATTGGACCTAACATCAGCCCATCCCCATCCCTGTCCCACCCAGCCCTTGCTCTCCTACGTGGGAAACAACAACTCTCCCCTGCTATGCGTGACACCTAACTGGCTCAGGGTGTGCCAGTCTTGTAAAATGGTCACTTCCAGACATCACTCTGAGGGGAAGAGACCCCCATTTAAAGGAGGACTCGAGTAAGCCTTCAAGAGGACACGACACTGCAACTCTCAGGCAGAAGAGGCTAGGTCCTCCTTAGGCGCAATTAGCACCTCATTTTTTTTAAAGTAGGCTTCACACCCAGCGTGGGGCTTGAACTCATGACCCTGAGATCAAGACCTGAGCTGAGATCAAGAGTTGGATGTTCAGCTGACTGAGCCACCCAGGCGCCCCGTCACCTTGATTTTCTGATCACAAAACCTGCCGAAGTTTTGGGAGACCCAACTTGTGCGGGCTCTGCAAATGAACCCCAGACTGGTGCAAGTCTAGACACCATTATCACAAAGTGGTTGGGCTTTCCAGACCCAGGTTCAGTCCTGGAGGGGTGGAGAGGGCAGGGTCAGGACGGAACCAGCTCTATAATTTATGGGGCCCAGTGGAATATGAAGATTTTGCCCCTGGTTAAAAAATCATTACAGATTCCAAGATGACAACAGCAGAGTATGGGGCCACTAAGAGCATGGGGCCCTTTGTGACTGAGTAGCTCGTATGCCTACAAAGCCGGTACTGGGTTAGTTCTAGTTGGGCTCCAGAGGCCAAAAGGTCTCAGTTGGCAGAGGGTAACGTCTAGACAGGGATCAAATGCTTCGGTAGAAAAACAGGTGAGAGAGCCAAGCTGAATGAAGCACAGAATTGGCCTTAACCTCCAGCAAGATGCCGGGGCAAGAGGAAGGGGCAGAGCAAAGCAGAACAAGAGTGGGCTTTCAGGGGCTACAGCCAGGATAGGGGTAAGGATGGGCCTGCTGGTCAGCCTAAAGCCCAGGGATGCTAGGGGAGCTGGCAGGGAGGGCCCTTGTAAGCCAAGCTAGAGCCACTGTGGGGCTGATGTACAGCCCAGCCCGGGCCGCCCCCCGAAAAGGCAGGACCCCCTTCAAAGTGGATGGAGAATCCTGCCAGAAGCAACGTAGCAGCCCAAACTCTCTCAAGCGAGTCGTATGAACAGAGTTTGATAACAAGACAGCGGGCAGGGAGTCTGTGTGCTCCTGGAGAACTGAGGCCCCCAGGAAGCTGAGGACCAGACATGCATATGACAGAAGCTTCAATCTGTCTTTTCATCTCTTCTGCCTCTATGCTTTTATATTTTCTTTTATTTTCCTTTAATGTCTCAGTAAAGTTCCTTTAAAAAATTCTAACCCAGCTCCTCTGTGCTGAGTGAAAAGGGACAAGGAGAGGACAGAAAAGTTGGGTCAATGGATGAGGGGTGATGGCAGCCGTCAGTCTACTTGGAGATCTGACTGACGTTGCCATTAAGCTCTTACACTGGAAGTGATGGGGTGGCTGCCGCCAGCTTACTTCCAAGAGAAGTGGCCCCTTATTTCACCTCAGCCCCAAGGGGTCATGGGAATCTTGTGCCCTACTGAAATGCATAGGCTGTGTGGGCCCAAGGCTGAGAAGTAGGGACCCTTCTCAAGGAGCCCCTTGCAAGCTGGGATCCTTTCCTCTCCTGGCTCCCCAAGTCACTGGCCAGTAGAACCCAAGCCCTCCCTGGAAAGAACAGCAAAAATCTTATTGGGCACAGATAAGGAAGCTGAAGAACAGAGAAGGGCAGAAACTGCCCTGATCACATAGTCTCTCATTGCTGGAGCTGGACTTCAAGTCCCTTTGTGCCCTGTGCCACCAAGAGGGAAGCCAGAGAAAGGAGCAGGACCTCTGTCTCAGACCCCAGTGACTAATGAGGGAAGGCTGCCATGGGGCAGGGGTGCTCACTCAGTGGATGGACAGCAAAAGGCAGCTTCTCCCATCAACAGTGCCAGACGACGGAATCTTGGCCAGACAGCCATTTGCTAAATTTGGATCAGAGGACTGTCTCTGGTTAACCCTTCCACGTCTAAGCAACTGGGAGCAGGATGTTCTCTGTTCCTCATTCCTTCTGAAAAAGCTAGAGCCTTGTTTTAGTGGACTAGGATGGGAGGAGGGTTTTCCTCGGCTACATCGGGCCTCGGAGGTCAGGGAAGTAGAGTGGTGGCAGCTGTGGCTCCCCAAGGGTCACTTTGTACAGGTCACAGGTCCAGAATGAAAGCAGGCAGGGGACAGACTGAAATCCTGCTGCTGGCCACATGAAAGTTAGGCTGCAGGCCAAGGGGAAGCCAGACTGTGGACCACGAGGAAGCAAAAGCATAGCAAAAGCAGGGCGTCAAGCCAGGAAAAAAAAAGAAAAAGAAAAAGGAAAGAAAGAAATCAGGAATTGTGCCAGATGGTCAAAGGTTTGTGGGTCACAGAGAAATCAGGCCACAGAGGAGAAGGAACTCAGGCTTCAGACCAGACCAACGTCACCTGTGATTCAGAAGGAAGGGAGCTGCACCTCCCAGTGGAACCAGGTTGTGGGCCCAGGCCGCACCCCGAGCCCTCCCTCCGCCCCGGGGGCCCAGCCTCACTTGAGCTGCTGGGTAATGAGCTCCTCGTCGTTGAGATAGCGCAGCCGCTCCTCCTCCACCAGGGTGCGCTGCCGCTGCAGCGGGTCCTCCTGCCTTCGCGCAGCCTCCGACACGCGCATGCTCAGCTCCGCCTCTGTGCCTTTCAGCAGCGCGCGCAATGACTCCAGGTTCTGTAGCTGCGGGGCGCAGAGGGACCGATGGACCAGGGTGGGAGGGAATGGAGGTGCGCAGCAGGGGAAGGGCCGGGAGGAGGCGGGCAGAGGATAGCCGGAGGCTGGGCGGGCTCCACCGAAGCAGCAGCTGCTCGGCCGCGGCCGCGAGCAGCAGCGAAGGGGTGGGATGGTGGGAAACAGAGGCCCCGGGCTAAATTCTGGGGAAGAATAGAGGCAGGAGAAAGGCAGGGGGATGGTGGCGGGAGAAGTGCTAAATTGGAACATGCTGAGGGTGCGGCTGCGTGGCTGTGGCCGTGAGCAGGAGCGAAGGGCTATGATGGTGGGGTGGGGGGCGGAGGACAAGGTTACGTGCTGGGCAAATACAGAGACAGGAGAACGGGACGGGCATATTTGGGGGGCAAGAGGAAGCCCTATGTAGGACCGTGCCGACCGTGCGGCTGCATGGCTGTGGCTTCGAAGAAAGACTCAAGCAGTGGGGTTTGATAGAGCTTCCGTGGCTGGGGCGAGAAGACTAACTTAACTCTCGAACCCAGTTCTAAGGCTGAGTTGGGGCAATGGCGGGGGTGGGTGAGATCTTATCCGTTGCCCAGATGGCAACTCTCTGCCCCCTCTCCAGCCTGTCTCTGTTCATTATTCTCACCTGATGGGCCCTGGGGCCCTCTGGAGGAGCGGGCACAGCGATGCCAGGCTCCTGACTGGTGGGACCATCTGCCAGACGGGGGAGGGCGGGGAAAACTGTGCGGACTCAGGAAGGGGTAGGGGAGAGGATCTGGGGCGGGGGGGACTTCCGCCCAAAGGGGGGGGGGGGGAGAATGCTGGGCAAGAAGGAATTGGGACTACCCTGAGGATACTGACTGGGGGAAAGGGCTCAGTGGGGGCGGACTGGGGCTCCAAGAGAACGGTGAGTTTTCAGGGAAAGGGTAAGGAGGGCGCAGTGAGGGGAGCAAGGGCGAGCGGTGGGAAGGGGTTGCGGCGTGAGTGGGAGGGTCGTGTCTGGGAGGGGCTTGAGGGGGCGGGGCACGGGGCGAGGCCCCGGAGCAGGCTGTACCTGGAGCTTTCGGAGTTGCTGAAGTTGGCTGCGCAGGTCACTGGTGCTGTTCTGTAGGCCACGCAGGTGCAGCTGCATTTGCAAACGACTGATGGCAGTGGGCTGCCCCGCAGGAGTGCTGCTGGCCGAGGGCGGGGGAGGGCCAGACACTGGGGTGGCCCCGCTGCTCCGGCTGCCTGACCCACAGGCTGCAGAGAGGGACCACGAGGATGGGAGAAAGGGAACAAACCTTGAGCCTGCAAGGGGTTTGGACAAGGTCCTTCCCACCCCGGATCCTCACAGTAGCTAGAGAAGCACGGGGCTCTGACTCCCTGCCCCAACTAATGGCTCAGCCCTTCTGTAGGGAGCAAAGCACCAGGGCAAAGGCATTTTGGGCTAAGGTGACTGTTCATTGATCCACTGAAGCCCAGTGACATAGCTGATGGTTTAATTCCCACTTTACAGATTAGGAATCTGAGGCTTGGAGAGGGCAAGTACCTGTGGGGGAGGGGCAAAGGGTCACTCACGTGCTGACGGGGTTCCTGCTCCATTGGAGCCTTCAATCTTCTCGCTGTGGCACAGGGAAAAGATGGCCATCAGTGGGTCCGGGCTGACCCCAGACCATCAAAGCTTGGGTGAGACTTGAACAAAATCTCCTCCAGTCCCCTGATGTCAGGATGGGAGTCCCAGAGAAGGAAAGGGGCTCATCCAGATTCACACACTGAGACACTGGCAGAGTTGGGCCAGGCTTCTGCTGCCCACTTTTCCTTCCTCTTGCCTCAACCATAGGCCATGGCACTAGTGTTGAGAGAAGAGTCTTACCTGGGGGTCTCAGGCTCCGAGCCTCGTAGTAGGGCACTCTGTACCAGGCCCGTGAGGCTGGCAATCTGCTTCTCCATGGCCTCCATGCGCTCTCTGGAAAGGATAGTGGCTTTGAGCAACCCTTCTCTGGGTATGGGGTCCCTCTTGCTGAGGGACCCCGTTCCTAAGGAATGCCTCCATTCCTAAGATTGATAATTAAAGGAAATACCATTCCCTCCCCAGCCACCAGCACAGACAATTCAGAGGGCCCCAATGCCAAAGGTTCAAGCCCACAGTCCCCCACCTAACATTGGGAAGGCCCTTTCCATCGGACAGTCATTTCCTCCCTTGCCGGCCCCATCTCTCAATACTGGCTCTCTAATGGGCCCCACCTCAGGGAGGTGGGGCCCCTGCACATATACCTCTGCACATGTTTTCCCCCTTCCTGGCATGCCCTCCTCCCTACCTCCTCCTAGAAGCCATCCCAGAGTCCTCAACAGCTTTAAGGAGTCCCTCCTTCCACACCACCTGTCTACTCTCTCAAAGGAAGTGCAAGTATTTTTTTAATGTGTCATCCCCACTGAACAAGGCAGGAATCAGGTTCTCCCAACTTGGCATCCACAGTGCCCAGTGCAGTGCCTGGCACACAAGCCACAGGAGAGCTGTGTGAATGTGAATTGCTTCTCCATATCTCGGCAGCACTGCCCAAGGACAGAAGGGGGATAGGTCAATGCTCTGGTTACCTCCTCCAGCCCTGTATCCTTAGGTTGGAGCTGAATAACAGGCAAGAGTTCCCCAGCTTGGAGGCTACCTAATGGAATGTGCCTCTCTCCCCATTCCTATTTCTTACCAGCACCCCCTCCCCAGTGGACTTCAGCTGACTGTGTGCTGGACAGCTCTCATGGCTGCAAACTCTGAGCAGGAAAGGCTTGGAGGGCTGGTTCAGCCTCAATTTTAGTTGGGGGAACTGAGGTTTAGGGATCCGATGTACACCCAGGTCTCCAGAGGCCTTGTCTGGGGCCCTTTCATCCAACCCCTCCAGGTCTTGCAGAAGGAAGGAAAATGGCATGTCCGTCTCTCCAGTGTCTTCCCTGTCATATCCAAATTATTCCAGTGAACTCTCAAGGCTACTCTGGGTCTACAAAGGACTCTGGGGTCTCACAGTCCAGGACGCAACCCTGCCACAGACCGAATGTGTTCCCTCTCCCCACCCCCAACAGCCCTGAGGCCTCGCGAGCGTCCCGCACCTGGTCTCCGTGTCCTTGGCTGGCACCGGCGGCCCAAATCCAACCAGCGGGCGCTCCCCAGGCCCGGGGAAGAGCTCGGGAGGCGGGGCTCCGGCCGTTGAGGAGCCCCCCGCACTGCGGGTCTTGCCTCCGGGGCTCTCCGCGAAGACCGACGAAGAACCTGAGTCTTTGCGGAAAGACTGGCGCACTGGCGAGCCGCGGCTGGGCGGCCCCGAGTAGGGACTGTGCGGCGGCTGGGGGCCTCCGGGGGGCGCCGCCACGTCGGCCAGCTTCTGAGGCGATGAGGGCGGTAGGCGGAAGCCATAGCCGTCGCCGTAGAGCGGGCCACCGCCCGCCGCCTTGTACAGCGAGTCCTCCAGGTCGGACTGCAGCGCGGCGGCCGAATAGGTGCTGAGCGAGCGCACGGAGCCGCGCTTGTAGAGGCCGCTGGCGCCCGGGTAGGCGAACGGGTCACCGGCTGCCGCGGCCAGGCTCAGGCGGCCCTCGTGGAGCAGCCCGTAGGGGTCGGCGTAGAGCCCCTCACCCTTCACCAGCACCATGCCGCCCGCCTTGCCCGCCAGGTCCTCGTCTGGCTTCACGTCGCGCCGCTCCAGGATGGCGCTGGGGCTGGGACTGACGCCCTGGGCGGCGGGGGCGCCCCCGAGCCGTTCGGCCGCGTGATGCACCGGGCTGCCAGCGTAGGAGGGCGGGCGCCCCCCGGCGTAGGAGAGGCGCGAGCGCGACGGCGAGCCCGACTGCAGCCCCGAGGGCAGCCCGGACGGCAGCCCGGACGGCAGCCCGGACGGCAGCCCCGGGGGCGGAGAGCTGGACGCCAGGTGCGGCGCCGGCGACAAGTTGTTGAGACGCCGTGTGGGCGACGACTCCCTCGAGGCATACACCATCTCCCTCTGTGCAGAAGACAGTCCCAGAACCTCACAGGGTTGGTCACAAAGGGGAATCCCTTGCCCCTTGCTTAAGGAGACAACATCTCCCCCCTGACGCTTAGGAAGTCCCTTCTGTTCTCCGCCTTCCCTCCCTCCTGCTGCATTTGGGCCCCTTTCCCATCGGGGGTCCCCGCATGGAGGAAGTGGCGGATGGAGAGGCACTAGAGGGGCAACCCCCAGCCCACTCTGTGGTGAGGGTTGGGGAAGCAAGAAGGGAAGCAGTGGTCCCTGATAGAGGCCCCCTAGACTATCTGGAGGCCTGCTGGGGAAATCCTGGATGCAGAGGAGGGGATCATGGCAGATGAGGGGAGGGACCCCTCCATGACCTCACAGTTAGTGGCAGCCACTCTCTGCTTCAGCCTCTCTTCCCTTCCCCAAAAGCTGGCTTTGATCCCTGGTGACAAATAACTAGATTCTGTGCACCTGGACCCCATCTGCCCAGCCTCCCCAGTCCCCTGGGGATCCCCAGCCATACCCGGAGGTCCCCGTTGGTAAGGTGTGAGCCAGGAAAAGCTGCGTATAATGGTTCCTTCCTATAGATCTTGATAATACTTCGGTCCTGGATGTCCCTGGGGGAGAAGGGGAAGGTGCAATGGGTCACCATCCCTCAGCCCTGCGATAAGGAGGGGTAGCTACTCCAGAAAGAGGGAAGAGGGGTGGCAAGAGGGGCCCCTGGCCTCTTCCTAACTTCTTGCTCAGTGCCTCAGACTGCCTGCCACCAACACACACACAACAGCCTCCACCCCCACCCACCTCCTCGGCCTCACGCGCCATTGTCAGGTTAGCTCAAGCCAAAACGAGCTAAGCAGGGGTGGATGATTTTGAGGGGAGGGGGTAAGATGATCTAGGAAGGAGAGAGGAAGGGCTGAGGTTGGGTCAAGAGGAAGCTGGGGAGGGAAAGGCCTGGGGAATCGAGCCCCCCCCCTTCAGAGGAGGAGCCTGGGGAAGCCCACCCAGCCCCCGGGGCCACGCCCACCGGACGTCCTCCAGCTCGTAGAAGACGTTGCGAGCTTCGTCTTTGATGAGGATGGCGGTGTTGGGCGACTTAAGCATGCCCATGGTGAGCTTCTGCGGGAACATGTGCGCGATGAGCGCGTGCAGCGTGTCCAGGCTGCTGACCTCGTGCGTGATGTGCACGCGCCGAGTCTCCTCCCCGAACTGCAGAAACAGCACCCCTGCGAAGGAGACGCCGCCCTCTCTGTCAGAGCTGCTGCCGCCACCACCACGGCCACCGCCGCCACCACCACCACGGCCACCACGCCGGCTGGGAGATTGAGGGGGACCTTCGGGAGCCGCGCTGGTCCTGCAGAGGCAGGGTCTGAGACCAGACGCGCCCCCGAAGTGCAGGTGCACCCAGGCACCCCTCATGCTGCCGTCCTCTCAAGGCACCTCCTCGACCCCAGGCAGGTAGGAGCCTGGATGAGGAAATGAAATTGGGGGCAGGAGCAGGTGCGCCAGAAACAGAGGGAGTTGTCGCTGAGGGGAAGAGAGGTGAGCAAGAGGGGAATGAAGAGGGGGCCGGTGAATGGGGATGAAGGAGAGAGGAGATGGGGAGAGCAAGGGATAGGGCAGGTGGTGCCAAGGGATCGAAGGGGTGGGAGAGAGGAGGGCTAGGAAGAGAAGCTGAGGAGGGAGAGGCCCCAAGGAGAGGAGACTGCTGGGGGGCAGGGAGGTGCGAATGTGGCGAAGGGAGCCAGGGGCTTGGTTGAGGAGAGATGGAATGGTGAAGGGGGTGAAGAGGGTTTCAGAGTGAGCAGAGCAGAGGGAGGAGCCAGTGGCCAGGAGGAGGGTGGACTGGGCGAGTAGTACCTGGTGAGCGCAGCTTGGTCTGGCTGGCAGAGCGGGAGAGGGGCAGGCTCTGTCGGAAGCGGTTCATCCTACTGAAGCCCAGGGGCAGCTCCGCCTCGGACATGGTCTCCAGCGACTCAGCCGAGGCGTATGACAGCTTGGCTGCCTGGTCTGCCAGCCCGGGCTGGGCTCCCTGAGTGTGGCGTGAGCTGCGGGTCTGCAGGGGCAGGGCAGGATGACAGGAATCAAACATGAGCCCCTTTTGCTCTGCCCATTGCCTCTATCCGGGCCCAGGGAGCCCCTGCCAGCCAGCTACACACACACACACACACACACACACACACACACACACACACCAGTCTCCTGGATTCCAGACTCGCTGTGTGGCTACAGGAGAGTTCCCCAACCACTTAGGGCCTTGGCCTCCCTAGGACACCCAGCAGGTAAGGAGTGGGCAAAGGACTCAGGCACCCTGGGAAGCCAGACAAGAAACCATCTGAGCGGGAGCCAGGGCACGCCTGCTATTTTAAGCTTCCAAAGAACAACAACACAAATTTGTCACTGAGGTGAGCAGCAGAATCATTGAGCAAATTGGGGCATTAGTTCCAGACATTAATTAAGCGGCGGGTTTGTGAGCGGCGAATTTATCCTTCGTGGAGTTCAGAGAGTCGGCTGGGGGCAGGAAGCAGGGTCCAGGGAGGAAGCAAAAAGAATGAGGGGTCCCAGGATCCCAACTCTGGGAGGTATGGGCCCTCAAAGAGGGGCACAATGTCCTTGACTTAGGCTGACTGGGAGAACCAGCCCAAAGCTAGCTCGACTCTGGTTTCAAACAGACTCTGCCTACTACATGCAATGTACATGCTAAGCCTGGTGTGGTCCCCATGAGCACATGGCATGTGTGCCCGGCCTCAGCCCCTCCCTGCAAGAGGCACATGCTGCCACACAGCCAACTGGCCTGGCTTGCCTTCTAGAAAGGCCTCCCTCAATACCCCACATGGCAGCCCCTTGTCCTGAAGCTACAGCTGAGGGTGCTATCCGGCTGGGGCTAGGGAAGGGTGTTACCCAGTGACTGTCCCCTGTCCCCGGGGCAGCTTGATCACTCTCCCCTTGAGGGAGGGGTCACCATGATTTCCGTTACACTTTAAGAGCCTACATTTGGCTGGAGGCTGGGCTGTCACTCAGGGCCACAGCTCCTGCCATTCTGCCCCAGCCTCTTCCCTTAAACCTGGGTGCTGTCAGAAACTCTGTTATTTAAGGGAGAAGATAGTAAGTCAGATCTATGTTATGTATATTCCATGTTACATACACTAAATACACATATGTATCATATTTATATATATTATCAAGGAAAAATTCATGTTGTCCAATTGTACTTTTCTATAAAGTAAGTTATCCATTTTTAACAACAACAAATCACTGAAAGCCATTAACATTGGTTAAGTTGGGGTTGAGACAAAGCTTTCTCTTTTATACATTTGTCTGCTGGGTGAATTTTGCACGATCAGTATATATCACTTTTGTAATTAAAAAAAGTAAAAGTATCTCTAGAAAGGAATCATTTATTCTCCTCGGCTCCCTCCTTCCCCCATCCTGATTAGCCCCTAATTAATCTCCATCTTCATATTAACTCAATTTAATATTCCAATTGGATTAGCACTCTGGAAAAAAGAGAGCATCTTCCTCTGATGGGCAATGTGCCCAGCTGTGCCCGAGGTGGCCTGGGGGCCTTGGGGAGGTTGAAGGTCAGATTTGGAGCCCTCAGGGGGCATCCAGTCTGAAGCCCAATGCCTTGGCCAGTGAGTGGGTATGGGTCTGTGGAGGAGGGAGGCAGCGTGGGAACTAAGCCCACATGGGGGGCGCATATACCCAGACTTTGTACCCTGTGACTCAGCACTAGGCTGATCACCAGTGCCAGCCTGTGCCCCTTTCTATCACCTTCAGCCCCGAAGCGGTGTGGGGAACCAGGTCTGTCTGGCGGCCATGAGGTTGCCAGGCAACTGGAAGGCCAGTGGCTGCCAGGATGAAATGGGGGAGGGCCTACAGAATTCAGGCAGAATGAGGCAGCTAGCAGGGATGAAGAGTAACGGGTAGCCACAGTGCCTGGGGACACAGGTGAGGTGCCAGTAAGAAGATGGAACAGGGGCCAGAATGAAGTGGGGGTTCTTAGGGGCGGCTGACTGCAGAGAAGGCAGATGCCTGTCGAGGCAACCCTTGGGAGAAGAGATAGCCACATTCCCTTGCCCTGCTAGCGTCCGTCTCCATCTTGGCCCCAGGTACACCTTTCCGTTCTCATAGCCCTTGTGGAAAACCCTCTTGAAAAGAGAGAAAGCCCATTAGCACTTCTCTCTAGTCCTGGGCTGAGTCAAGAGGGCAGAAAAAAAGTGAGACATCCAGGACTTCCTATCTACGAGGGAGATGGCAAGAGAATAACACGGTAACTCAAGCAGCGCTGTCCAAAGATAGGAAGGGGCTGCTGTGGGAGGCAGTGTGCGCCTGTCACTGGAGGTATTCTAGCAAGGAGCCGATGACTCCTGGTCAGAGATCCAGCAGAGGGAACCCTGAGTGGGGACGGTCAGACTAGGATCCAAGGTCTCCAAAGGCTGTCCACAGACTGGGGCAGGGTCACTTGGGAGCTTTTAAAAGCGTTCTTTCCAGGACCCCACATTCACTGAATCCAAATCTCTGGAGTTCCGGATTTTTGACAAGTTCCCAAGGTGATTCTGATTTGGGAACCCAGTCGGCTTCTGTGATTCTAAGAGCTACCATGGAAGGCTCGCCAGGAGCCAGGCACTGTGATTAGGACGTGCAGTATCTCATCTCTTCTAGCTTTACAACAATGCTATGATGCCGATGTTGTTGTTCCGTTTTACAGAGGAGAAACTGAGGCCCAGGGGATTATGTAAGTTGCCGCCGGTCACTCAGCTAGTTTAGTAACAGACTGGAATACACCACCAGGCTCTTGGGCCCATGCATTAAACCATTACATTCTACCGCTTCCTCCAAAAAAGTTGTGTGCCTCACATGTGTCTATGACTCCATGATTTCTCTGATTCAAGGACTTCTCTCTGGGAGCGTGCATGCAAACAAGATGCTCAGAATGAGATGACTGTCCCTGTCATGAGTCCCTGTCATGGTGCCTGGGACTTGGAGACTCTGGGACACAAGTGGCAGCCTAACTTGGTTGGGTCCTGGGCCTGGCTGCCAGGAGAGGCAGAGGAGGCACCTGAGAGCGCTCCCTCAGGGCTCAGCAGGATGCCCCCGGGAGGGGGCAGAGAGCTCTCCAGCTGTGGATAATCCAAACTGTCCAGGAGAGGCAGGAAGGCACTTGTCTCTGAGCTTAGCCCTCCACTTGGGCAACAGGCTTGGGGTGCAGAGCTGTGACTCTCTTGCCTGGCACTGACCACCTCCCCAAAGTGCCAAGTAGGAAAGGGATGAGGGGCTCATCATAGACCCAAGGCCCCCCTGGAAGATGAGAGCCGAGTCCAGAGAAGCGGGCTCTTGACAAGATCACGGGATGCAGGTCCCTGCTTCAGAGCCAGCAGTGTCTCCAGGGGGAGGTAAATGTCAGGCAGCCTCTCTCATTCCAAAATGCCCCTCCCAGCCTGGGAAAGCCTAAGTACCCCCAGCCTAGATCCCCAGCAGGGGTGGCCCAAACTCCCACTCTGGATCCATGAGCCCCTGGCAGGCGAACCCAGACTCTCTCAAAGCAGCAGCCACAGCCTGCAGCCCCAAAGCCCACCGCCCACACCAGAAGGTCCCGTGCAGACGCACACCCCTGTGCAAAGCATGTGCAGGGAGGGCCAGGGGCAGGAGAGCACATGCAGTTGTCATGGAAGCAGAGAAGCACACGCACTGACCTTGAAACTCCAGTAGTTTGGCTGCTGATGGAAATAAGAGAAGAGATGGTTATGCGAGGGTGGGGAGGGGAGAGTAGGGGTGGAGGTGGGATAGAGACCCTTTGAGCTTAGCACTCAGCTCTGGGATGAGGGCCCTCTGCCCTCCCAGGAACAGGAAGGAAGCAGTGCCTGGTACATCCCATCCCCTACTGAGACCCAGGCCAGCCCTGAGCAGGCTCCAGGCTGCCTGGTGGGGACAAGGGAGAACCATTCCAGATGTTCACAAGCTACGCCTTCTAGTCACGGTAACTCGGAGAGTTACAGGTGGAAAAGGCACCGATGACCATGATGTAGAGAACCCATGAGACACTAGCAGAGATGAATCAGAGCTGCGGGGTCAAAGAAGTGGCATCTGTTGTGACTGGCCAGGGGAAACTTCCTGGAAGAGGCGACATTTGAGTTGGGTCTCGAAAAATGAGCAGCTGGAGATTGGGAGGAAAGGCATGCTGAGCGGAGGGGACAGTACAGGCAAGTGCCCAGGGGCAGGCAAGCAGAGAGCGTGTTGAGGGTATAGTCACTAGTCCAGTCTGGCTGGGGGTGTAAGGCCTGGGAAAGTAGGAGATTGGGCTGCAAAGGGGCTGGGGCCAGCTGGGTGGGTTTCAATTTAGACTTCACTAGGCGAACAGGCAGAAAGTATCTGAGTGAAGCACCGTGGGGTCAGAACTGGAGTCCGGGGCGGGTGGGGGTGGGTGGTTGATACGGCACAGGGTAGAAGAGGGTGGCCGGGGGCCAAGGCCAGGGCAGGGAGGCCTGTGTACCACGATGGACTGGATTTACAGAGCAAAGTGGACAGGTGTCCACCACGGGGAGCCATGGGCAGCAAGGGGGGCCGTAGAGACTGGGAGTGTGGACAACGTCCTCTGGCCGGATAGATGAGAGAGGAAGGCTCCTTGCACCCCTAGAGTAGGGGAACTCAGGCTCTTCCTCATTCACAACAACCTAGGGTCACCCTGTCTTCCCCAGAGACCAGAAGGCCCTTCCAGATGGCTAAGGACAAGGAAGGAGGCCAGAGGCTGGGCTGGTTCTTGGCAAAGCTGAGGGCACCCTGCTGACCGGTGCCAGCCTCAGCAGGAAGACAGAGGCAGCAGATGGCCCGGCACTGGGGTGCCTGGCACAAGCAGACAAGATTCCCCATCCTCAGAGCCACTGACAGAGAAGAGGGACACTGACTGAGGATCCCTGATAGGGGCAGGACATCACAGAGGGGTATCCTGTGCCACCTGAATGCTTTCATGGCCGAGAGGAGTAGGTTGGAGGCTGAGTCGAGGGGCACTGCTGGGATGGAGTTAGACCTTTAGAGTGGGGGGTGAGGCCAGACTTGGGCTGGGATGAAGGGGTTCACTCACCAGGGCCATCCCTGTCCGAGCTACGATTGCCACCTCTCCCCCTCAGTACTGGCTCCAAGAGACACAAAAGATAGTCACACGCCAGGCAAGGGAAGGGGACAGCAAAGTCTGTGCTCCAGCCAATGCCTAGAACAATCTATGGACACATGCCACCCCCGTGGGTGCCAGGGGCTGCCCACAGGTGCCAAGGGGAGGGGAGGGGAGGCAAGAGGCTGGAGTAATGGGCCCTAGCCACAGCTGCCTGTGGCCTTGGGAAGGGGAGGGGCAGCAGAGGGAGTGGACACACGGGGGGCAGGCAGAGGCAGGCAGAGGGCACGGGAAGGTTTCTGATGGGAGTCATGTCTGCAGCCCTGGCGGTGATGGACGGCTCTTCAGAGAAGGCCGCCGTCCCTCCTCTACCACCATCATTACACAGCATACGTGCAGGCCACCCATGGTGCCCCGAAACACGCAGGCCCCGCGCCGAGCCGAGCACAGACTCTCAGACGCTCTCAGATAAGGACATGGCCACAGATACACCCTGAGTAACGAAAACACGCTCACAAAAGGACACAAGCACTTGGAGAGAAGCCCTCCACGGTCAGAAACAACCCCAGAAGCTCAGAGACATTCATACAGAGAGCAGTCCCACTCATGCACAAGTATGTACCCCTCGCAGGCCCCTCACTTGCATCACACACGCTCCAGCTCCCCGCACAGAAATACAGAGGCGCCGGCACCATTCACATCCCCTGTCAACATCCCCCAGAGTCACAGAGACACCCAAAGATACCATTCACAAGTGTGTGCACGCTCACACACACACACACACACACACACACACACCTCAACTGCAGAAACACACAAAACAGCACCCACACAATGCTCACATACAAAGAGAAAGTCTCATCCCTCCTTCCCCCCACTCGTCAGGTCACGGAGCCACTGCCGCCTGCCTATGACATCCCAGACATCGTGCATTAGGTAGGTTAACTCCTGATTCAAAACAGGCAGAGGATCCCCCACCCCCACCCAGCCCCCAGTGTCAACACATCAGACTCAGTATGTGCAGACGGCTGGGGCCGCCTTGCGCCTCTGGGGCCTGGCTACAGCCACACTAGGTGTGCCCAGACTCCCAAGGCTGGGCACATCCGTGGGGCAGTCAGACCCAGAAGGGAGGGGTCACTACCTGGGGACAGGGAAGAGGACTGGGGAGCATCAGTGCCACAGGAAAGGCCAGGCAAGCCCCACTAGAGGGTAACAATGGAAGAGTTGCTGCGTTTGTGCTTGGCAAACTTGGAGTGAGGCTGAGACTTTGGGCTCTGGCCTGTAGGGCACACTGAGTAGATTCTGCCCCCGCAGCCTCTCTGGAAAGTGGGAAGAAAGATCCTCTTTTGTGTTGGCCCCACCAGGAATAAGACACATAGTCTCCTGGCAACTCAGTGTCCTTGGGGGGGAAGGGGAGGACAAAAGTGGGGAGAAGTCCCTAGAAATGCCATCCATCCTCTGTCTCTCTTTCCAGGGTGTTAAACCCACAGGACAGCCTTGGGTGACCGAGAGCAGAGAGCTCCCCACCCCCATTTGCTAAGGTGGGGTTCTCCCCATCCAACCTCCTCACCCTTTCCCTGGCTGTCTGTTCCTCCTGCTTGCCTAACACAATGCCTTGTATGTCAGTAGGCCCTCAACAAATATTTGACCATGAACGAATGCGAAGAAACTAGGACCAGCCCATAGGAGGGGAGGGGATGTCTCTGAATACTCTTGTCTGGCACCACTCCCACCATCTCCTGGCACCCAGCACTGCTCAGCCTTCTGAGACTTTCCCCTGGGAATTTCCCAACACCAGAAACTGCCTGGAAGGAGGGCAAAGAGCAGGAAGGGCCCAAGAGAGGTCTGGCCCCTCACCCCCAGCAAACACCTCCAGTTTCAGGAAGGAGCTCTCTCCATCCCCCATATTCAGAGATGGGGGGTCTCCCCTTCCCAGAGGATGGTGAGAAGGTGGAAAAAAGGAAGGTCTGAGTGGGAGAGCCCTTGCCAAGGGTACTCACTTGTAGGAAAGAATCTTAGGAGAGCAGGGGGCAAAATGAAAGGTGTCCTTAAGGATTTGATTTGGAAGCCAAGCATTCACTGTCTAGGGAAAAGGCTTTCAGAATGACCGGAGGGGGAAGCTTCCCGGTGACCCTGGAAAGCAAGGCTGGGGAGTCCTCAAACTCCCAGGTGAGAAAAGGAAACAGCTTCTTCCCTCTGGGGTGGGGGTGGGGGGCTGAGGAGTTAACCCCCTCCCTTCCCCACCTTAAGAGCCCTTAGTGGGGTTCTTCCCTCCCGCTGCAGCTGATCCCTTTCTCCGGGGCCAAGCCCTGGGAGGGGCGGGGCCGTGCCCCCTGGGAGCCTGAGCCCAGCCAGCTGAGGTCTCAGCTCCTCGCTCCTCGGGCAGACGTCCCCTGTAGGCTAGGTGAGCTGCGTGACCCCTCCTTGACCTCAAGCCCCGACGACGCATCCTCCAGGAAAGGGAGGACTAGCAAACGGGTCTCACCTCCCGCTCCTTAATCCCCTGGCTCCGCGTGCACCCGCGCACACACCCACCTCTCAACTCCTGTGAACACTAGTCCACGTAAACACCAGCACCCCCAGGGCTACCTAACGTGTCCCCGTGTGGCCAGCCTCCCACCACGACGCACATTCACGACCCTCCCCCCAGGTATGCCCATCGACACCCTCACCTCCTACCCCCCCCCCAATGCAGAACGTGGGGGTTGGGGGGGGGGGCGCTGCGGGACCAGCGCCGCGCCGGGGGCAAGGGCGCACCCCAGGAAGGTCATGACTTTCCGAGGATGGGGGAGGAGGCGCCAGCCGCATTTCGGGGTGGGGGTCCGGCCCACGCGGAAGGCTGCGAACGCGGTGGGGGAGGGGAGGGGACGTTTCTCGGGGATCGGGAACCGCCACGGCCTGCGCGCCTCCCACCCCCCGACCGCCCCTCAGAGCCGCGGAGCTGGCTCCCGTCTCCGTGCCCCGCCGCCCGCGGAACCTCAGGCTGCGGCCCCGGCCCCCGCAGCCGCTCCTCCTTACCTGCGGCCACAGGTGTATGCGCGGGGCCCCCAGCCCCAGGTCCCGCGTCCGGCGGGGGAGGGAGGGCGGCCCCCTACTCCCACCCGCCCGGGCTCTCCCCTCCCCCGGCCGCCTCCGCAGCCGCCGCTGCCGCCGCCGCCGCCGCCGGTGCCCTTTGCTGCAATGCGAGAGCCGCCGCCGCGGAGCCGGCCCGGGCCCCGGTCGCCCCGGTAACCGCGACTCCACCTGGCGCGGCGCGGCGCGCCGCCGAGCACATCCTCTCTCCGGCCCCCTCCCCCGGCGCGGCCCCGCCGGCGCAGCCCCGCCGAGGATCGGCGGAGGCTGGTGGCTGCGTCGCCGCGGTCACCCGATACGCCGGCCCGCCGCGCGGGACTCGGGTTGCAGAAGGAGGGAGGGAGGTTAGGCAGCCTAGTGGAAGCGGGGGAGGGGCTGCGGCTTGGAGTCTAGCTTCTGGTCCTCTCCCAGGGTCCTCTTTAGGCTCCCACTCCCAAAGGTCTGGCCTAGGGTTGGGGGGAAGAGTGTCCTGCCTCCCGACCTGTCACCCTCGAGATCATGGCCTCTCCCCATCAGGGTCTCAGCTGTGCACCGCTGCCCTCCTCAGCTCTCCGATGACTCCATTCCCAGCGAAGTCTGGGAGGCCTAGGACGCCTAAGCTTCCTTGATGGCCTCCGATCTTGCTCTGCTGTGTAACTCCGGCCTTTGCTGACACTCTCTGATCCTACACTTCATTTACATAAAGGAGAGCCTCAGACTCAGCCATGGGGAAGTGTGATAAGCACTGAGTAGCAAGTGATGACAAGAGCCTATGAACAGCCGCTTGCCTCTGTAATTACAAAGCCCTGGGGTCAGGGTCTTTTCAAACTCTGATGGAATTTCCTCCATCAGAGCAAATTCCAGATGTGGACAGGCCTAAAGCCCCATGACCAGGGACAACTGAGCTCACCCAGCTCAGCCTCACTCCTCTCCGGCACCCCAACCATATCTAGTTCTAAGACACGTCATCTGGGGAGGCCTCTGTATGCCCCAGGCACATCGTGTCTATCCTCTGCCCCATCACCATCCCTGTCCCAGCCCCGTCTTAGCCTCCATGTGTACCTGGCCACTCAGGACAAGTCTATCCCATTTGCCATCCAGCCTTGGGGGCAGACACATTTGTTGCCCGAAGTTCAGTCAAGATGGGGCCGAGAGCCAAGAAGGGAAGCAGGCCGAATGCCCTGTGGGTGACGCCGAGCGTGCCAATCTGTCACTAGACTTGAGTTACACTCCGCTAAAACGTCCGTGCTCTGGAGCCTTGCCCTTTCTTAGGCTGTCACATCTTTCCTTCTAATTCTCCTTGAAAAAGTCAAGCCTTGCTGCCGGTCCCCAGGGGGAGCAGGACGTGTGAGGAAGTGAAGCTGGTACCCATGCTACCCCTTGGACTCCTCGTTTCTGCATCTTTTCTGCCTCCTACAGCTGAACAGCCTCAAGCCAAGGCCCTCTCAGGGTGGCCCCTTCCCTGCTGCAACTCTGACTCCCTGACCCCTCCTCCCTGTTTGGGCCCCAGATGCCTACTTTTCTTCCCTGGCAGGGCCCAAGCCTGAGCTGGGAGCCCAAGCCCCGCCTCAGTGTGCTCCTGTCTAAGCTGAGATCCATCTTCCCATCTGGGAAACTGAGGCTTGCTGAGGAATCCGGGAACAAATTCAGAACAAATAGCTAGATGCCAAAGTCCTCTTAAAAATTGGAAACTAAGCCTTGAGCGTACTGAGAAGGGTGGTAGAGAGACATGGTGAAGAACTCCCTGATGGTAAGGCATCAGGGGAAGGTTGGTTCTGCTCAGAGATGGAAAGGTAGGGTGGGGATATGGGAGTGAGATGGTCTGCTGTGGGCATGGGAACGGAGTACAGGGCCCAGGAGTCTCCTGAAAACCGATGGATGAGGATAGGGGAGGTACTCCTGTTTAAAGGAGAAAAGAATCCAAAAATTGTTTTCAAAACCTGAATATTCCTCCTCAAAAAACTCCTTCCCCAAAGCCAAACTTTTGGGGAGGCAGTGGTCGGAATCAGATAATCAGGGGAGAGTACAGGGCACGAGTCTCCGGAAACTGGAGGCTCCTACATAAAAGAAAGGGATGCAAAATTAAAGTCCTAGATATCCCCCCTCCAAAAAAAAAGTCTTCCCCAAGCCAAACTCCTCCAGGGGTTTGGGGAGTGTGAGGGAAGTGGGTGACTCACCTGGGCCGGCTGGCCAGCCCCGGAGGGGGCGGAGTCGCCATGGAGGTGGGAGCAGAGGGAGCTGAGGAGGCACACGGGGTCCACGGTCCAGCCGCCAACCTGTGTGTGCGAAGGGGGGGATACCCCATTAGGGGGAGCGGGCAGGAGCCGCTGGGGGACTGTGACGGGGCGGGGAGGGACATTCCTGGGGCAAGGTTTGGCACGGAACTCACACCCCAGAGGGAACTTGCAACACTGGCTGGTCCCTTCCCAAGGCTGGATCTCTAACTAGAACCCCTGGTCTGTTTCTGGATGTTTCTCTCGTGTCCGACTGGGGGCTGCCTCAGCCCAGGAGGGGGTCTCCTCCGTCAGATACTCCTGAGTTCCCTTTCTTCAATTTTTGACTGCCTCCCTGGACACTCCACCAAGGAGCTGTTCCTCACCTGTCCTCTCCTCCAGCTCCTCGTTTCCCTCACAGAGACGGGGAACCAGTCCGCAGGGGTCCTCACTCCCACGTGCCTCTGCACCGACAGCACCTCTTTCTTCCCTGCTGTCTCCCAACCCCAGGCCACACCACACCTAAGACTTGAAACCCATTAACCCAGGACCTCTCCCCCAAGGCCTTCTTCCCCCTCGCCATCCCCAAAGTCATTCACCTTCATTCATTCCACCGACATTCACCCAGCCGGCACTACGCTTAGCCACCGAGCCCTCCGTGGCAAGGGAGACGTCTGAGATCCTACCCACTCACTCTACTCGAGGAAATGAATGAGTGAATGAACAAAGGAATGAATTCGTGAGCAAGGTGCTGTGCTTTGACTCATTTACTAAGTATTTGCTGAGCGCCCATCTGTGCTACGGAACGTGCCGGACACGTCCGAGGCCCTCAAACGTGCCCATGTCTTCCCTCGCAGGCCTGCTGCCCCTCGAGGCCATCACCCCTGCCATCTTCATCATTTTATGGCCGAACCTCCCAGACTGCTCTGCGCCACAGCTCTGCCACCACCTCCAAGCTCCTCAACCCCTGAAACTGGCCATGACCTCACCACACCACGAGAAACGAGGGGGACCCTCTGGACCCACAGGTCCCAGCCAGTGCCAATGGCTGTTTCTCTCTCTCCCTCCTGACTTCGGAAGCGCTGGTGGTCCTCCTGCTGGGCCTTTCTCCTCCTCCTCCTCCACACTGTCATGGCCCTCTCCCCTCTCAGACTCCATTCTGCCCTGGTGGCCGTGCTTATGCCCCAGGTCCCACTGCCACTCTGCCCAGATCATGCTCACCTGGCCTCCTGAAGCTGTTGTTGGTTCAGTCTTGGGCCGTACCTATGGCGCCCCTAATGGACATCCCTGGGAATGCCCTCCCCGCTCTGCAAACTCACCTCCCCTATTCCTGTCTCCCATCCCCCCAACATTTCCCTCCCACCCACTTATTCCTCCCCAAGGCACCCATAGCTCCCTGCTACCCAGGTTTTCTGTCTTTGGCTCCTCGGTCCAGGCAGCAAGCAAGCCTTGCTCAGCCTTCTCTCCAACCCCCCATCTCTTCACCCTCCCTAACACCTTCTCTTCCTCCTCTCTTTCTTCCCCTATTCACCATCCAAAAACAACCAAGCCCTCCTAGCCACCACCATCTGGCCCCACTTTTCCAGTCTGCCCCCACACCTCCCACTGCCTCCCTTCTGCACCAGCCAGGTGGGCTTCTATACCAGTCCCCAAACCAACTCAGGACCGTGCTCACCTCCCAATCTTCCCGGCTCCTCAAACGACGTTCTCTTCCTCGATGCCCATTCAGACCCTTTTCATCCTTCTAAACCTAGTTTAGGTCCCTCCTCCTCCAGGATTCCTTTCCCGACCAGGCCTGCCCACCTGGTCTCCTCTCCTCTAAACCCTCTCCCAACTGACTGTGCCCCTCATACTTCCGCGTAAGCATTCTTCCACCCCCTCCAGATCACAAATGCCCCTGCCCCTCCTCCCAAGCCAGAGCACACAGAAGGAACCCACTGAGAGGGGCTTCCTGAGGGTGAGGGCCACATCTCCAAATGCAACTCTCCCCTATTCCAATCAGATCTCTGCTCCCAGGAGGACTCTGAAGCTGGGAAAAGGCAAAAGCAAGACAGAACTGGGGGTGACATCAGGGGCCACATGTCCCAATGTGTCCTTGTTCCCTGCTGTGACAACAGGAATGGGGATACTCTTCCCCTTTCCCAGCCACACCCAGCAGTACCTGGAAAGGAGGACAGAGCAAGACAGGTATGGGATCAGGGACCGACACCACCAGCCTTTCTGAAATAGTGTGGGTGAAATGTACTCCTCTCCCCCACTTCCCTTCTCCCAGGGGACAATGCCTGGGTCTCAGCAGCCATCAAGGCATCTCGCCAATGTGGGACTGTAGGCAGAAGGCTACCCCCAGGAAAGAACTTTCCTACAGACAAGAAGGTTACAGTTGAATGGAGAGGTGCATCCAGGAACTCAAGGATCTGGGAGAGGTTTACAGGTGAAGCATCCCACCCCATACAGAAGGAGACAGGCCCTGGTCTGGAAGCAGGGACCCTGACGCCTCTGTAAGCCTTACTGATGGCAGGAGAGAAACCAAGGCACAGAGAGAGGCAGCCTCTGGCCAGAAGTCACACAGCGAGCCTCGGGGGGGAAGGAACAGGGAGGGAGGAGGATAAAAGGCCCCAAGAGTCCTGGGCTCTGTTCTTGCAGGGGCTGGGGGCACATCAGACCCAGCCTACTGAGGTTCCCAAAGGGGGCCATGTCACAGAGGTGCCAACCCCAAGAGCCTCAACTCCAGGCTGGACGGACCTTCAGGCTCAGAACAGTCAACCCCCAAGAGTGTCCCCTCTTCCTCCCCACCACAACTTTGGCCTCCAAGACAGCCTTCCTGTCCTTCTGCCCAATCCAACAGCATCTCTGCCTCTCTGTTCCATCGAGGGCTCCCAACTCCGGGAGGAAAGGGCAGAGGTCTGGAGGCTGAGCCCTCACCCCCTACCTCCCCAGGCTCCAGAAAAGGCCAACCAGGCCAACTCCCTGCCACCCCCTTCCCGCTCTCTCTTCAGATGCCTCTCGGAATAGGGATGAGCCTGGGGGGCAGGGAAGCACGGCGTCAGACCCCCCCCCCTCCCCAGCCCACAGCCAGCCCCCACTCACCTGCTCTCGCATCCTGTCCTGCTGACCGCGCAGGGCCAAGGCGTGCTGGGGGTACTTGTTCTTGAGGTGGTCCATGAACGCATCGCGCTTGCGGTCGGCATCGGCCTTCTGGAGCCCACTGAGCGCCTCCAGGCTCTGGGCGGCGATCACCGTGTGCCTCCGCTCCGACGTGTGCACCAGCCCCACGTTGGAGAAGCGCCGGCCCCCGCCGCCCGCGCCGCCCCCGCCCCCCAGGGTCCGGTACTCCCGCGGGTACTCGGCATCGTCCGCAGACAGCATGGGGGGGCTGCTCCGCTCCGGATCTGCGAGAGGGGAGAGGGGGCACGGCGGGGTCACGGGGCGTCCAGCACGGGGCTGCCCGGCCCTCCCCTGGGTCACTTCGGGGAGGGGCAGGCCTAAGGCGGGGCAACAGGCACGGGGCTGAGACCCGGGCTGCCCACCCCCGACTAGGACGCCTAAGAGGCAGCAGGGGGGAGGGCTCCAAGGAAGTTGGGGCGCAAGGGCGGGGTCCAGCTTCGTGCTTTTCTTCGGGTGGGTTTGGAAGGGTGATGGCTTCAAGTGAGGGGTTATTTGAGGCCAGGGAGGGGCTGGGAGCCTGGGTTGTGCCTCCCTCTTTAGCCACATACCCCCTTCTTCCTAATGCTAGTGTGAACAGGTTGAGGGAAGGGGAGTTTCCTTTTAGATGCTTCCTGAAAGGTGTGGAAAGGAGCCTGTACTGTCTTCCTTTCACGAGCGTCCTCTAAGGAGTGGGGCGAGGACCCCCCTTTTCCCCTCCCTCCCCAGAGACAGACAGATGGACAGACAGGGGAGGCTGGGCACAGAGAAAACAGTGAGGGAGAGAGAGAGATGGACTTGGGACAAACTCAAAGGAAAAAGAAAGCAGACAGAACAGCTCAAGCCCTCACCCTGGGACCCTTCCCGCTCCCACCACCCCTTTCTTCAGTCTCCCCTCCCAACACATACACACACACACACACACACACACACACACACACACACACACAGTTGGAGACCTTTAAGAGACGCACAGGGGACGAAGGACAGTACAGAAGCAGAAAAAAGGGAAGGCCGGGGGTTGAGGTCCCCACGTGGAACTCTGAATCTTTTCCCCACATGCCCACCAGCCCCGAAGTCCTGGCCTCGCCAGGCCCAGCCCTGCTGTCTCGCATCCTCCAGCCTCAAAGCTCCAGAGTGTCACCCATGCCAGCTGTGGTATCATCCACAACAGGTGCCAGGTGTCCCTCGCAGGGAGACAAACACAGTCTCCCTGGCATACCCCCAGCCCCACAATCCACCAGCCTCAAAGCCGCAGTCCCCAAGCGTAGCCTAGGTCTGGGGGCGTCGGACGCTGCAGCAGACTATGCACCCACACAGCAGCTGACTCACAGGGCCAACTGGGGCAAAGAAGAGGAGGCTGGGGATGCTGGGAGCCAGCCAGGTTCCATCCAGCTGGAGTGCCCGGTCAGCCCCCTCCCTCCACACATCTACTGGGCATTAGGCCTGCTGCCAGGCCTCCGTCACCTCCTGTGCACCACAGGAGGACAGAAGAAATTCAGCCACATTTCAGGCAAAGCAATCCCTCACCTAACACACACCCACCCACACCCACACTCCTCCCTAGGCTATGGCTGAGGCATGTAGATCTGGGGAGCGGAGGACCCAGCACCTCCCACCAAAACTAAGGGAAGGATGGCTTCCACAGACACAGAGTTCCACGGCTTCCGAGGGCCTGACCCACCGCCGTCATTATGGCCTGCGAGCCTCTCAGCACCCCTTGTGGGGGGGTTATCACTGTGGCCACACTTCAGAGATGGGGCTGCCGAGGTCAGAGGAGTCCAGTGATGTGCTCAAAGCCACCGTGAGTGGTGCAGGCCAGATTCGACCCCAACATCTCTTAGGTTTGCCTCATCCCCTCCCATCACACTTTTCTCAACAACTGTCTCTTAATAAGAACAATGACAACAGCACGGGGCACTCCTCTCTGTTTACCTGCTGTCTCCTCAGCCTGGCACTGGGTCTGGGGTCCCTCCTCCCTCCCCCACGCCCGGGCGTCTGTCCCTCTCACTGCACTCACCTCCCTCTGGCATGAGGTCCAGAGACACAAGAGCTGACCTTGGGAGGAACACTGTTTCACAGTTTAACACTCATACCTTTATTTTCATAAGGATTAGGAAAACTCCAAATAGAAGGTCCAGCCACTGATTTCATGGATATGATTCCTTGGGAAGGTAAGGAGATAATGTTTCCTTTTAAGTAAATGTATTTAGGTTCAAAGGGAGTTAATGAACAACATATTGAGTTCACAGCGTGCAGAGGGTCCCTGATCTGAAGGAAATTCCCAAAGATGGCCCCTGATTGAGTGAGGCTGGGAAATTTGGGGCCATTTTCATGAAGGCCCAGTCCCTGCCCTTGAGGGGCTGGTGGCAATCCAGGGTACCAGTGAATGTGGCTGAAAAGGAATGACCTGAATAATCACCCAGGAGAAGTTGGAGGTGCTCCAGCCATGACCCTTAGCTTCTCTCTCTCTTCCACTTACCCCCACCACCAGCGGGGATGTGCACTGGGCACCTCCATGGCCGCAGCCCTCTCTCTGCCCACCGGCCTTGCTGCTGGAGCCCCAGCTCTAGAGTCCGGCACAGCCCTGCCTGAGCCAGAGGGACCTCTCTCCTTGTGCCAGCCAGGCTCGCCGTGCCCTCCAAGGGCTCTGGACACACACGGGTGTGGGGGACGGGCCTCCAGTTCTCCTCTCCCCGCTCCTGCCCTTCTGCCCTCTGGGACCCACAAGAGCTCCTAACCCCCATCCCCACCTCCCCATGCCAGCTCTTAGGGAGACATCCTAGCATGTTTGGGTGGAAGCCAACAGAGACCAGCAGGGACTATGGGGAGTCCAGGGGTCACCCAGGCTCTGCCAGGTCGGCTAGAGGGGCACGGCGGGGCTGGCAAGGAGGGGTCCGGGCTGCTAGAGCGGGCAGCGGAGGGGGAGCAGACACGGACAGTGGACATGTGCTTGCAGCCCTATTTATGACTGCAGTCCTATAAATCTCACCGCGGGCAGTGCACTGGGGAGGGGGTTGCCGAGCAGCCCTGATGGTGAGTGTAAAGCCAGGTCTGTCCCTGCCTCCTTGAGGTCAGGGTTCACCCATCCGCTGCCCGGGCATTGGTGGAGGGAGGAGTCAGGGCAGAGGCAGGAGCAGGATTCTGGGGGCTGGCAGAGGGGGGTGGAACAGGAGAGACAATCTGCTATCTCTGAGGGGTAGTGGGGAGGAGGGGCTTTGATTTGAGATCCTAGGCTTTATTTAACAAAGACAGAAACTAGCTTGGGGAAAGGAGTGAGGCTCAATGCATATTCCCTCCTTCCTGCAGGGCCCCAGGGGGCCGGGAGGACTGACTTGGGCTTCTCAGTTGCAGAGCCATCCTGTTGCCCTTAGGAGAAGGTGGCCCGTGGGGCTCAGAGGACTCAGGCCTGAACTTCTCCCTTGGAGTCAGGCCAGGTACTTGAGGTCAGGACACTGGAAGGAAAAGAACCCCAGGTCAGAGTCACACACCCTGGGTTATGAGTCAGCTCCTTCCCTGAGGAGCCCCGGTCAGCCTTTCTGGTTACTCATTCAGTCCACCAGACTCTTCCCTCTCGGAGCCTGAGGGCACTAATCTGTAAAACGGGATGTTAACCTCTAAACCCTGCCCCTGTCTTGCCTGCCCTGAGCGAGAAGCTGGCAAGACAATGGAAGCGAAACTGTGTCGTTCTGAATTAAAGGTGTTCCTGGCACATTGGCTGTTGGCCCCTAGCAGGACAGCCTTCCCGTTCCCCCTGCGCCTGCTCCAGCCACCAGCGAGTCCCCAGAGTGGCCGTGACCCTCCCCAGACTGAGCAGCCCAGTGAAAAGCCCTGGAGATCGATTCCAATCTAGCAAGCAGCAGGCTCTGGGCACCCTGTCCCTGAGCAGATCGATGCTTCCTGTTTGGTGGCAGGTGGCAGGGGGCAGTGAGGGATCCATATGGGTAGGGGTCTTGAGGGAGTGGCAGAGGGGACAGATGGGACAGAGAGGCCTTGAGGGGGTATGCAGGGCTGGGTTCTACTGGGGCAGGGGTGTGGGAGTTGCAGGGGAAGGGGAAGGGCAGGAAGGCTGTGGAGGAGGAGCAGAGCTGGGGTACACTGGGGAAGGGATGTTGGGACTGAAGGCCCCTGAGGGATGGGGGGTTGGGGGAGCCGGAGAGATAAGTTGGGGTCCAAGGGTTTGCCACCTCTCCAAGGACACCCAGGTGTACAAGGCCAATCGTAATTTTTGAGTCAGAGATTCAGGCTGCAGAGAAGATACCTGAGACTGGTGAAATCTAGCTCAGAAGGAGGGGAAGGAAAAGTAGGGAAAGGGCATTCTGTCACCCTCAGCTCAGCCTTCCCAGTCTGGGCAATGGGGAAGGGACACGCGCCTGAGGCTGGGGTGGCGGGGAGGAGGTGGGCGCCCCCAGTGGCCGGCTGAGGATAAAGGCGCAGACGCTTGGGAAGACGGCGACATTGTTATTTGCTCCACCAGTTCCAAATTCCACCTTTATTTATGAGCCTGATTTATTTTTATCCTCCTCTGCATTCTTTTCCATGAGATCACTGTAACTCCTGATGAGAATTAAGATCCCCAAGTTTTAGTGACACCATCTCATAAGCCATCAAGCCCATCCCCACCTGGTGTCTCTACCCCAGATGTCACCATCTACTCTGTCCTCTGGCTGCCACTGGGCAACATTCACACATGACATCATCTTCAGAGGAAGAGAAGAGGAGAAGAGGAGGGGGGAGGGAGAGGGAAGGACAGCAGAGAAGGGGAGGAAGTCAAGAGTAAAATGAAGCTACAAGCTCCGGAAAAGAGGGGTCTCTCTCTGGGGCCCCTGCAGTGAGGACCCCAAGCTCAAGACCCAGAGTTCAGGTCCCTGTCACCCTCTCCCTGGAGATCAGGAGGCTAGGTGAGGCCCCTCCCTTGGGGACCTGAGAGGCCTCCCAGGTGTGCCCTATCCATTGCGTGGGCAGAGGTGGGGGCTGGGCACCAGCTCAGGGAGCTCACAGGTCCCCGGGTTGGCGGGGGGGGGGGGGGCTAGATCCTGGTGAGGCCCGCAGGCAGGGCAAGAGAAGGGGTGCATGGAGATTGCTGGAAGAATGGAAGGCCTGGCTTAGACCCTAAAGTGCTACACACACACACACACACACACACACACACACTCTTGAACACCTGCAGCTCTGCAGCTCGAGGTTCCCCCAGTCCCACCGTCTGCAGCCAAAGCAAGAGGAGCCCAAGTCACCCAGGAGGAGCCCCGAGGCGACTGCCACTACCAATTGTGCCTGACAACTCCATCCTGCTGGGTGCCTGCTGCAGTCAGGAAGCACACTGTGCTGGGAGGTCAGAGGCCAGAGGACAAAGGTCAAGTTTGGCAGAGGGTCCAGGAACCTGGATCAGGTCAGGTGATCATCCCCTGTCCCGCCCCACACCCTCCGCTGGGCTCTCTGTCTTTGGGTGGCCCTGGCTCTGTGCTCCTTGTGTGCCCATGCCCCTCAGTCCCCGCTGTCTGTCTGTGGGTCCTTGGAGCAGAAGCCCATCTGTGTCTGTTTTCTAAAACCATCTTTTCCGCCCCATACCACAGCAACCAAAGTCATTTTCCGGGCAATTGCCTTTCTGTAAACATTCCTGTGTAATATCCCCCCAAATTGCTAATGCCCAGCGCCCTGTTGAGTCTCCCTGTCACTCCAACAGAGGCTCAGAGGTGGGGGCGGGTGGTGGGAGGAAGGGCAGTTGGAGGGGAGGAGGCTGGCCAGGCTGAGGATTAGGGACGGGGCTTCCTGTCCGTTTCCTGGCACAGAGCAGGGGGCCAGAACCCCCCACCCTGGCACCCCCTTGTTTCCCCATCCCCCACCGCCCCAGCACCACCCTCCTGAGCGTCAGGCCACCTCAGGACAGCCTGTCTGGTCTGGCAGGGAAGACAGAGAGGAAGGGGGAGGGGAACCCATGAAAGGGAGGCCTGGGAGGGAAGGGAGCCATCTTGAAAGCATGGGGGTGATGGTTAGACAATAAAGGTGACTTCCTGGTGACTAGGAGCAGGGACACTAGGGAGACAGGGGCAAGGCCAGGCAGGCTGTCTTCACGGGGTCCCCAGAGAAGGGCAGCTCTCCTCGCCCCAAGGTGTCAGGGGGAGGACAGAGAAAGGGGAGGAGGCCAGGTGGAGCCCATCCCCCCTAGGTGGTCCTAGATGGACCACTGCTTGAACACTGCGGCAGTGGGGAGAAGGTGGGCAAGGCAAGAAGGTGTCAGAGGCGGGGGGAGGGGGGTCCTGGGGGTTGAGCGATTTCACAAGAGTCACCATGTGGACTCCCGTCAGCCCGGGAAGGAGGAGGAAGAGGGGGAATAGGACTGTGGCCCATGGCGGTGCTCGTGGAGCCCTTCCACCCCCACCCCATGCCCAGGGAGCTCTGCT
The DNA here is from genome assembly GCF_023721935.1 of Panthera uncia. Classification (NCBI taxonomy): domain Eukaryota; kingdom Metazoa; phylum Chordata; class Mammalia; order Carnivora; family Felidae; genus Panthera; species Panthera uncia. The sequence goes on from NC_064814.1 coordinate 9,155,844, forward strand.
ACCCCAGCCCCCAGGGAATCCGGGCAGGGAGACTCAGGAGGAGTGTGGGGCAGGGAGCGCCAGAGCCCCAGAGGGAGCCAGGAGGCAGGGGAGGGTGCAGGGCCCTGCCAGTCACAGCTTCATGCAGGCAGAAAAACACAAACCAATTTACGCAGATTTAAAACCCACCGAAGGCCACTTAGTTGGTAAACGAGTTGGAATCTAATTAAGGGACCTCCTCAGGGCTGGGGGAAGGAGAGCTCACCTGCCTAGGAGGAGCTGTTGGGGGCGGGGAGGAGCGCTGGGTCCCAGCTGCTCCCAGTAGAGCTTGGATTTGAAAGAGAAAGGGCAGTTGGGCTCCCTGAAGGGAGGGAGGGCAATTCCCCAGGTCCACAGGCCACACCGCACTGAACCCCGCCCCCCCAGCCCTGGCCAGGTGAGGCCTCCCTCCCCACAGCAGGCTGGGAGTGACCTCTCGAGCCTGTGCTTTGAAAACCACTCTCTGCTCTTCCTCCAGCCAAATGCCCTTCACGGGAAGGAAACCGAGGCCCAGAGAGTGGCCCTGATCCAGCCACACAGGAGCTGGAGACAGAGCTAGAAGTGGAACCCAGGCATCCTGGCCTCCAGGGATAAGGATTTTTCCATTCCACTATGCCGCTTCCCAGAAAACAATTGCCAAGGGAGCCCCCCTCCAGGCCCCAGGCCCCAGGAGGACACCGTCTAACCATCTCCTTAGGAGGAATCAGCAGCAAGATGGAAAACATACCACAGCAACCTGGGTCTCAAAGCGAGAAGAGCTGTGGGTCATGGCCCAGGCACACCCCCAGGTGCCCAGCCCAGCCCAGTGGGATGCTGACCACACAGAAATCGGGGTCCCGACATGGCACCCTGACCACACGCCTCAAACAAGACTCCCCCTCCTTGGCCAACAAGCCAGCCGCCCTCCCTCCTTCCTGCACTGCCCCCAGAAGCAGGCAAGGCTAGGACATGACCCAAAATTGCTGAAGTTGGGGGTGAGGAAGCTCTGTGTAAATCTAGCTCTGCCATTGGCTAGTTGTGTGACCTTGAGTAGGTTAGCAGTCTCCCTGAGCCTCAGTCCTCTCATTTTTTTTTTTTAAAGCTACTAACACCCAGTAGACAGGCATGCAGGTTGTGCACTGCACAAAGGACACGTGTGGGGGACAGTTCCTTCCTGATCTGCCCCATTGCCTGATTTCCTTTCACTCGATTGTCAGAGTTTTATCAGGCCCCGCACTGTAGCGTTTTGCTTTTTAGCTACTAATGAAGATCTGGCTAATTGACTTCCCGGGAAGGGAGGGGGCGGAGAAGCAAAGGGGAGCATGTCACCCTTGGTCTGAAGCTGTTGCTGGAAAAGCTGGGAACAGCCCTGGCGTGTGCCCACATGGCGCCGCGTTAACAAGCTAACTCCTGCATGGCATCTCCACCATCACGCGCCCGGGGAAGGCGTCCTGTCAGCTCTACATCTCCTTGGAGAGGCAGCAGAGAGGAACACGGGCTGAGAGGAAGGGAAGGAGCAAGCACAAGAGGGTGGGGGGGGAGGGAGGCAGGCGCCTGTCCCCCCTCCCCGCCCCGGCTCTGCCTCCACTCCGAAGAGGCTGCCAGAGCTCCTGCTCTCCCAAGGGACACTCGAGCCTCGGGGTGCTGTGGCCACGGCGGCAAGCGTGGACAAAGGGACCACGCCCCTAAAGCTGCCTCAGACCAAGAGCATGCCCAGAAGGAGACCTCCTGTTCCCCGGGGGAGAGACAGACCCCAGTGTGTGGGAAGTGAGGGACAGAAGCCCCATCCGTCACTCCCATCTTCCCACAGGGAAATGCTGTCCTACACCCAGTGCTCAGCGAGGGCCTCGTAAACGCTGGGCAGGAGCCCCAGGCTTGCTAGATCCCTCCATGTCCTCCTCACAGACACCATCCTTCTTGGGGTCAGCCCCGGTCTAGGAGGTCTTTTCGCTGCCAGCACCCAGACAGCTCCCTCGGCCGCCACCGGAACAGCCAGGGGCCTGGTGCTTCCAGCTCGCTCAGCTTCTGCCATCATACCTGTGCACCGTGGTGCCCGCCCACTGCCCAGTACGTGCTCACCAACCCATACCCAGTCACAAACTGCCTCGCCCGCACCCCCCACAGGCATCTACACACAGAGGGGTCCACCCAGGCCCAGCCAGGCCTGGAGCCACCACCCAGACGCCACCCTGGATCCCCATTCCGCCCTCTCAGGTGCCACGGGGACAAGACAGCACGCTGTGCCCATGCATACATGTCGTGTACATTTAAGACCCCCTCCACGGGGCACCCGGGTGGCTCAGTCGGTTGAGCGACCGACTTTGGCTCAGGTCATGACTTCACGGTTCGTGAGTTCGAGCCCCGCGTCGGGCTCCCTGCTGTCAGCCTGTCAGCGCAGAGCCTGCATCAGATCCTCAGTCTCCCTCTCCCTGCCTCTCTCCCGCTTGCGCTGTCTCAAAAATAAACAAACATTAAAAAAAAAAAAAAAAAAGACCCTCTCCAAGAGGTTCCAGAGCATCTGGGGGCTCCCTCGAGTGCCGGGTCAATCCAGCTCCAGCTTGGAGTACGAGACAGTGGGGACCCCGTTTGCCTAACCTGAATCCAGCCAAAGCTTCACAGGGAAGCTACGTCCTCGGCCCCTCTCCTACTTTGCCAAGTTCAGGGTTTCCTCGCTGAGGTGTTTACATTCCTTCTTGAAATAGAGGGATGGGTCCACTGACCTCAAGGCCGCTCCACCCTGACCGTTGTTTAGCCAACGAGCCAAGGCCAAGGACTGGACACGCTTAGCCTTTATTCTACCTCTAGAGGTGCTCAGCCTCCTCGGCCAGGGTGAGGGGCCTGTGTGCCTTCGACTGCTTCCACCGGCTGCCAAAGCGTGCAGGACAGGCCGCTGGCCTCCAAGACTCAGCCCTCACCTCGTGGGTTAACTCCTCCACTGCCTTGCAAGCCAAGAGAGAACAAACTGTCAGATCTGCGCCCCTGTCATTCCTCTCCCTGGGCACACCAGGTTAGGACCCAGACTCTGGAGGGCGGAGGCCGGGAGAAGGCAGGAAACTCAGATTTCCTGCCTGACTTGGGAAGCCTGCTCAGATGCCAGGGGCATCTTTCAGAAGTTGTCCCTGTTGTCTTACCTGAACCCTCCCACCAGAGCCCATCCGGGAGAAGGAAGCAAAAAGCAGCCTCCGCCTCCACCTGCAGGACTCGAAGATTCCAGCCGTCTCTTCTCAAGTAAACCACCCATCCATCTGGGTGCTGTGGGAGGCGCGGACCGGCCTGAGTGACACTGCCCCCCCCCCCACCCCAACAACCCCGCACACCCAGGACAGTCTGCCGGGGCTCTGTGGCCTCTGCTCACTCGGTTCTCAGGGTCCCCTTGTGGGGTTGCTCTCTCACTTTACAGGGGAGGAAAAGGAGGTGCAGGATGAGTACCTCGTCCAGGATCAGAACTGACAAGGAGAGGAGACTCATTTCAGCTGGGGGGGGGGGGTTCTCAGCCCAGCCCCAGCCCCCCGTTGTGTCCTGTACACCCTGCCCCCCCCCCCCCACACACACACACCGGAAGATCCAAGGAGGCTCTCCCCAGAGCGGAGCTGGGACAGCTGGAGGCGGGGCAGGGAGCAGAGCTGTTCCAGGGCCACAGATGCTCAGTCTGGGCAGAATGTTCCACAGACTTCCACCTTCTCACCCCCCTACCTTCCCTCAATCCCCTTCTCACACCTTAGGTGACTACAGAGGCCTCCTGCCCCCTGCCACAGGAGAACTGTAAGCTCTCCCTACTTCAGGAACGCCATCCAGCCAGGGCTTGGATTCCTCCAGGAATGGAGAGCTCATTACATCCAAGTGGTCAATCATCGTGCGGGGTTCCTCCTGCCCTGAAATGAGCCAGAGCCTGTGCCCACAGCCCTCAGAGGGGCCCGGGGACGGGTCCTGACCTCTCCCTTCAGAGCAGGAGGAAGGTTTTGGAATCTGAATCTCCTCTTCTGAGCCCAACGCCTCAGGTCCTTCCTTCTGCGGCCTGGTTTCATTCCCCCACCCCCAACCAACTGCACTGCCGTCTGTTGGGCGAGCCCCCTGTTGCCACCAGCCCTCTTAGTTGGTGGTCTTCAAAACCGCTCCAGTGGTGCGATGAGGTCCAAGCAGCCCAGATGACCCCTCTCTGCTTCTGCCCTCACCAGCCCTCCTCCTGCCCCCCGGCACGTACACCGGGGTAACAAGTGCCTAGGACATCCCCAGCCCTGCCCTTACCTCCCTTACCTCTTGCAACGAACTCTCAGGCCTGCCCTGACCTCCAACTTTGGGGGCCAACTTGACTCCTCCTCCCTGGAATGAATGACTCTTCTGGCAAGGTCAGCTGAACCTGCCTGCCCCTTCCAGGCACTTCCATCTGTCCTCTGGTGCCTGGCCTGGCTCATGTGACTCAAGGAGTCTGCTCTGGGGCTTAGCCCCTTCCCGGCAACTATATCCCACACAACCCCAGCAAGTCAGATCCAAGCTCCAGGCACCAAATGGTGTACTCAGTGGGCAGCCTGCTCTGCCCGTGAGTCTCTGCTTAGTGGCCTGAGGCCCTTGGTGCCCTGTCCGGCAGCCAGCCATCTCAGGGGCATGCCTAGCCACTTTGAGGACTGGAAAACCACAGCCCACATAGTAATATCTGATGCATATTAACCACACAGTGCTTCCTCCTTTCTATTCTACTTCCTCCTTTCCTTCCCCCTTTCCTCCACCCGGCGGGGTGCCGTCCCTGCCCTATTGCTGGAGGGTCCTAGGCTTGGAGGGAGAGCCTCCCTCACCCCCAGCTGCTTCCCCGCACCGTGCCCCATATCTGCATCCCATGCTCGTGCGGTGGCTAATTCTGGCGTCTCATCAGACAGTAATTATGGGGGAATCAGCACTGCTGTCATCTCTGCAGCTCGGCACCTGTCACCACGCCACCATCCCCGGGCTTCTGGGATGGGACCGGAAGCTAAGGGAGGAGGGGTGTGCTGGGGTGAGGGGCACCCGCTCCCTCCCTGCCTCTGCAGCCCTCACCTCCTTCAACCCTACCTCTCCGCAAGGCACTTAGGGCTGGCGACCAGGTGGCCATTGGCCACACAAGTGCTCCCTGTTACCCAGGGCAGGTGCTGAATGCATGCATCAACGTGTCACACGCACGCATGCCCACGACCAAACAGAACAGGAATGACACAGCCAGCCAAGGCTCAAATCTTGCCCAGGCCCTTTCACCTACGCGTGATCTCGAATAAGTCATTTTATTTCTCTGGATGTCAGTTTCCCCGATGGCGAAATGGGGGAAACAGTGCCTACCCTGGGAAGACGGGAAGAATGAACTATGTAAAGTATCTAGCACCACGCCTAGCTACATGTGCGATCACGTATTCACTCAACAAACGATTGGTACACATCCACTCTGTGTGGAACTGTAACAAATGAATCAGTTTAGTGAGGATCACACTGGGGCCACACTGGGGCACGGGTATGTTGTTTGGCTGGTGGTGGTGTTTCGTTTCTCTGATGTCTTTAAGATGTACATGCACCTGCTCCCCATTGTCCTCACCCACCGCCTCACTCGTTTCCTGCCCCTGAAGGCCCTCCGGTAACTCCACCCGCCCCCCCACCAGAGTAAAAGTGCCCTAGTCGGTTCCACCATAAAGGATGTGACAGGGAGTTCAGTGGGGCAGGCCTGGAGGTGGTCAGGGAGGAGCAGAAGAGGAGGTGACAAAGGGGGGCGGTTCTTCCTGGAAGAGGAGTCACAGAAGCAGAGGTTCACAGAGGAGATGGGCCGGGCCTAATGGGAGCTGATGGAGACACAGACATCAAGAAGGTTCTCCCTGGTGTTGGCTCTCCAGACCCCAGGCGCGTCCCACTCCTCCGGAATGGTTTATCAGGTGGGCCTCACCTGTGAAACTGCAGTGGCAGGCCACCTCCCCTGGTCTCGCAACCAAGCAGCATCCGCTTGGTCACAACTGAGTCACTGAGTCACTTCTTCCCTGGCCCCATGGCCTTTTCCCCACGTGGAGAGGAACTGTGCCCGAGGAAAGGAGGTCTGGAAACGGGAAGGCTCTAACTTCTAGTCTCCCTCCCCCCACCTTCCTCCACTCCAGGGTCCGGAGACCCCCCCCAGGACGCCCCAGGGTGGAGCCAGGAATGGGGTGGGACGAGAAAGGTGGGGATGAACCTCAGAGTCAGTTCTCAGTGGCCTGAACTGCGGAAGAATCCTGCTCACATGAGAGACTGAGGCTAGACCTTAAGAAGGGCTTCGGGTGGCAAGTAAAATGGAAGGAGGGGGAGGAGGCCCAAGGCTGCCATAATGGATTATCTGTGTGACCTGGGGCATGTTATTTAACCTCTCTGGTCTGTCTCCTCCCCCTGCAACACAGAGACAATAGCATGGAGGCCACAGGCCAGCCGTGAGGGTAAAATGAGCTAACACCCGCACGGAGCTTCGCCCAGCATATGGCCCACGTGTTATCAAGTAAACATTCAATAAATATTGGTCCTTAGTATTTTCATTATTGCCAGGGATGATTTTGCCCCCCAATTCGGCAAGGACTAAATGAGCCCCCCCCCCCCCCCCCCCAGCCAGGCCTCCGCTCCCTTGTCGACTCGGAGCCCACAAAGGGATCTCAGAGGTCAACAGAGTCGATGGCGAAGCGCTGACCCCACCGTGTCCACCTCCACGGGTGCCTCCCACCACCCCCCGCCCCCAACCCCATGCATTCTAATAATCTTTCACACGCTTGGCCAAAACCCACCTCCTTTTAGTCCAGTCTGGATGGGCAGGTAGGACAGGGTGGATGGGGGAAGTAAGTCTTGGAAGGGATTGAGCTCCCCCTTCTCTGGGAGTATTCCAGAAAAGGGTGGGTGAGAGAGGAGCGCATTCAGGCTCTGGTTCCTTACCCCCAAGCCCACCAGGAAAGCTGAGCCTCAGCCCCTCTGCTGTGGGTGTGGGGAAGGGGCGGTCGGCCCATGTGACCAGGACGGGGGCGGAGGAGAAGGGCTGCAGTCTCAGAGTCGCTCCTGCCTCCTTCAGGCAGCGGCCACGGGTTGGGGAGGGAGGGGAGCAGCCTCGTTGCTCTTTTAGGAAAACGGTAATTTTAATTAAGAGGCAGACAAACGAGCGCTCTGCAGATTGTCTCCGAGCAAAGTTATTAAAAAGCCATCAAGGCGGCGGCGGCAGCAGCCACAGTGGCAAGGAGAGCTGCCTCCCCCAGCTGCCCGCCCAGATTGAGGCTGAAGCATCCTTCAGAGAGATGGAGAAGCACTGGAGGACTTGAGTCTGCAAACAGCCAGGATAGAGATCCTGCAGCCCCTCTCCTAAGGTGGGGGGGGGGGGGGGGGGGGGGGATGGCGTGGCAAAAAGGGTGGCCGGCGGCCCCCCCCCCGGGGGGGGGGGGGGGGGGGGGGCAGGGCAGCAGCCAGACAATAACGGGTTACAGGCTGCCCGACCCCAGGGTGGGAGGGGGTGCGGGCAGAAAGGGAACCAGCAATGGGGTAGCCCTTGCTCTAGGCCAGGCCCTGGACCAGCTGCTGTTTTTCCTGTAATCTCAACAACCCTGCCATTTTACAGGCAGGAACACTGAGGCTCAGAGAGGGAAAGTGGCTTGCCCAGGGCCACACAGGTAGGAATTAAATGGCTTAAGTGAGGATTTGAATCCAGGTCAGGCTGTCTCTCAAGTCCAGTGCTCCAGTCTCCTGGTCCTGGGGACAGAAGTAGGGGGTCGGCTCCCTGAGGCCCTCTGAAGTGACCTCAGCACTGGCCGGGCAATGCTGCCCACAGTCTCCAGGGTCCCCAGGGACTTGAGGCCTCAATCATTGCTTACTTGGTGGGGGGCACACTATGTGAGGGGCGGCATCAGGTCAAGGGACATCTACAGGGCCATAAAGTACAGAGCAGCTGCCAGCAGGGGAGCCGGGGTGGACAGGGACACAGAGTCACAGTTCTGGAGCGGGGGCAGGTACTCCACAGTCAGCTGGCCGAGCCATAGCCCCAGGCTCCACAGCCAGTGAATTCAGCCAACTCCTTAACCTCTATTTGCTCACCACTTAAGCAATGAAAGAACTCTTATCTGTCTTGCTCACTGCTGGACTCAGAGCTTAGCCCAGTGCCTGGCACAGAGAAGGTATTCAATAAATCTTTATTTAAGGAATGAATGAATGAATGAACAAATGAATGAGTAATTGAATGGTTGAAATAAGATCACAGGTTTCCAAGTGCCTATAAACCAAATAGACTTGTATTGAGGCAGTGTATGGTCCCGTGTCCCATCTCCCACCCTCTGGCCTTTGCTGGAACACGGGCTTCCCTCCGTAAGAAGGGCCCCCCCTGCTCCTGAATCCCTCTCCCCAGGCCACCAGTCCCCTCAGCAAAGGGTTCCTGCCTCCTCCCCCCTTCCCAGCCCCAACTGTACGGAGGCTTTGCAGCCAGCACATAATGTACATGCATACACACGCACTAACTCACATGCACACATAGACATATCCTCTGCCAGGCAAGTTGCCCTCCCCAGAGTCACGTCTCTGCGGCCCCCTCCCCTGGCAAAGGCCTGGGCCCATCAGGGATAGCCCCCCCTCCCCCATTTCTGGCCCTCTAGGCTGGGGAGAGGCATTTGGCTAAGGAGCAGTGGGAGGCAGGATGGTGGGGGGAGGCCTCCCTCCTGGCTTACCAACCTGGAGACTTTAAACAGAGGGAACAGAGTCCTGGAGCCTTCCCTCCCGCTGCACGCTGGAGCCCTGGGTGAGGGACAGGAAAGGAGGAAAGTCGTGAATGAATGCCCAGAGCCAGAGGGGAGGAGTTGGAGAGAGCAAGGGGCCCAGGGTGGGGCTCCCAACATGGGATGGGCCGGGGCAGGGGCCTTGGGCCATGGGGGTGGAGGGGGGCAGGGACAGGGCAAGGCACAGCCTTAGGAGCTGTGCCTTTAGGGGTCACTGGGGGCCGGGGGGCAGGCGGGATAGAGATTGGGTGTTGCAGGAAGAGCAGGGGCTGAAGGGGCAGAGACACTGGTGGGAGACAGACAAGAGGACAGACAGCAGGACAACACGGAAAACATGAGGTCCTCAGAAGGAGGGCCCCAGGACAGACAACCAACAAGCCAGGCCTGGTTCTCCTCCCAGAAGCAGAGGCAGGCTTTTTCCTGGAGTGCCCACATAAGATCCCCATGACAGCACCTTGGAGCGCCCATCTGTGTCTCCCCACCAAGGTCACCCCCGGTTGGAAGGCTGGTGGGTTCACAGTCAGAGGGGCCTCCCGTCATTGCCCTGCTGACAGCCCTCTCTCAGCCCGAGACCCCCATCTGCTCCACTCACCCCCTAACCCTGAGGAAGGGCTCCCTCCTCTGCCTGCAAAGGAGGAAACAGAGGCATTTCACACCCAACAAGCACTCACACACTCGCACTCTGCTGAGGGCTGTGCGGCGGGGAATGGCACCCCTGCTTCAAACTGCCTGAAGCTCTACACCTAACTCCTGCCTCCACACCCACCCAACGCCCAGGGTGCAGGCTCTCTCCTAGCGGTCCCTCGCGGCTGCGGCCCTCCCATCCTGCACCCTCCTAACGGCACCCTATTCCCCTCCTGCTCTAATACCTGTCTATTGCCTTTCCTCCCAGGGCACATGGCATTCAGACCGCCCCCCTCCCCAAGACACTGCGGCCGGGCACCCTCTCGGGCACAGCCTTCCCTTGGCTGGCTCAGACCCATCCATACCCGCATCACGTCTGGCTGCAAGAGTGCTCAGAGCCCCCTGCCAATCTCATGGTTCCAATTTTCCCACCGATTACCCAAGACGCAGGCATCCCAGGGAGAAACAGCTGTTGGACCCAGATGCTGGGACATTGACTGAGGGAAGAAATCAAGAATGTTCGCGTAGGGATCTAGCCCCAGAGGGCTTCCTGGACAAGGCAGTGGGGTGGGGTGGGGGGTCGCGCGTGGAAGGGACGGATGGACAGAGGGCGCAGGGTGGGGCAGGGGAGTGAAGACCCAGGAGGCCTATCTTCCTTCCCACCACCAGCCTTGAGTGGCAGCTCCGGGGACCCAGTCCCAGATAAGCTGAGGTGAGGATCTGGATTTTAGAAAAAAACTAAAGAGGTTTTCTCATGTACGCCCCTTCCTCCAGGAAGAGAAGTCCCCCTTGGACTCGAGGAATATGAAGACAAAGAAATTACTATTTGGTGAAGGTTTACAATGTGCTAGGAAGGCTACCTAAATTACTTCATTTAATCCTGGTCCCCACCCTGTGAGGAAACCACTGTCATCGGCCTCAATTTACAGATGAGGAAAGAAAAGTGAGCTTCAGAGGCAAAATGACTTGTCCCAAACCACACACATGGGTCTGACTCTAGAGCCTGAGCTCTTGACCCCTGAGCCAAGCTGGCTCCCTTCTGTCCTCCTCAGGCTTTGGCCGTCTCCCCTCCTTCCATGCCATGCTCCAGTATAAGTTATTTCTTAAGGACGACAAGTGGAAGAGAAGGCTTTGCTCCAGTCTCTTCCTGCCTCGTCCTCTTCCTGCCATCCTAGGAGGCAGAAGATTCTAACTCCGGGCTGCAGAGCGGTCAGGGAGGGACCAGGGGAGGGGGGGTGAGCTGTTGGGTTCCACAGGAGCTGGATCAGGATCTCTTGGGCTTCATCTTTAAGTGACTTCTGGCCCTCCAGGGGCCCCTTTCCTGCTCTCCCTCCTCCCCCACAGAAGAGGCTCCAGGGAGCCTTTCACCCCTTAGCCTTCTTTTAACTTCCAGAAATCCCCTGAGCACCCACGTTAGGGAGAGTCTTGAAAGTCAGGGGGCTGGCAAGGTGAGAGTCTATGTCAGTCCTAAAGGCCCTCACTTTTCCGCAGAGCCCTAACTTTTACTTACAAAGTGGCTGGGACGGGAATGGGGACTCATCAGGCCAGCCTAGCCCTGGGGGGGGGGGAAGAGAGGGGGGGGGGGGGGGAGCGAAGTGGGCAGGGGACAGCCCAGGGGAGCAGGCAGAGCGCTGATTCTTCCTCTGAAAAGGCTTCAGTGAGCCGTGGAATGCCTTCCCAACGAGATGGAATCATTAATTCTTCCCCAATGAGGCAGACGCTGGGGCCTACGGTGACGCCACAGATGCCCGCTGTGTCTGCAATTATCACAGGCCCTGGGGGTGTGGGGAGCCTGCTTGGCACAAACAGCTCTAGCTAGGGCGTCCCCACAGGGGTCTCTGGGTCTGGACTTCTCGGTTGGGGTCTCTGGGTCTGAGGGCTCCAGCAAGCTCTGTAGCTGGGGCGGAAAAGAAGCCGGTGTGCTGGGTTGAGGATGTTTGCAGAGGTGAGGCAGGCAGGCTTGCGGGGAAAACCCAACTCCCTCCCGGTCTTCCGTGACTCCATACCGGGACATGCAGTCAACTGGGCCAGGTGGCGGAGGCCACCCGGAACCAGAAAAAGGCTGTGGGGGAGAGGAGCCACCCGCGGGTAGGGCCTCTGCGAAGGAAAATCCGGACTGGATTCGAGTCTCCGAATGGAATGGAATGAGTTCTGCTGGGATGAGCAGAAAACTGAGTTTATGACTCAGATGGCTGAATCTTCTAGCCGCTCCCTTATCCATCCGCTGGGCTGAGAGGGTAGACTTAGGCACAATGTGCCTTTGGAGAATGAGGGACTGTTTGCAAGGGGGGTGGGGGTGTGCCTGCACTCAAGCGCTTGTGCCAGTGCTCTCCTGGGCCAAATCTCCATTTTACCCGGTTTCGCTGGAGCTCGGAAATATTCTTCCCACCCTCTCTGTGGCGAGGCATGTATTATCTCAGGGGAGAGGAAGTAGCTAGAACTTGTGACAGCTGGAAGAGACCTTAGAAATTCTCTGGTTCCACCCTCTCTTCCCATACCAAGGACACTGAAGACCAGAGTGGGCAACTAACTCGCCTAACGTCACACAGCAGCAGGGAAGGCAGGCAACCTGATACTGGTCCAATGTTTGCTGTTTACACAGCCCGTCACCTCTCTGCCCTAGGGGATTAAAGAGTGACTACCCTGTCCCCTTCTCCCCAGCAGGTCTGGACCCCTCTCCATCATGGACCCCTGTACTTTGCCAACCACAAGAGCCACAGGAGGTTAAACTGGATCTATCAAGCTCCTCAGGATGGCCCAAAGGTCATCTCAAAGGTCATGCCAACCAGTCCCCTGCCCCTAGGTACGACATCAGCCCACTCATGCTCACACACACCTATCACTGCGGTCAAAGATGCAAAACACCACGGGAGCTCCCCACCTTACAGTACCGCCCCCCCTTCACACTCTGGGAGGTTTTCTTTCCTATCTAACCTCTATTCCTCCTACTACAGCGTGGGCCTGTTTCCTTTCAAGCTGTCCTGGGCAAAGATTGGGGGAAGGGTAGAAGTACATTTTTCTCGCCCTCAAACCCTTCTGTTTGCCCACCTGCGGCAGAGAGGATGAGGCCAGGGTATGCCAGGGTGGCTGGGCCCTGAGCCCAGGGCATGCGTGAGGCAGGAGGGGTGCGTTGGTGGAAAAGGAGCCCGAGTGTGGGAGAAACAGCTCTTCTGGGAACGGTCCCTCCAACTCCTCATCCCCTACAAAAGCCTGAGTCTCAAGGTTAGGGGAGGGTCTTTGCCGGTTTCAGAAACATCTGTTCTCTCCCCCCACGCCATTTACTGAGTGTTTAATACGTATCGGGCTATGTGTTGGACATTTTCATCTACGATTTCACTTAATCTTCCCAGCAATCCCATGGTCAGAAACTAATCTGCCCCCTGGGACGGCCTCTCGCTAAGACTAAATCTAACCTTGATCCCTCTTGCTCCATTTCCTCTGGCTCAGTCCTCCTTGGCGGTGGGGCGCATCTTTGCTCTGTCTTCAGATGTCCTCACCCTTACTCGGTCACCCTTACTCGGTCACCTGGCACTTCTCCAGGCTGCCAATTTTTACCCCAGTCTTGCCCCAGGTGATGGGCATTTTAGGGGGCAGAGCAACAGAAGCAGGACTGGAGGCTGGGACCCATGACACTGGCCCTCACCAGACACAGGGCACAGGCCAAGTGGCAGGGGAGACGGCCCTGGGGGCAGTCCTCAAGAGAGCTGCTGGGCTGATGGAGGTGGGGACAGAACCCGGGGCAGCAGATTCTCTCTCCCTGATGACATCTGTGACCCTTATAGGGAGCACGGGGCTTCACCTTTGGTGTGGTAACTAGGCAGGGCCCAGATATGCAATGAACTAGTGCTCCCTCAGTGACCAGCTCTCAGGTCCAAGTTCCAACCCACACATACCCAGAGCCCAGGGGCCTGAGCAGAAGTGGGCAGGAGTACAAGACGGAATGACCAGCCCTGGGCTGTGAATGGTAGCTGAAGCGAGAGGAGGAATTCGTACACCTAGCTAAGCGCCTTAGCATCTAGCGGGTGCTCAGGCCCTGAGAATGGAGAAGGGAGGCCCCCAAGCCAGCTTCAGTGGGGTTTCACACACCCCACGGTAGCCACAGGCAACTGTGATAAAGTCACACAGCCCTTGGCTTCCCTGTTTGGGCCTTTGGTAGCAGGAGTGATGAGGGTAGGGATCCCCTCCATTAGGGCTACCCCCCATCCTACCTTGGGCATGTCTGGAGCTGAGGGCCCAGACCCACCTCCCCGGGGAATGCTCAGGCCTCAGCTTCCATCCCCTGGGAGATTCTAGCAGTAAAAGCATGGACCAATGGGCAAGGGAAGTGGGAATGGTGGGTGGGACTCTGGTCCTTGTGGGTGGCACCTTCCCCCTTCAAGCAGGCACCATTAATATATGCAAAGCATATGCAAATCACCCAGAAGAGAGACACAACATCCACGGAATGTCAGAAGAGACCTTGGAGATGATCCAGCCCACGCCCCCTCATTTCACAGGTGAGGAAAGAGGCCCGCACCAGGCAGGGACTTGCTCAAGGTCACTGGGACATTTGGGTGCCGAGGAAGAATGGGAACGAGGTGTCTTTACTCAGAGTCTAGTGCTCTTTCCGGAGGGTCTTGTCCTTCATATGGAAGGTGGACAAGATGACAAAGAGGGCACAGGGCCTAAATGGGGCTCCAGGAAGGCCTACCAGAGACTGGGGGTGAGGGGCGGGGATAGGGCGAAGGGCTTCTCAGAACCTTCCCTTCCCACCTCTGAGCCTGGAAACGGTGGTGGCAGTGAAGGGAAGAGTGGACAAGGGCGGCAGCGATGCCTGGGGCCACGTGTGGCTCGAGGGGCAGAGGGGCCTGAAGCCAGAGGCGCTGGTTTCCGGCAGCCAAGCAGCAGAAGGCGGCAGGAGAACTGGAGTGTCTGAAGCCCAGTGTCAGGGCAAGGTGCCCGCTGTGGTGCGGGGAGGGGGACAGCGCCCTTCACTACACACACATCTCTAAGTGCTCAGCAGCCCCTTCCGCTCGGACTCTGATAACTATGGCACCTGACAGACCATAATAGTCAACCCAGGCCTGTCCCTCCAATGGCTGCGGCTGCCCTCCACCCCACCCCACCCCCAACTTGGCTTCTCAACCTTCCAGACAGTCCTAGAAAGCAGGACCAATGCTGGGGGGAGGAAGGCAAACAGATGGGAGGGGGCAGACAGAGTGAGGAAAGAGAAGACAAGGTGGGGAGAGAGAGTGAAGTGCAGAGCAGGAGAAACTGAGGGGTAGAGAGAGGGGAGGCAGGGGAGGAAGGGGGGCAGACTGAAGGGCAGAGCGGAGAGGGGAGGGTGGGGATGGTGGGAGCGGCGGAGCAGAGAGGGAGGGCTCCCGGCCTCTGGGACTGAAGGACAAAGCTGAGGCCTGGGTATCAGGCATAGGAGCCCCATCGAGGCCTGGAGGCTGTCTGGCAGGAGTTGGGGACCAGGCCCCTGCCCCTCTGCCCACCTCCCCAGCGATTCCAGGGGCTGCCAGGAAATCAGTCCCTCCTCCTCTGCCTCCCTCCCTCCCTCCCTCCCTCTCTCCCTCGGGGCAGCAGCCAAATCCAAAGCCTTCATCTCTGCTTTTCAGAGCTGGGAATGAAAGAAGGGGAAGCGAGTGCAGCCCTCAAACCCGCTGACGGCCAGATTTTTATTATCTTTGCTCGAATGGGCCCTAGGAAGCCAACAAGGGATTCTTCAAAGAGCATCTGAGTGGCTCATTGAAGCCTGCACCTGCACCAGCCCACCCACGGCAGGCCGCCGGGGGCTTGGGGGGCACAAGCTGTCCCCCACCTCCCACCAAGTCCAGAGACCAGACTCGAGGCTGCCAGAAGCCTCACCCTCAGCTCTCTGTGCCTAGGCAGGGGCCACTCAGTCAGGAAGCCAGGCTCAAAGGCCACACCCAGGCCTGCTGGGCCTCCGAGGCAGTCCCTGTCCCTCTCTGTGCCTTGAGGACACAAGTAAAAGAAGAAATTGGATCTCCTTGCCAGGGCTGAAGGAGATAAGTGCTTGGGATTCCTCGAAAGAGAAGCTTTCATGGCAAGCCCTAGGTCTTTCCCCTGAACTCTGCCTGCCCAGTGCCCACAGGCCCCCTGTCATCTCCTGACTCCCCTTCACAGGATCCCACCCACCCACAGCTGCCCATCCATTCCAGAGCCCCAGGCCCACCACTCAGGATGATCCTGAGCCCCAGACACCCCTCCCTCTGTTCAAATCCTCAACCCCAGCACCCTTCTTCCCCCAAAGACCTGACCTGGGGTGGGGGTGGGGCTCAAATAGACCCGCTACTTTAAAGAGCCCAGCCCCCTCCCTCCTAAGCTTAGGTTTTGTCAGAGAGAGCCCAGTTGGCACCGGGCAGACAGCAGCCATGCCACCCCCCACCCCCAGCTCTGACCACACCATTGAGATCAATGCCCGCAGCCAAAGAAGGAATCAATGGTTCTAATTAAACCCTTTTTCCAGGGTGGGTCCTTGGCCAAAGAGTGAAAGAGAGAGCATCTAAGGCTCTGCATCCCAGCACCCAATGCTGCACCTTGTACATCTCTGAGAAACCTGGAGCCCGGCAGGAATCAGACCATGAAGACCCCAGAGTCCTTCCCCCCTCCACCCGACCCTCCCCCCATTAAGCAAGGAGGCAAGCAGAAGGCCTGAGGTGGAGGCAGGGCTCCCGATGGCTCATTCCCAGGGATCCTTCCCCTAGGAGAGTTCCCCCTTCTCCACTCGGCACTGCCCAAGGACCACAGTTGCTTCTTCCAGATCCCCAGAGCACATGGGGGACCCTCGTCTCCATCTGAGCCCTGAGGGTCATCACAGAGAATCAGCCATCATGGTAAGGGCGGAAGGAACGGGGTGGGGGTTGGGGGGGGCACTGGACAAAGACCCTCTTGTCCCCAAGGCATGGTGGCAAGAAGCCAGGGCAAAGACTTTGCACTCGCTGCCAATGGTGTCTGGGTGCCAGGCAATCTGGGTGGAGGGGGGGGTCTTATTCTCGCGACCCCCTCCCCTTACGCCCAGAGCCCTCACCCCCAAGCCTTACTTCTACACCAGGCCACCAGCTAAGTCTCTAGCCCAACAACTCTTAGCTCCCCTGGAGTCCTCCTTCCTGTGTGAATGCCAGGCCTTGACACTTGCTCACAGTGGCCCCAACACCAACCAGAACCAGCAACCCCCCCACGCATAAACCCAAACTGCCCCCCACATACATACACACGCCTAACCACGCCAGAAAAACCACCCCACCATGACAGCTGCCACCAATAATGACAGAGCCTCACATTTTCATAGTGACAGTCTCCACCAAATGCATCATCCATTCTTTAAAACGAGCAAGAAGGATAGGGACGGGAATGAGAGAAACTGAGGCACGAAGTTAGACAGCAAAGCAATAGGCTCAAGGTCACCCAGACTAAGATAGCCAGAGTCTGGAATAAGGTATCCTACCCCGCAAAGTGCTCAAACCCCCCACCAAGCAACATTCAGACCCACAAGCCTGAAGTCTGGTCAGCTATCCCCCACCGCCAATCCTCATCTGTTTCCCCTTCCCCCCAAACAACCGTAGCTCCAACATCTCCTGAAACGCCTCAGTCAGGTGCCCCCCCCCTCCCCGCCACTGGGGAAAAACACTTCCCTTAAAGTTGGGGGCTGCAGGACCTCCTGCTTCCATAGTATTTGGAGAGAGGGGAAAAACAGTCAGGGATCTCCTCCTTGCACAATCCCTGTTCCTGCTCACCTGGCTCCCCTCGGCCCCCAGGGTCCCTCGGTCCGGCCTCCTCCCTGGGAGATCGCGCGCTGCCCTCGGCTGTCCTCTCCCACCAGGCCAGGGCAAAGCGCCGGAGGCACTGCCAGGGCTGCATGGGGAGGGGTGGGGCGGGGGGGCTAGCACTAGCAGCCGCACACGCCCCGCCGGGCCCTGCCAGCCGAGCTGCGGAGGCACCCGGCCGGCCCCCTCTGCTTCCACCAGCATCCTGCTGCCCCCACCGACAGGACTCGGAGCTGGCCCGGGAGCTTCTGACGTAGCAGGGGGGTGCGTGGGAGGGGAGGGGGGGCTATGGCGCGTCCCTCCCCAGCCCCGCCCTCTGCCCCTCAGCCCCCAGCGGTCCCTACCTCCTCACTCACCCCGGATGCTCCCCCCAGCTGGGGGCGCCCTCCCCTGCCCTCTGGCCTCCGCAGGGGGAGGGCTTAAGATCAAATAGCCCCTCCCCCCAGCCACTCCCTCTTATGGCCCCTCCCTACCCGCCAGCTGAGCGGGGAGCTGGTCCCCAGTTTCAGCAACTGCTGCCTAGGCTCTAAGGTCTCCAGGGCTAGGGCCTCGAGGTGAGGGGGGCGGGGGGAATACAGGCTTGTATCCTGGCAACACAGCCAACCCCAGAATGCACTCACCCCCTTCCTTCCCTGGGGGGCTGGCGCAAAGCGCCTACCACCACCGTCCAAGTGTGTTCACCCCATTCTGGGACCTGGGGGAAAGAGGCCTTTGAGGCTCCCCCCACTTCTCCGTCCCCTTCACGTCCCCTGCATTCTCCTCTTCCTCCACCACGGATGGACCACTCCCCTCCCCCACTCCCCTCACCGTCCATCCCCCTTCCTTCTCTCCACCCCTCCTCCCTCCACACGTACCCCTTTAAATTTTCACCCCTCGGGCCCCCTCCCCCGGGCATCACGAGGCCCTCCCCGCTCGGTCTCCAGCCTCGCCAATCCCTGACCCCCTCTGGTCCCAGGACTCCTGTCGCCCGGGTCCGTCTCCCAAGCCCGCACGCCGCGGTCCCCTGCCCCCTCAACACCTGCGCCCCGAGCATCCCTCGCCCCACCGGCCGCCGCCTCCCCGGCCCGGCCGCCGCCCCCGCCCCCGGCCGAAGGGAAAACACACAAAGAAAACAGAAATACCTTCCACTTAAGCATGGAGGCACATTAGGGAGGAGAGAGACAGGGACATGCCTTGGGACGGAGCGTTCCCCATCGGGCGGGGGCGCGGGGGGCGGGGGCCCCGGGCCGGCCTGCCTGGCGCTCGCCCTCTCGCCGCCTCGCGGGCTCCTCGCTCGGCCCCAGCCCCGGGGCGCGGTGCCAGGCGGGCGGGCCGGGGGCGCGGGCCCCGCCGGGGTGGACCAGCTGGGAGGGCGCCGGCGGCCGGGCGTGTGGGTGCGCGCGCGCGCGCGGGCGTGTCACCGAGTGTGCGAGAGCGAGTGTGTGTGTATGTGTGTGTGTATGTGTGGGGGGGCGCGCGCGCGGGCCGGCGCGGGTGTGTCACTGCGGGCGGGAGCGCGCGCGGCGCGGGCACCCGCGTGTGGCCGGAACGTACAAAGGGCCGCCCCGGGTGGCGGGGAGCGGAGGAGGGGAGGGGGCGCTGCGCCTCGCGCCCTCCAGCTGCGCGGCCCGCGGCGCGCGGCCGGGCCGGGGGTGCGGGGCGCGCTCACGCTCCCCTCCCCGCTCCACCTGCTTCTCCCACCCCATGCAATCCTCTCGCCACGATAGAGATGAATCCCTGAGGCCCGGGACCGGCCTCGGAGGAGAGGGGTGCACCTCGAGCGGGGGGGGGGGGGACTTCTCGGTCTCCAAGCCCTGGCACGCCTTGGGTTGGAAAAGCATCTGGGGAGGGACCGGGCAGGGAGGCAAAGGCGGAGCGCGGGGACTCGGGTGCCACTTTTCAGCCAAGGTGACCTCCGGAAGCCACAGCTGCCCGATGCGGGAAGAGTCTGGACCCTCCTCTGCCTCGACCGGGACACCCCCCTCCCCCGCGCCTTAGACACCTCTCTGCCGCAGGCACCCAGTCCCCCGGCGCCCCCTGCTGGGCTGTCTCCTTGCCCCCAGCTCCGGTTGCGGCCTCTCCTGCAGGCATCTGCTGGAACTGCAGAGGCCCGTGCCGGGAGGGAGGGGAGTCTGCTCATCTGTCAAGTAGGACCCCCAAGCCGGGCGCTCCAGCCCCTTCTCACACCTCTCTTGGAGATGCCACTGCCACTTCCAAGGCAGCCTGAAGAGCACCAGCTCTGCCCCGCCCCCGCTCGACTCCCACCCCCTCCCTGTCCCACCCTGGCCTACCTGTTGGCTCCACAGACTTCTCCAGCTCTGACCGGCACAGACCCTGACCCTGACCCTGACCCTGACCCCTCCTCCTGTTCTGGTTACTTGCTTCCTCTCTCCCTCTTGTTCTCTGTCCTGTCCCTCCTCTCCCAAGCTTCTCTTGGGGAGGGGAAGGTGGACTGAGTCCCCTGCCCCTTTTGTTTACTCCTGGCATTCCCAAAGCCAGTTTAGATGGAGCAGAAAAGGGACACAGTACACCTCTTCACTGTAGGACGCCAGGCAGAGTGGCAGGCAGGCAGAGAGGCAGGAGAGAAGACCCCACCCCAAGTGGCCCAAATGGCAAACCGGTTTCCCCACTTCCTGGTCTACCCGGTTGCAACCTTAATCTAGGCTCTCCCATTTTCCTGCCCGCCCGCAGGCCTGCCCCTGAGCCAGCCACATGCCTGGCTAGGGGCTAGTCTCCAATGCCCCTTACAGATTAATCTCCAGTTGCAGTAACTTAGGTGGTAGGGCCAGGGCAGGAGGTGGGGGGTGAGGGGAGGGCCTTCCCAGCTCCAGCAGGATAGCTCAGGAGAGCAGCCAAGAGCGGTGTCTCAGACACACAGTCTGGGCACACGACCCCAGTCGGCACCCTGACTTCTCCCATCCTGGGCCAGCTGCCTCTCCCTCTGCCAACTGGACGGTGCCCATCTTTTGGCCGCTGAGCACACCGTGGGCACTCAGCCAGCTCCCTGCCTGGCTGTCTGCCCAGGATGGGCATGGGAGGCAGCAGGCCCTGTGTAGGGGAGGGGGCAGTGCGAGGAGGGGTGGCTTCCCCCCAGCTGCTTGGACACGGCCTCCTGAGCCTCTCAGAGCCTGCAGCCCGGGGCCTCTAGCTTCTGTTCCTCCATTCAGGACTCTGACTCAACTATACAGACTCTGCCCTTCCTCTCCCTGTGGGGTTCCCCCTGAGGCAGGGTCTCTTCCCTGCCCCACTTTGTGCCCACCTAAGGAGAAGGGAATCAGCAAGTGCTTTACTCACAGTCTCTAATTTGACCTTCTCAACCCTGCGGAAGTGGGCATTCTCGGCCCCATTTCAGAGATAAAGAGTTAAGGCTCAGAGAGCAACAGCCACTAGCCCGCTCTAAGAGCAGCAACGCTGAAATTCAAACTCGGATCTGCCTGACTCCAAAGCTCCCAGCCTCGTTTCTATCACCACCACCACCACCTCCTAACCCTATGGACTGCCAGAAGCAGGGGCAGCCTCAGTGGATGGAAGAGATCTGGGCTCAGGAATGTATCTGAGGTTAAGACATACAGGTATGTCCAGGTTAAGGAACTGGGCATTAGCCCTGGATGATGACTGGAAAAATGCTTGCCCCGCCACATGGAGACTGGGGGGAGATGTTCTGTGAACCAGCTCCCCAGAGACTGGGAACAGTTCCAAAGGCATCAGCAGGACAATGCTTTCCCCACCCTAAGGTGACCTCCTGCGTCATAAGGAGCTCTTCCATAGAGAGGAGCTTAAATCAGATCCAGATCTTATTTTTTTATTTGTGTAGTTCACTTTTTGTTTTTCTTTTTTTTCTTGGAGAGAGAGAAAGACAGCATGCGTGGGGGGAGGGGCAGACAAGGGGGACAGAGGATCCGAAGCGGGTTCTGTGCTGACAGCAGTGAGCCCGATGTGGGGCTCAAAGCCTCGAAATCATGAACCGAGAGGCCATGACCTGAGCCGACTTCCAAGTCGGACGTTCAACCAACCGAGCCACCCAGGCGCCCCTGTGTAGTTCACTTTCTAAATTTTTTTTAATGTTTATTTATTTTTGAGAGAGAGAGACACAGAGCGTGAGCAGGGGAGGGGCAGAGAGAGGAGGAGACACAGAATCCGAAGCAGGCTCCAGGCTCTGAGCTGTCAGCACAGAGCCCGACGTGGGGCTCGAACCCACGAACCCACAAACCATGAGATCATGACCTGAGCTGAAGTTGGACACTTAACCAACTGAGCCACCCAGATGCCCCTGTAGTTTACTTTTTATTTTTTATTTTATTAAAAAAAATTTTTTTTACGTTTATTTATTTTTGAGAAACAGAGTGAGACAGAGCGTGAGCGGGGGAGGGGCAACGAGAGAAGGAGACACAGAATCCGAAGCAGGCTCCAGGCTCTGAGCAAGAAAGCGGGCTCGAACCCACAAACTGTGAGATCATGACCTAGCTGAAGTCGGACGCTCAACCGACTGAGCCACCTGGGCGCCCCTGTAGTTTGTTTTTAAAGACAAATCCTTAACATTCCTGATCATCTGCAGAGCTGCGAGTCCATTTGACCCCCTGTTCCCCCAACTGCTTCATCCACACCCACCCAACGCAGGGCAGCTGGATCCCACGGAGGGATGAGAAAAGATACAGCTTCTGAACAGAAACAAAGACCCTGAGGCCCCCCAGTGAGCCAGAGGGCAGATGGCATTGACCCCATGAGATCCTCTGCCCCATCTGCAGGGAAGAGAGGTGACCCCACCCCAATCATCTCCAAGGCAGAGTCTCCCGGGGTAAGGAAAAGGCTGGAGAAGCCATCACCTGTGATCAGGGGCAGAGCAACACAGGCATTATTTCTCTAGCCGAGAGACGAGAGCTGCTCCTGTAAGTTGGCACGGTGCCTGGGCACAACCAATATGCCAGCTGCCTCCACCTGAGATGCCTCAGGTGCTACCCCACCCCCACTCTCATTCCTCAACAGGTAACTTCCCTCTGGCCCTCCTCCCCTGCATCTCTGGCACTGCTCTTGGTGGGGAAGGGACCGCTGGCGTGTTTGAGGGCGCAAAGGGCAGTTTAACCGCCCACCTTGCCCTTCTCACACACTGCACGCAGCCCCCTTGCCTGTTTCCGGGAAGCTGCAGGAGGGAGGTTATGGGGGAGCATGCTAGAGGTGAGGATTCTTGGCCTCTCCTTCCCCAAGGCACAATCAGAACGGGGAGTACACCTGCACAAACATCTGGGCGGAAAGAGGGAGATGGGACCAGGGGTGGGCAGAGAGGGGCACGTGGGCCTCTAGGGAAAGGCACAGGGAAAAGGATGATGTGGAAATCATGGCTGCAATATGCTGGACTGCTCGCTCGGCCACCGTGGGACCCCCCCATCCCTGATCCTAGAGAAAGCCCCCTGCCAGTGGGGCTATTGTCCAACCAGGGCATGTCAGGGCCCCCCCCCCCCCGCCCCGTTTGGAACATCCACACTCCATCAACGGTGGTCTGCAGGCAGTGAGGGAACTGTGATATGACCCTGTTCTGGAGAAGGAGTGACCAGGGGCAGTGACCTGGCGTCCGGTGCAGAAGCTGGCATGGGAAGGGGACGGGAGGAGGAGGAGGGCCTTCCCTCTGCCCTAGGCATGCGCCCTTCGGACCACAGCCTAGCGCCTGAGAGCCCCTAAATGTCACCTCTCGCATTCCTGGCCCTCCCATTCCCCCTCCCACCCTATAGGAGAGGAGTGAATAGCAGGTTTCAAAAGACTGTCCTTCAGTCCCTGTGGTCCCCCGCTCCAGCTTCTTATTGTAATGAATGTTAATGACGCTCCATAATTGATGCCCTCATTAGCACATCAAACCCACTTTTGGAAGAATGGAGACAGAATGTGGGAGGGGGGTCCTCTGGGGTCCTGACTGCAGCCACCTCAAGCCAAAGAAGAGAAGCCTACATGTCCCTCTGATTGGCAGTTTTCTGAGCACAAGTTGTTGTCTTCCCTGTCAGAGGGCCGACAGGGGCCCTATCTCTGCCATCAGACTGGAGCACGGAGTCCCCCTCATTAACTAGGGCTCCCCCTCAGGGTCGGGCAGTGGTTCTTACACTGAAGTGAGGATCGGAATCCCTGGAGGGCTGCTAGGGCCCATTCCTGAAGTTTCTGATTCAGTAACTTTGAAGAAGGGCCTGGGAATTCGCATTTCTAACAAGTTTCCAAGAGCTGCTTTGAGAACCAATGGGGCGGGCTCGGGGAGGGGGGGTCGGGTGGAGGGGACTATCCTCTGGTTTTCCCAGCTTACGGCTTTGCCTGCTAATGCAGCTTCACTGGTAAGTCACCAGTGGACCCAGGTGGACCACAAGCCCCACTCCTGCAGGACCACACCCAGCGTGGCTTTGAGGCTTTAGATTTCACCATCCGACCTACATGCCTTGGTCGAAACGGAAGGACACCCTCCCACGCCCCCACTCCAGCCAGCAGCCTCCCAGACCTGCCGACTAGCCTTATAAGTCTAGGGTGGGCGGTGGGGGAAGGACGCAGGTATCATCCTGACCTATTTTACCCATGCTGGCACCCCGGAAGCCAGCTCCCTGCCTTCCAAGGTTAGAGCAACCACCTGTTTAATCGTGAAAGTAGGCGGAACCCTCTCACACATTGCTGGTGGGAAGGAAAAATCGTTCAGCTACTATGGAAAACAGTTGGGCAATTCCTCAGAAAGTTAAACACAGAACTACCACACCGTCCAACAGCCTAATGGTCCTTCAATGGATGAACGGCTACACAATGTGTGATCTATTCATGCGACGGAATACTATCCATCCCTAGAAGGGAGTGAGGTGCTAAGACCGGCTTCAAGGTGGACGGCCCCTGAACCTGGGCTAAGGGAAAGAAGCCAGACACACATGGTCACATATCGCATGATTCTGTCTGTGTGAAATATTCAGAGTAGGTACGTCCATAGAGATCTGGTTGGAGGAGGAGGAAGGTGCGGAGAGCAACGGCTTAATGAGTATGTGGTTTCCTTTGGGGGTGAGGAAATGTTTCAGAACTCAGTGGAGGTGACGGTTGCACAACAGGCCGAATGCACTAAATGCTACCGAATTCCACCTCAAAAAAATAAATAAATAAAAGGTAATAATGGAAGTAGGGATCTTCCAGGGAGCTCGTTCCATCCACCCACCTGCAGCGTCTACCTTTGCTGGAAACAGGAGCTGGTGCCCCCATGAGTCCTGGCCTTTCCTGACGCCCCGGGCCCCTGACACCTCAGAAGATGTTTGCAGGACCCCAGGATGCTGTTTTCTGGACCCACACTGCATCCCCGAAGCCTCCTCCTCTGCCCGGCTCCCACCCCAAGAGAGGCTCCCTTTCAGGATCTTGCTTGCCCGACAGGCAGGATGATCTCACGGCTGGGTCCTGAGGAGCTAGCTTCCCATATTAACGTGCCAGTGCCTTCCGCCCTGAAGCCGTAGACCCACCCCTCCCTGACCTTCTTGCTCCAAACACAGTTTTAAAAAGCCATCTGGTTTTCCTTCCCATTGATGATTTTAATCACACTCTAAATGGGCCCCCTGCTCTCCGGAACCTCCTCCAATCTTCTCTCCACTGCGAGACCCCGGGGCGGGCTGCTCTGGGTGCTGGTGAGGTAGGGAGGGGTCCCAGGATGAATCAGGCACATTTTCTGCCCCACTAGAGCTTTCCACTCAAAGGCCTTCAGTGATGACCCCCTACACAGGGGATTGTGTCCTTTGAGGACCTTAACTGTCAAGGTCCTGACAAAAGTTCTGTGCCCTCTCCCTTGAGAAATGAATATACACGCCCATCCACCAAAAAAAAAAAAAAAAATCTGTGGGTCTCCCTGACCTCTGTAGCCCCTCCAAGGACCCCCAGGGCAAGGTACTCAAAGTGTTGGCCACAGACCAGTGTGGCCACTGGTTCACAAGAGGAGTACAGAAATAGAGAATAAGTGTGGAGAAACTTTTACAGGGATTTGACATTCCCACAACATCCTAGAACAGGGTCATTTTTGCTATATATTTTTTATTTTTATTTTTTTATTTTTAATTTTTTTAATGTTTATTTATATCTTTTAATTTTTTTAATGTTTATTTATATCTTTTAATTTTTTTAATGTTTATTTATTTTTGAGAGACAAAGGAGACAGAGTGTGAGCAGGGGAGGGTCAGCGAGAGAGAGAAAAACACAGAATCTGAAGAGGCTCCAGGCTCTGGGCTGTCAGCACAGAGCCTGACGCGGGGCTCAAACTCACAAGCTGTGAGATCATGACCTGAGCCGAAGTCGGATGCTTAACCGACTGAGCCACCCAGGCACCCCTAATGTTTATTTAGCTTTGAGAGAGAGACAGAGCATGAGTGGGAGTGGGGGCAGAGAGAGAGAGGGAGACACAGAATCCGAAGCAAGCTCCAGGCTCCAAGCTGTCAGCACAGAGCCTGATGTGGGGCTCGAACCCACGAACCATGAGATCATGACCAGAACTGAAAAGTCAGAAGCTTCACCCACTGAGCCACCCAGGTGTCCCTTCACTATATTTTTTTAAATGTGGGTTCACAGTCCATTGGAAATTGACAACAATAAAAAGGTCTTTCACCCTCAGAGAGTTCGAGAAGCACTGCCCTAAGGATCCATTCACCTCAGGGGAGAATGCCTGACATAATAAAGGTCTTAGCTTGGCATTCGAGGCCCTCCAAGATCTGTCCCCTAAATCTTTCCAGCCTTATCTCTGGCTACCTCCTGCAATACCACACACACACAGACACACACACACACACACACACACACACACACACACGTGCTTGCGTGTGTGCATGCGTGCTCTGTATCTTCCCTTCGCACGCCAGCCTTTGCCCATACTGTCCCCACCACAGGGTGATCTTTCCTTCTTCTGCACCTGTTGACACCCGATTCCCAGTTCTAGTGGCTCAAATTCCATTTCCTCAGCATAAAACCTTCCCGACCCCTGCCCTCCTCACGTGCAAACGCATTCTAGCTGCAGTTTCCTCTGCCCTGGGCTTTCATAACCCACTTAGCTTCATTTGGGGCCGTCCATCTCTTCCCCGCAGGCAGAGCTTCGGTCCTCTTGGTCTCTTCTGTCTTCTCCACCCTCCAGAGTGTCCACGCTGCGTGGATTCTGGGAAGTCTACTGTCCCGACCCTCCCGGGTCTCTCCTGTGGCTATTCGCCCACGTCTACCTCTTCTATGCCAGGCCTTCTGGGCTTCACCCTCCGTCCCAAGATAGTTCCCAGGTCTCCATACCACTCCCTGCCCTACCCCTGGCTTTACCCTCCTTCTCCGGGGGGGGTTCTGATCGCAGCAATAACCACTGGGGACCAAAAATTAGTGGCATACAAGATTTCCAGGAGTGGGAAAAAGTTAATTTGACTTATTTTTTGAGTAGGAAGTCCTATTTGCAAGTGATACAAAATTCAAAAGGTACAAAAGGAAATAGAGCAGAAAACCAGGTTCCCCATCACGGCCTCTGGCCCCACAGGTACCCAGGTCCAGCACCAGAAGCAAACACCATTTCCACTTTCTTTGGCCTTTCAGGGCTTGCCCACGTGCTCACCAGCATTTTCTTTGTGTTCTCTTACCCACACGGCAGCAGGGGAGATACATTCAATGATATAAACCGGACGTTGTTTGCACCAGAGCACATAAAGGTGCCCTGTTGGGGCGCCTGGCTGGCTCAGTCAGTGGAGCATTGCGACTCTTGATCTTGGGGTTGTAAGTTCGAGCCCCATGCTGGGTGTAGAGATAACTTAAAAACGAAACCTATAACGAAATAAAATAAAAGTGCTCTGTTGATGGATATTTGGGCCACGTCCGGTGTAAGAGATACCCTGGTAATTATTTCAGTTCACACAATGTGAGCATATCTGTAGAATAAATTCCTAGAGGGTGTGTGCACAATAAGTGTTTTAAATATGAACCATTATTTCTGTTCTTGCCCCACTTAATGGATCCACAGCAACTGATCTTTCCCAATTGAGTCACTTATTTCTCTAGTTGTGTGCCAGCTGGGGAAACTGAGGCAGGCATTCTCTCCCCCCCCCGCCCCGCCCCCCTCCCCACCCCCCCACACACCCATAGAATCCCAAATTGGACAAGGCACCTGAAAGGAGAAAGAAATCCAGCCTCATCAGAGTTAGGAAATGTCCCAAGGACCCTGTCCACCTCGAGACACAGAGAAGGATGATGCGTCCATCTTGAAAAGGCAGGAACTGAAACAAAGATCACTTTTTGGGTGAAGGAGGAGACAAGCCAGAACCCTCCAGGCGTTCCATGTCAGAAAGAGAGACTGAGATCAGCTCTGAGTGTGAACTTCCTGCCAGTTGCAAGAGGGGTGAGGAGGGCCTGGCAGCAGGCCGGACTGTGGGTGACTTCCTACTCAGAGAGCATTAAACCAGGATTAAGGGTGGTGGCCCGGCCAGGCCTGCTGGGAGGCAGAGGGCTGGAGCTGGTGACCTGCGTGCAAGGGCACAGCCCCACCTGGGTGAGAAGCCTGGAAGCTGGACCAATAAGTCAGGGTCCAGAGCTTTGCGGTCTTCATGGCAACCCCGTAACCAAGCCAAGGAGGGCAAAGCAAGGATCAGATCACGAGAAGCCCATTTTGCAGATGAGGAAACCAAAGCCCAGAGAAGTGAAGACACTTGCCCGAGGCTTCACAGGTGAAGCAGGGCTGGAACCCAAGCCTTCAGCCCCCAAGTCCAATGACATGAACTCCACTGCCTTCCTGGGGCTGGAGGATTCCCACGACAGGACCCGGCCTTGGTTCCTTCACCAACTTCCGCCAGACCCCTTACACCCCCACGCCACCCTCCCCACCAACACCTCCAGCGCGCAGCTGCAGAGCAGGGGGGGGACTGCTGGGTGAGGCTGCAAATCCCTCTCCTGTCTAACAACTGAGCTGAGAGAGGAAGACAGAGGTGGGAAGAGGTCCCAAACTCCCATCTCACGTGTCCTCGCCCGTCTCAGTCCCAGACTCTCTCGTGATAGGAAAGTAGGCCAGTTTGGAATATGTCACGGATATTTTCGACATTCCCATCTGTACTATAGCATTGCCTAGAGCCAAGGGGGGCGGAGCCAGAACCTCCGTGCCGGATGAGGGGTACACCTGCTACCTCTGGGGCTCAGAGCCCAGATGGGGGCTGGGAACGTTTGCACAGGGGACCCTGAAGGGCCCTGAGCACGTGTCCAGACGCCTGGACAGGATGGGACAAGAGACCAGCCACATCTGTCCTCTTCCCAGAGGAGCAGGAGCAGAACAGCTGTGATTTGTGGACACCATCCCACTGCCCCGGGAGCATTGTGCCTGGCTAGCCTAGGGGTGGAGCACTGAGGAGGGAGCAGTTAGTCCTGCAGGGAAAGGGGTCTGGGAGAGCTTTAGTTAGGGGAGAGACGACTGATATCTGAGTCGGGCCTTGAAAGGCGAGCAAAACTTTTGCTGGGGCGGAGGGTGTTCCCAGCCAAGGGGTATGCTGGGGGGGGGGGGTGCTGCAGTCACTGAGGCTGGGAGGTCGAGGGCTGACCAGGGCAGCAAGAGAGGCTGGGCAGAGGGGTACTAGCATTGGAGAAGGAGTGTTATGGTGAATGCCCAGCTAGGAAGGTTGGGGGGCGCCTGCAGGTGCCCAGGGAGGCTTTTAACTTACACGATTCAGAAAGGACATGTCGCTGTGGGCAGGGACAAATCACCCTGGGAAGGGCGGAGGTGCAGAGGACGAGTGAGACTTCTCTTTGAGCCACCAGCCACCCTGACCAAGTCATTCTCCAGTTTGCTGGCAGGGGCACCTCTCCTGACTGCAGGAGGGGAAACCAACCTGAGAAAGGAATTCCCTGAAGAAGTTAGCGATCCGCTAGCTTAAAGAGGTAAAGGTTGGGGTGGGGGTTGCTCATCAAGGGATTCTCCTGGCAAGGCTGGTGGAGGCGACATCTGGACACCGTGTTTACGAATCACCTACTACGGGCACTTTGCAACATTTCCTCACTTGACCCTTTCCGCAAGCCCAAGAGGTAGGTATGCTCTGCGCCTTTTTATCAACGTGGAAACTGAAGTCTGGGTTTCAGGGGTAAAGAGGCAAAGGGGAAGCACAAGTCCCTTCCCTAAGGTCCCACAGCTTGTAAGTGCGATAAGAATCCAGGTCTGTCTGTCCCCAGAGCCCATCCCCTTCTTCTGTCCCTACCTCCCAGAAAAAAGCCAAGGGTCCCTCTCAAAGAAATGACTCCGGCTCCAACCTGCACCCCTCTCTCAGTCTCCATCTTGGACCAGGCTACAGGGCCCACAGCAAGCCCATGAGATAGCCACTCTCAGATCAGAAAACGGAGCCTCAGAGAAGTTAAATGACTCGCCAAGGAGCAAGTGTCTCTCCCCCGCTCCTTCTGCCCCCCCCCATAAACATTGGGAAAAAAAAAAAGAAAGAAAAGAAACCAGTCCCCGCTCCCCCAGATGAGGGTTTAGAGGAGATTGGGCTATCGGCACAGGGAGAGTCTCCAGTCGCACCCACTAAGTCCTACCTACTGGCTGCAGGAACTTGGGCAAATCGCTGATGTTCTCTGCATCTGGAAGAACGGGGAGCTGCTTCGCAGAGTAGCCCGCTGTGTATTAGGTCACTGCCAGCCTCCCAGGTGGGCGGCCCCCCCCCCAACCCGGGTGACGCCAGTGAAGCCCCCTCCTCCCCTGTTCATGGTGGCTGGTGATAGGTGCACACTTTGCTTCCTGTTTCCTCCCTTCCCAGGACCTAAAGCCTCTGCTCCTTGTTCGGTTGCAGACTGGGGGCTGCCCAGCCTCCCGACCCGGTCCAGCCCTGGATCTGAGGCAAGAACCTCCGGGGTTATAAGAGCCCCGAGGTTCAGGGAACACGTTCAAGGCCCTTATGCAGCCCTGAGGAGGAGGGACCCAGCTCTTCGCTTTCAAGGTGATGGACAGATTCATCTGTCAGGCTTCGGGCCAAAATCAGGAAACTCCTACCGAGGGACAGGAAAAGCAGAGTCTGACCCTAGGAATTCAAAATAATCATAGTCGGAGCCATTCTTAAGCACTTGGGATATTATTTTATTCAATTTAATCCCCTGTGTGTGTAAATCCCATTTTATTTTATTTTTTTAAGTTTATTTATTTACTTTGAGAGAGAGAGAGCAGGGAAAGGGCAGAGAGAGAGGGAAAGGGAGGGTCCCAAGCAGGCTCCGCGCTGTCAGCACAGAGCCCAGCGCGGGGGCTCAAACTCACGAACCGTGAGATCACGACCTGAGACAAAACCAAGAGACGGACGTTTAACTGACTGAACCACCCAGGCTCAGTCTAAAATCCCATTTTAGAGTTGATAAAACTGAGGCTCAGAAAAGCAAAATGACTTGCCCAAGGAATCCAAGTCCGTGGCTCTTCTCTACCTTCAGGCCACAGGCCACACCTTGCCCTCCAGTCACTGGGCTGCAGGCCAGGGCTAAACTCCAATCCCCAAGTGTAACCAGAGGTAGAGGAACTGGCCCAAAACCTGGGGGGAACGACTCCTGCACCTCCCTGGGTCGTTGCTGCTTTTGTGACCCCTTCTTGGGACGGCGCCAAGGGTCAGGAGATAAGAGTCAGGTCCTTCCTAGCTCCCCATTGCTGCTTCCAGAACATCACTCCGTCACTTTTTTTTTTTAACTTTTAAAAATGCCTATTTATTTTTGAGAGACAGAGCACAAGTCAGGGAGGCGCCAAGAGAGAGGGAGACACAGAATCCGAAGCAGGCTCCAGGCTCTGAGCTCTCAGCACAGAGCCCGATGTGGGGCTTGAACTCATGGACTGCGAGATCTTGTCCTGAGCTGAAGTCCGATGCTTAACTGACTGAGACACCCGGGCGCCCCTCTGTCACTTTCTTGCAAAAGCCCCTGCTCCATCCACCTGTGCCACTCTCCCTCATGACTGTTGTCCACTGACCTCCCAGCCCTGCTTCGCATTTGTTGAAACCTCTTCGCATCCCAATTCCTAATGCACCCTGGGTAACTCTAAAAGTCCCAGCATCTCCATTCTACAACCTTTGTATGCCAACTCACGTTCTCCTCTGCCCACACCCTTGTTCCCATCCTGGACACTGTCACCACCTATGCGTGCTCCCATTTTCCGTTCTGAACTCACCTTCTGCTCCTTTGGTTCAACTCTTCTTCAGACAACTGTTTTTCAATCCCCAGTCAACTGACCCTGAGATGATTTTCCCATCTGTCAGCCCCCTTCTGTCTTCATTCTCTTCTCTTCTTCAGCCCAGAGTCTCTGCTTTATCAGATCATCTTAACTTCTTACCCTCTGTCTTTTGTGGTCACACTTGCCTGGCAAAACCCTAACACTGTACCTCCGATTCAAGAAGGCTCCTTTAGCACATCTGTTTACCACTCCATCCTCAAAAACCCCTTTAAAAGAGAAAAAATATCCTAGAGTTTTAAAGCATATTAGACTATACTGATGGCAAAATCCAACAGAGAAGAGGAATCCATGATGCCATAGCGGGAGTCCCTAAAAGTGTGAATTTTTGTAGAAGAACCTGTTAATGTCAGGAAATGTAGATTTCCTATTAATGTCAGGAGCAAGGCAAGTATGTTACTCTCATCATCCCTATTCAACATTGTACTGAGGTTCTAGCCAGGGCACTGAGGCAAGGGTAAAAGGGCATCCAGAACTGAAAGGAAGAGGTAACACTGTCTTTGTTCGAAGATGGCACGGATTTTCATGTGGAAAATCTGATGGAACCTAAAAAATAGCTGTTAGAACTAACGTGTGTGTTTAGCAAGATTATAAGATCAAGATATACAATCAATTATATTTCTAAAAATATGAACTACTTAGGGGCGCCTGGTGGCTCAGCCAGTTAAGCATCTGACTCTTGATTTCGGCTCAGGTCATGATCTCATGGCTTGTGAGAGTCAGCTTGGGATTCTCTCTCTCCCTCTCTCTCTCTCTCTGCCCCTCCCCTACTCACATGTGCCCTCTCTCTCTCTCTCTCTTTCTCAAAATAAATAAATCAACTTTAAAAATATGAATTACTTAGGGAAAAGACTGACAAAGAATGTATAAGACCTGTGCACTGGAAACTACAAAATATTGCTTAGAGACCTCAGTAAATGAGGAGCTATACTATGCTCATGGATCAGCAGATTCAACAGTCAAGATCAGTTATCCCCAAACTGATCTATAAATTCAACACAATCCCAGTCAAATTCCCAGCAGCTTTTTTTTTTTTTGTAGAAATTGAAAGCTGATTCTAAAATTCTTGTAGAAATTCAATGGACTTAGAATAGCCAAAATAACTTTGCAAAAGAAGGTGGGGGCAGGTAGCTGGAAGGCCCTATCCCCTGGCTGTCAGCACTGAGGCCACATATGGCTGGAGTTACTGCAAAAGACGTGAACCTTCAGGGGTTCTTCAGAGCTCCAGCAGCCTTTCTCAAAAAGTTTGGGAAGCTGAAGCTTCCTAAATGGGCAGACACTGTCAAGCTGCCCAAGCATCAAGAGCTTGCTCCTTGTGATAAGAACTGGTTCCACACATGAGCATTTCCACAGAGTATCTCTCTGGCTGCACCAAGTTGGATCCATGACCAAGATCTATGGGGGCCAACAGACAAACAGCGTCGTGCCCAGCCACTTCAGCTAAGGCTCCAAGAATGTGGCCCACAGCATCCTTCAAGCCCTGGAGGGGCTGAAAATGGTGGAGAAGGACCAAGATGGGGGCCACAAACTAACACCTCAGGGACAGAGAGATCTGGGTAGAATCTTCAGAGAGTTGGCAACCGCAAACAAGAAACACTAGAACAGGGGTGCCTGGGTGGCTCCATCAGTTAAGCAACCGACTCTTGATCGTGGCTCAGGTCATGATCTCTCACGGTTCGTGGGATCAAGCCCCACGTTGGGCTCTCCACTGAGGGCATGGAGCCTGCTTAGGATCTTCTTTCTTCTCTCTCTCTGCCTCTCCCCCTGCTCGTGTACTCTCTCCCTCAAAATAAATAAACATTAAAAAAAGAAGCAGCAGCATTAGAACAAATTCTGGGTTAGTAAGTTGCTTTGTCTGTGGAAGAAAAAAAACCACCAAGCTGAAGGACTTACACTACTTAATTTCAAGACTGTTAAAAGCTACAGTAATCAAGATAGGGTCCTGTTGAGGGGCGCCTGGGTAGCTCAGTCGGTTAAGCGTCTGACTTCAGTTCAGGTCATGATCTCACAGTTCGTGGGTTCGAGCCTGCATCAGGTCCATCAATATGGTCTTTGATTTTCCACAAAGATGCAAAGGCAGTCTAGTGGGAAAAGGATAGTCTTTTCATTTGTTGAAATGAATATCTATGTTCCAAATAAAACAAAATAACTCACACCACTGTACAAAAATTAACACAAAGTGGATGCTAAACCTAAACAGAAGCCTAAAAGTATAACATTTCCAGCAGAAAACATATAGGAGAAAATCTTTGTGACCTTGGGTTAGGCAAAGATTTCTGAGATAACAACACCATAAAAAAAATTGAAATATTGGATTTCATCAGTACTAAGCATTTTTGCTGTATCAAAGATACTGTTTAAAGAACAAAAAGAAGATGGGGTGCCTGGGTGGTTCAGTTAGTTAAGCGTCTGACTTTGGCTCAGATCATGATCTCACAGTTCGTGAGTTCGAGAGCCCTGCATCAGGTTGCATCGGGCACTGTGCTGACAGCTCAGAGCCTGGAGCCTACTTTGGATTCTGTGTCTCCCTTTCTCTCTTCCCCTCCCCCGCTCATGCTCTGTCTCTCTCAAAAATGAATAAATGTTAAAAAAATTTTAAAAAACAAAAACAAAAAGAAGAGCTACAGACTGGGAGAGAATATTTGCCTAGCATATATATCATAAAAGACTCTTACCCAGAACATACAAAGAACTCTCAAAACTCAATAAGAAAACAACCCAGTTTTTTAAATGGGCAAAAGCTTTGAACTGACGCTTAAACAAGGGAGGCAAATACGCATACGGGAAGATCCTCATTATCAGGCATTAGGGAAATGCCACTTAAAACTACAATGAGGGGCACCTGGGTGGCTCAGTTGGTTAGGCATCTGGCTCCTGATTTGGGCTGAGGTCGTTATCTCACAGTTCGTGGGTTCGAGCCACACATCAGGCTCTGTTCTGATGGCGGGGAGCCTGCTTGGGATTCTCTGTTTCTCTAGCTCCCTGCCCCTCCCCCACTCGCTCCCCATCTCTCTCTCTCTCAAAATAATTAAATAAAGATTTAAAAAAACAAAGAGAAAGGAACCAATATTTTTAAAAAAACTACAATGAGATATCACTATTAGAATAGCTGAACAAATTTTCTTTAATGATAATACCAAGTGTTGGTGAGAATGTGGGCAAGTGGAGTTTTCATACACTGCTGGTGGAAATGGAAAATGGCACAACCACTTTGGAAATCAGTACCTTGATTTTTTTAACGTTTATTTATTTTTGAGAGAAAGAGACAGAGCATGTGTATTTTAAATATGTGTACTTTATGTATTGTCAATTATTCTTCAATAGAGCTATAAAAGTAAATAAAAAGAAGGAATAATCAAATAAAACAGTAGCGTTAATCTGAAAAAAATGAGATATAGATACTGGGAAAAGCAAAATCATCTCTACATGCAGATATATTATTATCTAGCCAGAAAAGTCAAAGATTCCGCTGAAACCTTATAAATCTTATAAGCAAGTTCAGTAAAATGGCTAGTTAAAAGAAAAATGTAGGAAAATCAATAGTTTTCTTTTTTACCAACACAAACCAATTCTAAAATGTTTTTTTAAAATGATTTTATTTATAACAGCAATTATAGCCATGAAACACATAGGAATAAATTTTGCCAGGGACATACTAGAAGACCTGAATAAATGGAGAGATGTATGCCATTTTCTCACAATGGTAGAATACTTTGGTAAGGCTGTCAATTTCCTCCAAATTACTCTATAAATCCAATGCAACTTGAGTTTGAAATTCTAACAGAGTTCTTTAACTGAAACTAGAAAAGATAATTCTAAAATTCATCTGCAAGAGTAAATGGGTACCAAGAGAAAAAAATGATTTAAAAAATAAGGATAATGGGCTGAGTGGGAATTGCTTACATTACCACTAATCCAGATGTACCATAAAATAGTCGGTATTATAGTAAGAATAGGATTTGTCTTCACACATATTAGATACTTCACAAACATTTGTAAAATGATCAAGTAAATCAATAAGCTAACAGATCAATAGAACAAATAGTCCAGAAGCAATATCAAAAACCTTTTTCATATGGTGAATATTGTAATAAAAAGTTTATCATGTATTTCTATTAAATATGTCCTTAATGTCCATGAGCACCTCAAAGTCAACATGTCCCTGATTGACTTACCCACCTTCCTTCTCTCTCTGAGGCCCCCATCCCTACTCCTGCTCCTCTCCCTACTTCCTGGTTCTGCACAATCACTCAAACAGGAAACGTGGTCACCCTGGATCCCTTTCTCCCCCTTGCACTCTCATTCAGTTTTACCTTCTAAGATATCTCTCAGTCTCCGCCTCCCACCACAGGGGAATTTAGCACATGATAAAAACAGCATTGCAAACTAGCAAGGAAGGGACACGGTACTGGAATAAATGGCTATCTATCTATGGAAAAAAATACTTAAATTAAATCCATATATAAAAGGGAATTCCAGATGGATTAAATATCTAAGTATAAAGAGTTAAAC
Organism: Panthera uncia; assembly: GCF_023721935.1. Taxonomy (NCBI): domain Eukaryota; kingdom Metazoa; phylum Chordata; class Mammalia; order Carnivora; family Felidae; genus Panthera; species Panthera uncia. The sequence goes on from NC_064814.1 coordinate 9,191,606, forward strand.
TATGAAACACATGAAAGAAAGGGGCAACTGGCTGGCTCCGTTGGTGGAACATGAGACTCTCGATCTCAAGGTGGTGACTTCAAGCTCCACATTATGCATAGAGTTTACTAAAAACAAAACAAAAACAAAAAAAAATGCTTGAAAGAAATATACAAGTTGTTGATGAGAATACAAAATGGTACCACAGTTTTGGAGGCAGTTTGTCATTACTCCTCAAAATGAGCTTTGAGAAAGCTACTCTACTTCTAATGGGAATCTATTGTTTCAGCTTGCTCAACAACCATTATCATTTCTTCTAGCAACAGTCCTCTCCCCACCCATACTCTCTGGAGAACCATTCCTCTCCTACTCTCTGGCATGTGGTTTGGTAGGACTGGCCCTGCCTTCCAGTTCAGGCTTGAAGCATGTGACGTAGTCTTTACCAGTCAGTGTATTCCATCCTCCCTCAAGCAAACTGATTAGTTTAGGGCAGAGTGTATGATCTAAATGAGGGTCAAATTAGAGACCACATTGTGATTTTTCCAATATCCCAGAAAAGAAGAGCAGGTGGAATGTGTCTGGAACTTCTTTTTTTTTTTTTTAATTTTTTTAACCTTTATTTATTTTTGAGACAGAGGGAGACAGAGCATGAATGGGGGAGGGTCAGAGACAGGGAGACACAGAATCTGAAACAGGCTCCAGGCTCTGAGCTGTCAGCACAGAGCCCGACGCGGGGCTCGAACTCACGGACTGCAAGTTCACGACCTCACGACCTCAGCCGAAGTCGGAGGCTTAACCGACTGAGCCACCCAGGCGCCCCTGTGTCTGGAACTTCTAAGGCCATCTTGACTTCACATGGAAGAGTTGATCTGAGAATAAAGCCAAAACAAAGGAACTCAAAACCATGTATTGGTGAAAGATTTATGAAGACAAAATCTGGGCACCTGAACCTCACTGTGCTTGAAGTCAGCTGCCCCTAGGAATTTAGTTATGTGAGCCAATAAACCCCTCCTGCCTTCTTTTTCCACTGAAGCCAATTTGAACTATATTTCTATCACTTAAAAACCAGAGCAATTCAAATATTTAATCTATGCTTTAAAATATTTACTCAACTGTTGTTGACGTGTAAAATTTTTCAGAAAACTATGTATAAATGTTATTGTTTTTAATTTTCTTTTTAAGTAGGCTCCACACCCAATGTAGGGCTTGAACTCATGACCCTAAGATCACGAGCCGCATGCTCAGGGTGCCTGGATGGCTCAGTTCGTGGTTAAGCGTCCAAGTCTTAGGTCATGAGCTCACAGTTCATGAGACTGAGCCCCACATCCAGCTCCATGTATAGAGCCTGCTTGGGATTCTTTCTCTCCCTTCCTCTCTCTGGCCCTCCTCTGCTCATACTCTCTCTCAAAATAAATACATAAAAATTTTAAAAAAGAGAGAGAGAGAGTCGCATGCTCTCTTGACTGAGTCAGCCAGGTGCCCTTATTCTGTTTTTAATTTTTAAATATATGTCTATGCATATAAAAAGGTCTGGAAGGACACACACACACACACACACACACTATTAACAATCTTAATCCCTAAGAGGGTGGCAATGGAGGCCAAGGGAATGCAGTTTTAACCCTAAATATGGGCTTTATGATTTGAATTTTTCCAAAGAGCACAGAATCATTCAATCAACAAATATTTATTAAGTACCTATTCTGATCAATCACTGTTCTAGGCTAGGGGCATAGCATTAAATAAAACAAATAAAACCCTTGCTCTTGTGGTAGTGAAGGGCAGCATTATCTTTTAAATAATATCTTAAAAATTAATTAATCCAACTCTGTTTTCAGTGTGCCTACATCCAGGCTTCTGAGTGTCACTAAAGAAAAGCACACAACTGAGAAGATGAGGACCAAAGAAATAGAAAACAAACATTCAATAAAATCAACAAAGCCAAAAATGGGTTCTTTGGAAAGACCACAAAAATTGATAAAAATCTAGCAAGAAAGATGAGATAGAGAGAGAAAGAACATATAATTAATATTAGGAATACACATGGAAGCATTACTACAGAGCTTACAGATGTTAAAAAGATAACAAGAGGATATTACAAACAACTTCATGTCAACATTTGAAAATTTAGATTACATGAGAAATTTCCTTAAAAAACACAACTAGCCAAAAATGTCACAGGAACATCCAAAATTGTCACAAAAATATTATGATTTTTGAGATCACAATGGGCCTACATGTCTGTTAAAAGAAATTGAATCCTTAATTTAATATCTTCCACAAAGAAATCTCTAGGCCCAGATGGCTTCACTGGGGAATTCCTCCAAACATTAAGGAAGAAATAACACCACCTTACATAAATACAGAGAATAGAGAAAAAAAGAACATTTTCCAACTCATTTTATGAGACTTAACCTTGATACCAAAACCTGGCAAGGATATTACAAGAAAAGAGAGTTACAGCCAATATCTCCCATGAACATAGATGCAAAATCCCATACAAAAAAGGCCAAATCAAATGTAGTAATTTTTTAAAAAGTTAATTCATTGTAATGACCAAATGCAGTGTTGTCCAGCAATGAAGATTGATTTAATATTGCAAAATCAACCAATGTAACTACCCACATTAACTAAATTAAGTAGATAAACTATCTGACCATTTTAACAGATGCAGAAAAAGCTTTTGATAAAATAAAATACCCGTTCATGGTTTTTAAAACTCTGAGAAAACTAGAATAAGAATTTCCTCAATTTGATAAAGGATATCTCAAAACAATCTTACAGTTGAAATCACATTTAGTACTGCAATACTGAGTGCTTTCCCCCTATGTTAGGAACAAATATGGATGCCTACTCTCATTTCTTCTATTCAACATTTTCCTAGCTAGCTCAGTAAAGAAAGAAAATGATGTAAAGACAAAAAGATTGGAAAAGAAGTAAATCTATACAGTATGATTGCGTGGATATAAAACCCTAAGGAATCTACAGACACTACTAGAGCTATTGAGTGAACTTAACTTATTGTCAACGCACAAAAATCAATTGCCTATCTATATATACACAACATACAATTGAAAAATTAAGAATCTAAAATATACTATTGGAAATAATGTAAAAAATATAAAATACCAATGAATAAATTTTATGGAAAATGTGCAAGACCTCTACACCAAAAGTACAAAACATTGCTTAGAGAAATAAAAGACAAGTTAAATAAATAATGAGATGCCCGATGTTTATAGAATGGAAGACAAAACATTAAAATGTCATGAGTCCATAGGCTGATCTACAGATTCAATACCATCACAATAAAAGTCTCAGCAGGTTTTAAAAAATAGAAATGTATAAGCTGATTCTATGATTCTATCATTTATATGGAAATGCAAAGAACCTAAGATAGTCAAAACAATCTTGAAAAAGAACAAACTTGGAAAATTTACACTGCTAGAGCTTAAGACTTACTACAAAGCTATAGTAATCAAGATAGTGTAGTATTGGTGTAGGATAGACAAACAGATCAATGGAAAAGCATGCTCATAAACAAACTCGCATAGATAATGTCAACCAATTTTCAACAAGGCATCAAGGTACCTCAATGGGAAAATGAAAGTTTTGGTGCTGGAACAGTTGGAGAAACCCCAACCCTCACCTCTCACCATACACAAAGATTAATTCAAAATAGATCATAGACCTGAATGTAAAAAGCTAAAACTATAAAGCTGCTAGAAGAAAATGTAGGAAAATATCTTTGCAGCCTCAGGGTAGGCAAAAATATCTTAGGACAAAAAAGTACTAGCCATAAAAAAAAAAAAAAAACTAGTAAAGTGGATGTAATGAAAATTAAAATTTTCTGCACATCAAATAATACCTTTATAAAATGAAAAGCCCACCAAGTAAGAGAAAATAATCATAATTCATATATCTGATACAGAATTTATGTACAGAATCAGTAAATAACTTCTGTAATCCAATAATTAGAAAGACAAGCAATCCAATTTTTTTAATAAGCAAAAGACTTGAAGATATCCCACTACAAAAGATATTGTAGCGGGAATAAGCAAATGAAAAGATGTTCAGGGGCACCTGGGTGGCTCAGTTGGTTGAGCAGTGGCTCTTGATTTCTGCTCAGGTCATGATCTCATGGGTTCGTGAGTTTGAGCCCCGCATTGGGCTCTGCTCTGACAGCACAGGGTTTGCTTCAGATCCTCTGTCTCCCTTTCTCTCTCTCTCTCTCAAAAATAAATAAAAAGGTTAAAAATTATAAAAACTTTTTAAAAAAGATATTCAACACCATTAGTCACAAGTGAAATTCAAATTACAACCACAATAGAGGGGTATCTGGGTGACTCAGTCAGTTAAGCTCCCGACTCTTGATTTTGGCTCAGGTTATGATCTCAAGTTTCGTGAGATTGAACTCCACATCAGGCTGTGCTCTGACAGAGCCTCCCTCTGCCCCCCTCAAAGTAAATAAATAAAAATTAAAAAAAAAAATTTTTAATTTAAAAACTACAACAGAATACACATCAGAATGACTACAATCGAAGTCTGAAAATATTATATACTGGCAACACGTGGACAACCAAAACATTCCTGCATGTAAAATAGTACAACCACTTTGGAAAACAGCTTTGTAATTAAACAGAAACAGGCCTACACATATATCATCACCTAATTTACAATAAAGTTATAACTAAAATTCAGTGGGGGAAATTATGGTGCTTTTCAATAAATGGTGCTAGAGTAATTGGATAGCCACATAGAAAAAATGGAATCTTGGCTCTTATCTCAAACATACCCCAAAATTCATTTGAGATGAATCATAGGCTTATGTGGGAAAAATAAAAACAATAAAGCTTGTCAAAAAAAAAATCACAGGATATTCTCATGTCCTTGGAGTAGACATAGATGTCTTAATCAGGACATAATACCAGTAAACATGAACAAGTAGTGTATCTGACTTATTAAGATTGAAAAACTCTGTTCACCAAAAGACACCATAAAGAAAATTAATAAAGAAGACGTGGTGTATATAAATAATGGAATATTGTTCAGCCATCAAAAAGAATGAGATCTTGCCATTTGCAACGACATGGATGGAGCTAGAGAGTAAAATGCTAAGTGAAATAAGCCAATCAGAAAAAGACAAATCTCATGTGATTTCACTCATATATGGAATTTAAGAAACAAAACAAATGAACGTCGGTTGGGGGGAGGGGCAAGAGAGGCAAACCAAGAAAAATAAAATTGGTAGAAAAAAAAGTAGAGAAGGCTGAAAAAAAAAAACAACAAAACCTATAGAGATCAAATTGATGGTTACCAGAGAGGAGGAGAATGGGGGATGGGGGAAACAGGTGATAGGGATTAAGAGGGCACTTATGATGAGCACCGGGTGATGTATAGAGGTGACGAATCACTATATTGTACACAAGAAACTAATACAACACTGTATGTTAACTATACTGAAATTAAAATAAAAAAATGAAAAAAATGAAAGTTGAAAAAGCAAACCACAGAATACATAAACAACTCCTATTAATTCATTTTTTTAAATCACGCAATCCAAGTTTTCAAAAATAGGCAAAACATTTGAAATCCCTTCCCCAAAGAGGATATCCAAATAGCCAACAAATACAAATGGGTGAACACGTGTGAATGCACATATGAAAAAGTGCTCGAACCACTAGGCCTCAGGAAAATGCAAGTTATAACCATGATGAGATACCAATGCACATCTACAGGTATGGCTAAAATGTTAAAAACTGAACATTTATGATGGGAGTGTAAATGGGTATAATCCTCTGGAAAACTGACAGCTTCTACGCAAGATAGACATAATCTATCTTATGGTCCATCAACTCACCTCCTAGGTACATAGGTGAAATAGGTACATAGGTACATAGACAAGAAATATGCATGTTTATTTTTAGCAAAAAGAAAGAAAGAAAGAAAGAAAGAAAGAAAGAGAAGAAAAGAAAAAAGAAAGTACAGCCAAAAACTGGGACAAACCAGATGTCCATCAACAGTGAAATAGGGGCACCTAGGTGGTTCAGTCAGTTAAGTGTCTGACTTTGGCACAGGTCATGAACTCGTGGTTCATGGGTTCGAGCCCCGTGTCAGGCTCTGTGCTGACAGCTCAGAGCCTGGAGTCCGCTTCAGAATCTGTGTCTCCCTCTCTCTCTGCCCCTCCCCTGCTCATGCTCTGTCTCTCTCTCTGTCAAAAATAAATAAACATTAAAAAAAAATTTTTAATGGGAATAAATTTAAACAAAAATACTAACAAATCTAATACAGTAATATATAAAAAGGATAATACGTCCTACCCAATTGGGTTTATTCCAGGAATGCAAGATTGATTGAACATTAGAAATCAATGTCATTTATCTCTTTACCAGAATAGCATACAAATCCCAGATGGCTATCTCAATAGAGGCAGAAGAATAATTTGAAAAAAATTCAACGTCCACTCATGATTGCTTCTATTTTCTTAATGTTTTATTTATTTATTTTAAGAAAGAGAGAGAGAGAGAGAGAGAGAGAAAGTGCATGTGAGCAGAAGAGGGGCAGAGAGAGAGAATCCCAAGCAGGCTCCATGCTGTCAGTGCAGAGCCCCAAGGAGGACTTGATCTCACTACCTGTGAGATCATGCCCTGAGCCGAGATCAAGAGCCGGATGCTTAACCAACTGAGCTACCCAGGCACCACCGTCATGATTTTTTTTTTTTAAAGAAAACTCTTACAGGTACCTGGCTGGCTCAGTCAGTGTGGGGTAAAGAATAAACCTTTAGGGGTGCCTGGGTGGCTCAGTCGGTTAAGCACCAGACTTCCGCTCAGGTCATGACCTCACGGTTCATGGGTTCGAGCCCCGCGTCGGGATCTGTCTTGACAGCTCAGAGCCTGGAGCCTGCTTCAGATTCCGTGTTTCCCCCTCTGTCTCAGCCCCTTCTTGGCTCACACTCTTTCTCTCTCTCAAAAATAAATAAAATTAAAAAAAATTTTTTTAAAAAGAATAAATCTTTAGAACTGTGTCCTCTCGTTGAAATGACCCTTTTATCATGAAATGGCCCTCTTCATCTTTTGGCTACAATCTTCATTCTATCATCGATTTTGTCTCATATTAATATAGACTTTTTGATTAGTGTTAGCCTGGTGTATCATTTCCTTCCCACCTACTTTCGTCTTTAAAGTGGGTTTCTTGGGGCACTTGGGTGGCTCCGTCAGCTAAGCGCCCAACTCTTGATTTCGGCTCAGGTCATCATCTCACAGTTCGTGAGATCAAGGCCTGGGTCAAGCTCGACACGGACAGCGTGGTTTGCTTGGCATTCTCTCTCTACCCCTCCCTCTGCATGTGCTCTCTCTCTCTCTCTCTCTCTCAAAATAAATAAACTTAAAAAAAAGCAAATGATTTAAAAAATAAATAATAAAGTGGGTTTCTTGTGTCTAGCATATAGTTGGGTCATCTTTTTATATCTGCCTTTCAGTTGGGTTGTCTAGACCATGCATATTGATTGTGATTATCCATGGGGCCAAGTTTATTTTTTTTTAATTTTTTTTTTAACGTTTATTTATTTTTGGGACAGAGAGAGACAGAGCATGAACGGGGAAGGGGCAGAGAGAGAGGGAGACACAGAATCTGAAACGGGCTCCAGGCTCTGAGCTGTCAGCACAGAGCCCGATGCGGGGCTCGAACTCACATACCGCGAGATCGTGACCTGAGCCGAAGTCGGACGCTTAACCGACTGAGCCACCCAGGCGCCCTCCATGGGGCCAAGTTTAAATCCACCATCTTGGTTGCGCAACTGTGCACATTTCCTCAAACTCCAGGAGGCCACCAGGCTCTGCCTGAGTTATCCCTCCTTGTGCTGTGGCCGGGAAACCTATTCCAGGCAGCAGGCAGGAACGACCATAGAACTAATAGCTCAGCTCCTCTCCTCTCAGGGATCACCGTCCGCGGCTGCCCCGATTTCCAAAGTCCGAACCCCACGGTTGCAAGTGTTTTGTCCCGCTTTTCAGTTGTTGCAGGCGGGAGGGTAAACCCATTCCCTGGTGCTCCACCTGGGGCTAACGCAGGAGTTCAGATCATTTATTTTGGAGATTCGTGTCCCTCAATCCCGTAAAATTTTCTTGCGGTATTTCTTGGTCAACTTTCTGCCCTCCTCATCGCGGTCTTCTCTTTCTGGGACTCCTGTTAGTGGAATACTGTGCCTCCCGGACTGGCCCACCCACATACTCCCCGTCTTGGGAGACCCTGAAGGGCAAGGGCTTTGTGAATTTTGTTTGCCGCTTTTCATCAGACACCAGAACAACACCGGCATGTAACAGGCGCTCAACAAATTTCCTCTTTTGTCTTTTTGTGCTACTCACTCAGTGACTCCTTTTGTTTTGCCTTTCCAACCCTTCTGTATATTTAATTTGCAAGAACCCTTTCTTATTCTCTATGGCTCTTTTTTCACTGCATTCTCTCTCTCTCTCTTTAGAGAAAGAATGAGCCTTAGCAGGAGGGACAGAGGAAGAGGGAGAGAGAGAATCTTAAGCAGGCTCCATGCTCAGCGCAGAACCTGATGCGAGGCTCGATCCCGTGACTCTGGGATCACGACCTGAGCCAAAATCGAGAGTCGGACTCTCAACCGACTGAGCCACCCAGGCGCCCCTGCATTCTGTTATTTTTTTTTAATAACTACTAGATGATATTAATTATCAGGAGCGGTGTGTTTAAATTGGTTGGTTGGGTGTTTAAGTATTTTTAAAATTTTATTTAAGTAACCTCTACACCCGACGTGGGGCTCGAACTGGCAACGCCAAGATCAAGAGCCACCTGCTCTTCTGACTGAGCCAGCCGGGCGCCCCTTAATTGGTTGGTTGTTTGGTTTTCTTCTGTTTCCTTGGCTTTCCCTTTTCTTTTTTCATTGTGTCTTCCTCTTGCATGCCAAGAGCGAAGCCCCCATGGAAATGTACTACCCAGCTCTCACTTCGGGAGAGAGAATTTGCCATGAGGAGTGCTGTCAACCGACACACTTCAGCTCTGACACTTTCTGGACGAACTACAGCTTTTGAACTGAGGACACGATCTCCTCAGATAACTCTCGCCAATTATGGGGCACGGTTGGGGGTATTAGCACCCAGACAGTTCCGCCCAACGGGCTCCCCTGCTGGGTGATCTTTGCTCTGAAGCTTTGGCTGGGACTCTGTCAGAGCCGCACCACCCTCTGAAACTCTTCCTACCCAGTCTTCCTTCCTTCCCTCTCTTCTTTCTCACATGCCGGTCCTGCACTGCAATCTGAAGACCTTCCCTGTCGACTTCTGTCCCCTCCTGTCTCTATTCCCCCCAGGCATTATCCCCAGTAAATCTCCTGTACATCTAACTCCATCTGGTGTCTGTTTCCCAGAGGACCCGAGCTGACACAGGAGTTTTCTTCATTTGTCAGATGATCCTGGCTCAGCCATTTGTATGTAAGGGAACAGCACGAAAGAGCAAACTGGAAGTTCGATGGGCACGAGTGAGGCTTTTTTACTGGTGGATTTTGCTTTTTAGTGATTGGGCAAAAAGCCAGCTGTTTCACCAGGAATGCTCCACACGTTAGTGCAGGGACTTTTTCTTTGGCGCGTTCAATTTTCCCAGATAAGAAACTTCTGGTGTTCTGCCCGGACGTGGGAACCTTGTTTCTGCCTTTCTGTGCAGGGCACGGGTGGAAGGGATCCACTGTGCTCCCACCTCCGCCCCTCTGCGCAATCTGTGCCTCCAAACCCCCTTTCCTTCTTATCTTCTGTCTCCCTCTGTCCTGGTCTCTATGTCTGTGACTCTTCCTCAGCCCTTTTCTAGTCGTCCACAACTTTGCTGAAATCCTTTATCTGCTGAGATATCGTTTTCTCAGTCCTTGTGGGTTGAGGTCTTCCTTCTTTCTTTACTACCATTTTAGTGGGATCTTAAAAGGGAGAGGAGACACAAGTCGTCACCCTTAACCGGAGGCCCCCACGCCTGGTTTACGTTGTCCCGCTGCCGTCCTGGCTGCTGTGCGGAGAGCGGATTGTACATGGGCTGGAAGCAAGACCGTCAGCCAGGAGGCCACCGCCACCGCGGAGGTGGGCCATGAGGCGTCAGTAGGCCGGGCGTGGGGGCCGTGGAGATGCAGAGAAGTAGATAATTCAAGACACATTTAGACAGTGGTTTTAAAAGACGTCCACGGATTCTCTGATATGCCTCCCTCCAAGAGAGAAAACTTCATTCTCCTCCCCGGGAATGCAGGCTGGCTTTAGTGACTCATTTCCAACAAATAGAATACAGCAGAATTAACAGCGTGTGACTTTGGAAGCGAGATCAGAAAAGACCATTGCGACTTCTTCTTTGCTCTCTCTCTCTCTTTCTCTCTCTCTCTCTCAGATCACTCGCTCCAGAGGAAGCCAAGCTGCCATGTTATAAGGACACTCAAGAGCTCTATCACGTCCACATGACAAGGAATGTAGGCTTCCTGCCAACTGTCAGCACTAACGTAACAGGCGTGTGAATGAGCCCCCACCGGAGGCAGATCCTTCGGCCCAGGCAAGCTTCTAGGCGACTGTACCCTCACTGACATCTTGACCGCAACCTCATGAGAGGCTCTGAAGCCCTGGGAGTTCACTTCCGGATTCCCGACCCAGAGAAGCATGTGTTATGTGAGATAATAGAATGCTTATTATTTTAAGCCTCTCAGTTTGGGGAGTCATCTGTTCCATAGCAATAGATAACCAGCACAGGGGGTGAGGGGGAGAGAAATCAAAGGCTTATTCTGGGTTTGGGGCTTGAGCAACTGGGTAGATAGACAGTATTATGTACGGAAGTAGGGAAGCATGGGAGAGGAAAAGGACTAGAAATCGCAATTTTGGATTTTGAAATGCCTTTTGGATATCAGGAATGGAGGTATCAGGTAGATGCTGACTATTATCTCTCCAGGCTGGAGAGATGATTGAGGGTCCCTGGCGTGGGGCTCATGGTTAAAGCCATGGACGCCCAGGGAGAAAAGATGAGGGGTCTTGGACCAAGCCCTGGGGCCTCCAAACTTTAGAGGTAGGACAGAGGAGAAAGAATCAGACTAAGGAGAGGCTGGCAAGACGGGAGGAAACCCAGAAGACAGTGGCAACTCAAAGCCAAGAAGAGAGAGAATGGCAGGAACGGAAGACAGATCAGGGAAGAGACTAGCTGCAGAGTCCAAAGGAGCAGCTCCTCCCTGGTGACAGCGACTTCAAAGAAACCAGGCGTAACAGTAAGCACAACTGTTTCCAGTTCTCGAGTGTCGACCAAACGCCCGGCACTTTAATGGATTTTCTTGTTGAACCATCACAGTAACTCTATGAGGTAAACATTATTGCCCCCATTACACAGATGAGGAGACTGAGGGGCAGAGAGATTAGCTTGCTCAAGGTCATACAGTTTGTGAAATGGCAGAAGCCAGATTGAAACTCAAGCATGTGGGACACTAAAGGCCACGGCCTTGACCCCAAGGTTTGGGCAGAATGCAAGGCGCCTGCCTTTTTTTTTTTTTTTTTTTT